>NW_020897691.1:17221200-17307832 GCF_003984885.1 Neopelma chrysocephalum
ACCACATTGGCCTGTATGCCTTATGTTTATACCCCTCCATCAATAGATGATTGGCACAGCATGAGTAGGAAAGGACAACAGAGTAATTCTGCTTCTCACGCCACCCTCTTACTCCCACAGAAGTCCATAGGACCTAACTGAGGGCAAAACTTGTCTGACAGTTCCTAAAATGAACTTGGATCTTTCTCATACTAGACTTCATTGGAGTAGGACTGTGACCTTCATTCTTTGTAGGATGTGTTGTAAGGAAATGAGGGTTGTTTCTGTTTTAAAAACATTAAGGTAAGCTGTTTAACCAAAAGTGTAGAGGTAACACTGCTCACGTAAAGAACAATAAGTGTGCTGAATCTTTTAAACAACAATATTTACAGTTTTTCTTCAATTCCACTGTTAATTTAGAGTAGATTTCAATTTGTTTGTGAAATCCTGAGCTCTCAGGTATACCTGGAGTACATATTTTGCTAGATTTTATCCACACTAACTTTAGGAAAAAAATACTAGCTTGTTCCTTCAGTTTGGGTTTTATATCCTCATCCTTCTTCTGTATACAGAGAAAAATGCCAATGTTCTCTGACATGCTTTGTCCTTGAAAATCATGTGTTGAGCTATATGACCTCTGCCAACTTTATGATAAAAATTGTAAAAACAAACTTTTTGATTATATAGAGCACACTGGGCAGTCTAAATCAAAATGTTTTATAACTTATTTAGGTTTGGTGTTGGTGTCAGATTTGCCATCTGCACTTTAGTCTTCTTGGACCATGAAAGTAAATACATGAGAGTCCCTTCAGTTTTGCTAATAGTGATGTTCTTACAATATTTGCTGCAAGGCAATTGACATTTAATAGCTACATCCTGCAAGGCACCAAGTGCCTCCTCCAGAGTCCTAAACTCCTTAAGCCCCTGCAGTAATTTGAGGGAATAAGGAGAGAAGCTGGGAAATAAACAGTTTCTTGGTTATTAAAGCTGACTTCTCCTAAGTATTATATAGTGGATGCTGTATTTGACGTAGTCCTTGCAGTGCTTCTAGAGGTTGTTTGAGCTAGTAAATTGCTGAAGCTTTAATACGATGAATTAGCAAAAAGTGAGGTGGGAGAAAAATGTACTCCCTGTTAAAGCTTTGTCCCTGAAAGAGCCCCAGTACCTTCAGAAATCAAGCCAAAAAACAACTGAGAAAAATGAGTGAAAGCAGCAGGAATTTAAAAAGCAAATGCTACATCAAAGGGACAGGAAGGAACTGCTATAACACTACTGTGATTGCAACTGGGCACCGTCCCAGGAGGTTGGGGAACAAGCACCTCCAGCAAACAGAGCTGTTTCTGTACCAAGTAATACGAAGGCTTGGCGAAATATGGAAATATGCTCAGTAAAGGTGATGAGCATGGTGGTATTTCACCTTCACAAGCATTTACTTATCAATCATCAGCAAATACAAAGCCCAATAAGGACACATCTTGCTACCAGCATATGAAGTCTCTGTGAACCCCAGTAAAAAGGATGCCCCCATGAAATCATCCTCTGAAAGCTAACCGGACAAAGGCATTCAGATGTGCCAAAAGGCCCTGTGTAAGAGCTCAAGGCTTTGAAATGGATTAGGGGGGAAAAAAATTAAAAAAGCACCAGGCTTTTTTGAACTTTATTTTAGTTTAATTCCTCCCAATTGAATGAAACGACAAATTCAGGGGTAGTCACAGTGACCGTACAACACCAAGGCAAATTACTAATTAGCTATTCATTCTCTGCTGAGTACTCCAAGCAAAAGAGAGTATTTAATTCTGAGAGTCACCATCCAGTCCTGCCTTGCACCCTGATGACCACAATACAAATAACCACTGTGACTTGGCATAAGTTACTTGTCCCACTGTAAGAGTTTCCAAACCTCAATCTGAGAAACAGAAGCACAGGAAGAAGTGCCTGCATTTCTCTTTTACTGTATAGGTATGTGCCTTGGCATGTAGACCACTCCTAAAAAGCATGGAAGAGAAGTGTCTGATGGCTCCTTAGATGTCCACTTATATGGCTGTCCACCAGAAGCTATGGGCAGCCCTCTTTGGATTTATGATGTGCACACTGAAGCCATGATTCTGTAAACAGCTATGCATCTGCTTTCTTTTATGCAAATAGGTTATTTCATATAGTTAATTTTACATATATGAGTGGACCATCTGTGCCAAAAAATCTTAAAATTTACAAAAGAGAAAGAAAGCACAGGATATCTGAGAAAGAAAGCGTAGCAGATCCCAGAGGGTCACAATCAGTGACAACAATCAGTTGGAGGCTTGTCACCAGAAGTTCAGTACTGGGCCCAGTATTGCTTAACTTATTCATCAGTGATTTAGATGAAGGGATAGAGTACCTCCTCAGAAAGTTCACTGATGACACAAAACTGGGAAGGGGTGGCCAGTACCACAGAGGACTTTCCAACCCTTCTGAAGGATCTCAGCAGGCTGGGCAGATGGGCAGAGAAGAACCGTCTAAAGTTCAACAAAGGCCAGTGCAGGGTCCTGCACCTGGGCAAGAATAACCCCCTGCACCAGTACAGGCTGGGGACTGACCTGTTGGAAAGCAGCTCTGTGGAGAAGGACCTGGGGGTCCTGGTGGACAACAAGCTGTCCATGAGACAGCAGTGTGTCCTTGTGACCAAGAAGGCCAATAGTATCCTGGAGTGCATTAGGAAGAGCATAGACAGCAGACCTAGTGAAGCCACTTCTGCTGCGCTATGTCCAATTCTGGACTTGTCAGTGCAAGAGAGACATGGAGGTCCTGGAGGGGGTCCAGTGGAGGGCAATGAAGATGATTAAGGAAGTGGAGCATCTCTCTTATAAAGATAGGCTGAGGCAGCTTGGCCTGTTCAGCCTGGAGAAGAGACAACTGAGAGGGCATCTCATCCCTGTCCATAACTATCTGAAGGGGTGGTGTCAAGTGGATGGATCCTGGCTCTTCTTCGTGGTGCTAAGCAACAGGACAAGAGGAAGTGGCCAGAAACTGATGCATAGGAAGTTCCACCTAAACATGAGGAAGAACTTCTTTACTGTACAGGTGACCGCACACTGGAACAAGTTGCCCAGAGAGGTTGTGGAGTCTCCCTCACTGGAGATATTCAGGAACTGTTTGGATGCAATCCAGCATAATGTGCTCTAGGATGACCCTGTTTGAGCAGGGGAGTTGGACCAGATCTGTTCACTGTGATTCCTATCAACCTTATCCATTCTGTGATTCTGTGATTCTGTAATTGCTTTACAGCTTTCCCTATAGTCATAGAGAAACTAGGGCATCTCTTGAAAGGTATCGCTTGTATTTTAGCCACCAATTTTAGGATTGAATGATTGCCTTGCAGGGCATAGCATATCTTGTAGAGAGAATAGGGCAAAACAAGTTCAGTGTTGATCTTAAGCTTCAGCTACTCAAGTTTCCCATCTGTGAAGGAGATGGCAGAACTTTTTTTGTCTCGCCAGAGGGAGCATGATAATCGAAGCCATATATAAGCACCATGGTAATGGAAGCAATATATAAGTATTTAATGGGCTGGAAAATGAGGTTGTGTGACCTAAAGCACAGTGATGGTTTTAGGTATTCCTTGTATGAATACATATTTTTATGCCTCTTCAGCTGTTTTTTGATCAAATTAGAAAACAGTCAATAAAAGGTTTGTATGGTAGCTTTTTGAATAGCCAATAGATAAAACTGATAAGGAACAGGAAATGGTTTTTCCTTAGCAGCTCTTTGAGACAGCCGGTTTTCAGAACCCTTGTTAGCCAAAGACATAAAGGACTAATATAGTACCGCACAAGGCTACTGACAAGTCAAAAAATAACATTTTCCTCTTTGATCTGTCCTCCAGATTTTTTATGTGCCATTTGGATATCAATCTACAGCACACCCTTCACTTATTTGCTGCAGAATATGCAATGTACTGGATTTGTGATGTTGATCAAAGGAATGACCTGATTGGGATGATTGAAGTAGGAAAGCAGCCCCATGTGTTTCTCTTTTTCACAAGTATACCCAAGGGACAGAAGTTAATCAGAACTATGTTAGGAGCTGAGGAAGCCATGTACCACCTACCCCCTTTGGTCTTCAGGACTTACTGTGAGCACAAAAAAGGCTCAGGAAAGAGCATGTATGTCTTAAACCATTCAGTTCTATTATCAGATGCAGTAAAAGACTTGCTATATGGATCATGTTGAAGGCAAATACCTCCAGGTAGAAATCTTGTTTTGAGTTCCTTTGATGAGGAGGTGTGTGACAAATCACAGCATCTTCCAGGAAGCTAGAATTACTGCAGAAAGCTTTAGCTTTACCCATCTCCTAATGTGTTTGTTCTACAGTTCTTCTTGAGAGATTTGATCTTCAGGACATTCTGCAAATTTTCCTTGGTCTCCTACATCTCTGGGAGCTCCTTGACATTTTAATCTCTGTTGTTTTTCACAGCAGCTAATGAGGTTTTTGGAAGCTGAAAATGACCTTCCCCATCACTGAGCTCACTCCTGAGAGAGCAAAATCTACTGGAAGAACTGTATGTGGGCATCTCACATCCTAGTTCCTTACAGTAATTTCTTGCAAATCAATTTCAGCTTTTTGTTGTTGTTGTTTGTTTGTTTGAAATGAAAATGTGCAACTAATTCAATTCAGTGGTGGAAACAACAGCCATAGTGAGAGCTACCAGTACTCAGCTTTGGTTTGCTTTCAGGGAGTACAACTTAGGTATTCTAGGCTTGCACATGGTAAGATTTTTCTAAGACGAAGCCAGTCCGACAGACACTTGTGTAACTTATAGATGGTCTCTGAAATTCATATTAGGGGCAGAAAGTCTGAAAGAAATACTGCTGGTCAGAGCAACTAACACTGATTTCACTGGTTGACTGAAAATGGAGCAAGCATATTGGGGCTTTTAGCCACAGCATTATTAGAGTAATCCTGATTTTCTCACTCACCAACATAGAGAAAAAAACCCAATTCCTGTCCGTGGATGGGCAAATAGGCTGCGTTTAGATGTAATTTTCAAGATGTTCTGCAATGGCTCCTGTCACTAGCATGTATTCATATTTGCTTTGCATGAAAATGAAGATATATGAGAATGGGTGGGACTTAATGATGCCCAGATCAGGCTCCAATATAGGATGATAACAAGAAATGTGTCTGGATGTGGGAAATGGGAGGCAATTCTGGATTCAGTAAGGCAAATGTGACTATATAGATCTAGAAATTCATGATATCTAGCTGGATTGCAGTTTAGGAGCACAGGAACATGTGTGTAAAGCAAAGTCACACCCAATAAAAGGCTTCAATCTTTTACACATTTCTATCACTTTTGATAGAAGACCTCCAAATTCTTTAAGGAACTATGGAAGAGTCTCAAAGATATTATAAATTAACAGGAAAAATTAGGAAATGTTAGAACAAATTTGGAAGTCAATATTTTTTGCACACATAAAATGTTTCATTGCAGAAGGTATTTCACAAGGCATATCTGTAGTTTTCTTTTTCTGATGAAAAAAATAAACCCAACCTTTTCACAGTTGCATAAATCTTATTTTAAAGATGTACAATAGAAAGCATAGACATAAATGAAGTTGGTTTATCATCTAGATTAAAATTGTGCAGTTGTTTCTAATAATATACTATAGATCTCGTTTTTCCCATTGGATCATAGATTATTGATTTTCAAGTATTTTAGAAAAAATCTAAAATTACTTTTTGAGATTTTTCTAGTTAAGTACTGTTGTTAGTAGATTGTAAACAAACCCAAATGTATAAATCAGACATTTACCTGGTAGATTAGATAAAAGCCACCTAAGAATAAACAGGTCGTAATTTGCAGGTTCTGCTTAACAGCATGACATGACTTTGAATAACAGATATATTTTTAAAGTGCTGTGTGCGAATTTATCTGACACACAGAAAACTTTGCTAATTTCTTTAACTAATGGCATGTATTAATCAACAGGAATTTTCAGCTGTGTTTTGATCTTGTGAACATGCTGAATTTTTTTCCTAAAACTTATGGGATGTTTTTTCAATGAAATGTGCATCTTTAATAATAAATTTTAAGAAGAACATGGTATTCAGAGACTTTTGAACCTCTTAAATCATAAGCAAAACAAGACAAAGAGTGTAATCCTTATTCTATCTACTGCACAAATGGAAAACTGTGTTACTGTAAAAATTTAGGATTTAATACATTCTGATTGCAGTTTTCTTCTCCAATCCCATCATTTAATGGAACAGTCTTTCGGAAATTCAGCAGCGACAATAATATACAGCATGAGGCACTCACTTTTAAAATCAGATGGCTTGGAAAGCTTACTCATCCAAGCATGCTAATTGGTTGAACGCTCTTGAGTGCTTTATCACATTATTTTCAAGGACTTCCCGAAATACTAGGAAGCAAGCCACAGTTCTGGCTGAAAGCTGAATGTTAATTATTGCCTGGCCACTTTAGTATAGTGACTGATTATCTGTAACTAATTTCAGAAATAGACTATTGAAAGAACTAATTAAAATCTAATTATTTTTATTATGAATTTCTGATCAATTCAGCACAAAGGTTGATCACACATTCTTTTATAGTTATTCAGAAGAGCATGGAAAATTGTCAATTTACGAGTAAGATTTTACCAATGGAATAGAAAATATTGTGGTAATGACATTATATAGGATGGAAAAAAGAAATAAAAGACATTAGTTTTTTATTTCTGTGGGAGAAGAAATTTCAGAACAAATTTTCTTCTCACTTGCCGAAACATCAAGCTTCTTTAAGGGTTGACTTCGTATGACAAAAGGAATTTAAATATATTTCCAAATGTCTTCCTTTTAATTTGATTTTTGCCTCTTTACAAAACAATTACTGCAAATTACTATATATATATTGCCATATATTTTCAACAATCTGTGACTAAATGTTAATTTTGAAAATGTATATGCCATAAGATTGATTACCCACTCATATTATAATTACTATTATTCTTATATTTTACTTTATTTTATTTTATTTTATCTTATTGCAATTCTTCAACTGCTCTTGTTTCAACCCATGGGTTTTAATTTTTTTTTTTTTTTATTCTCCTTCCCATCCCACCTGGGGAAAATGTGAATGAGGAACTGCATGGCTCTTAATTGCCATTTGGGATTAAATCATGACACCAGAAACCTATAAACCAGTAACTTTCAACAAAAGCAGGCTATTTTAAGGAAGCAGATGGAAAAGAACAAAAACATGGCAAATCTAATGGCTCTAGTGAAGTGTTTTCAGGTGAATATCTCCAAACAGAGTTTGAGAGATCCCATTTGAGGTTTTTACCTCTGAGCATTTTGAAAATTAATTGTAAGACTCTTGAATGCTGTTGGTAGTCTAAATAGAGAGATGTATTTGATATAGTTTTAAGAATGAAGTCATTACAAACATAATCTGAGAACCAAATTCCATATATGGTCTTATGTTTCAGCTAATTACAGTCATAATTTCAGCTAATTACAGACATCTCTAGGGCTCTGTGCTATTAAAGCACTATTGTTGAATTCTTCAAGTGAACAGGCAAAAAATTTTCAGAAAATTTTATTTTTATCATAAAATATTATTCCACCGAAAACAAAATCTCTTTAGAGATACTGGTTTTGGTAACATATTCAATGGAAAACTTCTTTGCAGTTCAGCACACAGTCTCTAATCTGTTCCCAGGGGAAAGAGGAAAACTTGCATTAAAAAAGAGCCTTTTGATCATAGAGTCATCACTATGGTTCTTTTTTTTTTTATTAGTTTGTAAAATATCTGAAGGCTTTTCTTTCGTGCTGATGTAGTACGAACAAAACTTCCGAAGCCTCAAAAATTTTGCAGTAAGGGAGCTGTCAGTCTCATACCACCATTAATCATTAATCCTATCATTCCAAAACAACATTACTGGACTGAATGGCCTCCCCACAAACTCTGAATTCAAAGACCTGAATGGAAGTTCATGGAATCAAGGGCAGAAGCACTGATATGTTAACTGAGCATGCTGAGTTTCTCCTTGCATTGGAGCTATGCACAATTTTACATGAATAACAATTTACTTTTTCTATTCTCTGGATAGTTGCTTTATAAGAGAAGCACTGTGGCAAAGGGTTATGGGTGACCCACACACCCTCTGTAAGGTGATGCACCCACAAGATTTAAAATCAGCAGTGAAACTGCTTCTCTTAAGGCAATGTTATTCTCTCTCTGAAAGTACTTCTAATAATGATAGTCATCCAATTGACAGTACTAGCACTTTTTTATTTGTTCCTTTATTTTTCTACGAGTTAATTAATGTGTCTTTTGATGCTAGATCTAATGAGGTTATCAATGACAAGGACTCGCCTATGGTCCTCAGGCACTTTTTTCTGCAGTGCTATCAAGTATACTCAAAATGCAAATCTAATGAATAAGAACTTCAGAGTGTGACCTTTGCTGTTTGTTATTCAGAAGCAGGACTGAGAAGATCAACAAGTTACTTAGAAGTGGGTTTAACTCCTACATGGAAGAAACAGGAATATTACACTGCACATCTGTCCAATAGGAGATTTGATAATTTTGGACACTGGTTTCTTAGAGATAAGTAAAAAATATGGTTCTTCATTAGATTGCACAAACATTTCTTCGTAGTATTGACTTGGATCATATCTTTGAGTTTTAGTAAACAAAGTTCATGAGCTTTATAGAATTCTAAACTTTTCTATAGTTTGACAAATAGTTTAATGACAAGCTACTGTTACTGGAGAATCAGGCAATGCATATATAAACATTGGTTGTTATTATTTGAGAAACAGAGTTTAGTATCACAGTTTCTATATATTTGATGTTGCCTGAGTGATTCAGATGGTTTAGTCATATTTTCAACAGTGATGTACGGTATTTCATTTATTAACTAGTGATAATTACTGCATTATATCCCTGTCATATTAATGACTCTTGGAGACTTAAATTCCTTTGAGGATTAGAGTGTAAAGGACTTTTGAAAATAGGATTTAGCCTTCTAAATTGATGGCACCTACAATGATAAGAATATTGCCCAAATAAATTTAAAATAAAGATATATTTATTTATACATTTATAAAGATATTAATTGGTGAATTGTCATATATGGTTTCAGCATAGGGATGACTATTGTGCAAGAGGGTGATTTATCAATAAAATCAATCTGTTGTGCCAAAGGTATCATTCAATAGATTAGACTGAACAATCACCTACTACCTTCAGAGGAGTGTTTAGTGGGTCTAAATGGGGCTTTCATGTTAATTACTGTGCAAGCCCAAAGCAATATCAAACATTTGAAGATCTGAAGACAGAAGTTAGGATACAAATGTGTAGTATATGAATTAGAAAGTGAAATACCTTTTATTTGGTTCCATCCTTCCTTTGTCATACAGTTTATTTTCTGAATAGACCCTAACCAGTTCTAGTTGAGATACTTTGGAAATCTTGTTGACTTAGTTGATAATACCATAGTATAATGTTACCTTTCATAAGATGAAATTCAATGTATATATTGTAACTAATATATTTTGTACTAGAACATATATCTTTTAGGGATAAATTACATCTATTTGAATAATTTCAGTGACGAATAACAGAATACAACTGCTCAGAGATTTTTTGATACTTTCCTGATAATTCACATTTGTGAATTTCTCTAGCTTCTTCTTCACCCAGTTACCAAGTTTTGCTATATCTCATTCTGCTGTTACAAATATCTATTGCCAAAATTATTTTAAGACACTATTATCAGGTGCCTATAGGTAATTTTACTCTGAGATGATATTACATGTTCTAATTCAATGTTTTCCTTATCCTTGATGAGAAAGCTTGTTTCCCAATCCTTTAACCATCTTTGTGGATTTTCTAAGTAGCAATATTCTCTCCTTGTACTGCAACTGCCAAAAAATGAGCACAGCAACTGTATTTCAACCACATCATGGCTAAATACAGAGATATTATAACCTTTCTAGTTCTATCCCGTTTTATTGGAAATTAACCAGAAAGTGGTATCGTTAGTGTACTATGGGCTGCTCATGAAAAGTATGATTGAAAAAGATTCAGAAATAATTTCCATAAAGCACAGTTTCAGAAAATGCCCTTGACTTTTCTTGGAAATGAACAAATTCACAGAAAAAGGGGAAAGTTTAGCAAGGAGAGAACAATGCATCTTTTGTCATTGCAACGCCAGAGGTCAGCTGGATGGTTTTGGCAGCTGTTTTTCTGGTCCTGGCTCACCCTGTAGGCTGTCATGTTGGTGGGCCCCTGCCTGGCTGGGCAGAGGCTCCCAAAAGAACCCACTTCATCCTGGCAGGACCAGAAGGGTCACCCGAGCTCCTCAACACTGGGGAAGGGGAAGGAGGGGGCTGAAAGGTTCCATGAATGTTGGTGGTGGGGTTCTTGCTGATCCATGGGTGATATGAGTTATGACCCAGTTTCTCTTTTTTTTTTTTTAGTAGGATAAGTCCAATCTATCCATCTTCTTTCCGCATTCCTTTTTTTCTTTTTTTTTTTATTGTTAGAGGCTGTCCTAATATCAGCTGAGCTCTTTCTCATGTAAGCACTCAAAGAAAGGGTGAGCTTATAGACCCAAGTTTCTGTAACATGGGGTGTTAGCCTTCCTGGTGACAGAGCTATTCTGAATGCTCATGTTTATTTGATTATCCTCCCTAAATCCCCGATCATTCCTTAAAAGTGCCACCAATTTTAGGATTGAATAAGCACCTCTTCCTACCTCCTTCCATTGACTAGTGGACAACCAGAAATAATTCAGATTAGGTTTCTGCATATATATGCCTAAAGTTAGGGAATATTAACTGCCTTGAACAGCCTGAACACTGAAAGGTCAGCACACAAATAATTAAGCTTTTCATGTATGAGGAACACCAATTTCTGCAATAGAGATCCCCAGACATCAGAGCAGGCTGCACAGAGAAGCTGTGGATGCCCTATCCATGAAAGTGTTCCAGGTCAGGCTGTGTGGGGCTTTGGGTATGGTCTAGTGGAGGGTGTCCCTGTCCATGGGAAGCAGGTTGGAACTTTAAGATCCCTTCAAACTCAAACCATTATGTGATTCTATGATTCAATGGTAAACAAAGAAAAAAAGTGCAAAGACGCTACTACTACTGCCATCCCAGGTTCCTCTAAACCTCGTATTCTATTCTCTTGGTAGAGGAATGCTCTGGATAGGTGAAACATAAATATTTCATATATAATTTTGTTGCAGGATGTCACAGAACAATATTCTTCAAAAATATAGCTGATGATTACCATATACTTCACTTTATGAAGATAGACACAGGTAACTATTCAGTGTTATCTATACCAGACTAAGCTGACAAATCTATCTTTTTTACAGAATACTGTTTTCTATCATGCACAATTTTCCAATAGAATAGCCTGCAGCAGTAATTTCCTTGTGTGAGTTGTATTCCATGGAGATACATTTCTGTAAACCACTTTTTTCTTCCTCTTTAGGAAAAATCAATTTTTCTTCCAAGGACAGATTAATAAACTATACCTATTATAATGAATCCCTTTTACTGTTTCCCTCAGGGGCTTAAACACCTTCTAGAATGGTGTGAATTAAAGGGAGCCCAGATACTCTCCTGCTCTTTCCATCTCCTGCTGTTTTCTTTATCTTTGTTTTCCCTTTGCTTTCTCCTATCCACTTGTTCAGCTTCTCTTACTCTGAACCTAAAGTCTCCTCCTGTTTTGCCACTGTGCCTGCATTTTTGGCCTCTGAATCAAAAAAGAACACAAGATAGAAGAATGGACTCTACCCAGGTGTAAAATATATTCTACATCTATTCTTTCTAATTCTGCTGTAGGAGTGTAGACTCACTTTATGATTAAAGTATAGCATATATAGTTTTGTATCTCTTTTGATTACCATTTCGCCTCACAGTTTTGGCTTTGGATGTTTGATTGTGATGCTTCCAGAAGATCTTTAAGAGCAACTCATTCTTCACAGTGCAAGCTTTTTTTTCAGATGTGCAAAATGCTACACCTGGATCCAAGAAATCTATACAGATTGGGCAGAAAAGTGATTGAGCGTAGTCCCGTGAAGAAGGACTTGGGATGATGGTTGACAAAAAACTCAACATGAACCAGCAGTGTGCGCTTGCAGACTATAAAGCCAACTGTATTCTGGGCTGCATCAAAAGCAGTGTGGCGAGCAGGTCAATGAAGGTGACTCTGCCCCTCTACTCTGCTGTCTTGAGATCCCATCTGGCATCCAGTTCTGGTGTCCCTAACATAACTAGGACATGGAACTGCTGGAGCAAGTCCAGAGAAGGGCGACAAAGTTGCTAAGAGGACTGGAGCACCTCCCCTGTGAAAACAGACCGAGCAAGTTGGGGCTGTTCAGCCTGGAGAAGAGAAGGTTACATGGAGACCTCACAGCAGCCTTCCGGTACCTGAGCAGGGCCTGCAAGGAAGCTGGAGAGGGACTTTTCATTAGGAACCGTAGTGATAGGACAAAGAGGAATGGCGTTATGCTGAAAGAGAGTAGGTTTAGATTAGGTGTGAGGAAGAGATTCTTTACTGTGAAGGTGGTGAAGCACTGGAGCAGGTTGCCCACAGAAGCTGTGGATGCCTCATCCCTGGAAGTGTTCCAGGCCAGGTTGGAGGGGCTTTGAGCAATGTGGTTTAGTGGGAATTGTCCTTGTCCGTGGCAGGGGGAATGGAACTAGATGTTCTTTAAGGTGTCTTCCAACCCAGGTCGTTCTATGATTCTCTGATTAATCTGCTACTTGACATTATTGTGAATGACTGTATTATATTATTTCCCCCTTTTTTTACCAGTTTATTATTCCTTAAGATATGTTCATTCTCATTACTTCAGAGATTTAATGGGGTTTGGGACATGTTGAGGAAAGACTGACTTATACCTTTATGTCGGCAGAGGGAATTATAATATGTAATAGTAATTGTCATACTACTGTTCTGAAGGTAGAGTTTATTATATATTTATATTAGCTAACTCAAAAACTTTTAGGAGATAGCAGTACCCCACATATTGTTCTGAATCCTATATTCACAGTGGCTTTTTTGAAAGAAAGAATAATAATAAGAGATTCTCTTTCTTCTCTCCTTTTAAAAATTTTTATCAAACAATGAGACATAATTTGAACTTTGCAGAGAAAGGATTGAACCAGAATAAGACCTTTAATTAAAGTAATTTTATATATCTCCGAGTTCTGTGCTTTTCTGTTTTCTTTAGGGATCATTTCTTGATTGCCACATGTAGCCATAAAGCTACATCTGACCCTACTGACTTAAGTGTGCACATAGATCAAAAGCCATTTCTGAAACTGGTACTATACTTCACCTGTATAGGGATGTTTCTATAATGTAATATTTATACAGTTAATAAGTAACAGCATTCCTCTTCCAAAACCAGGAGTAGAGGTTATTTTGGGATTTTGATAAGGATCCCACAATCAGGAAATCTACTTTTATGCTGAATTGTCCTTGCAATTAGAGGACTTTCTCTTATGCCTAAGAATTATTTACTTTGCTCAAATTTCCACCCATTGCCTATTGTTCTAACTCCAATGCACAGAAGGAACAGTGCACGCCCTTCTTCTCCATAGACTGCCTGTTTCTCTCATAGAAGGGAGAATATTACTTGTTCTTTCTAAGTAATTAGCAAGTCAAATATGATGTAGGAAATCTCTGGCTTTTGAGCACATACTTATATTGCCCTCTGCTGGGTTGGAATGTGAGATTTAACAGAGCACTCATACCTAGGTCTGTTTATAAATATATATATATATATACACAAGCTACTGCAGACATATCTAAGAATGATCTTGGTCAATACTAAACAACAGAAGACATGTTATTTCTCTTCTGAATTTTCCTATGATTTTGTATAAAAATACATCTGAAATTATAAGTGCTTAATTTATCTTTGTGTTACTCTGAAAGTACTCTAAATATGTGTTGAGAACCAAAACTACAAACAAACTTCTTCCATTGAAACTTGTTAATACCATGACTGATTTAGGCCAGTTTTTTAAACCACTTGTTATCATAGTGGGAAACAGAACTGAAGAAATTGCTAAGAATATTAGTAGTGAAATGCACTGCCAGTAACTACGCCTTTATTTGGAGCAAGAAGAGAATTATTCTGTAAGAGACTCACTTTCCTCTTTCCATTTTACTGCAGAATAAAATAACTTGCTCCAAACTAACATTAGCTGATGTTGTAACCTGCAGAAAGTTGGCTCCAGGCTGAAGCATATTTCTTCATTTGGACAAAGGCACTTCCACAATAATGACACTTTTTTTTCACACAGTGACCCAAATGGATTGGGAATTTCTTTGTTGTTGTTGTTGTTGTTCCAAAGAGGCCTTAATGGATTAACTTGCTGGAGGCCTAGGAAAACTAGTGACAGAATGCTCTCGATGAAATAAGTGCAGCCTTTAAAAGCAGTTTCTTCATAAACATCTGAAATATGTCCTAAACTGGTAGAGAACTTAATAGTAATTAGATTTGGGAATGTGTATTAAGTCTTTTATGTCTATCCTCTGTGAATAAATTACTATCTCCTGTGCAGGAAAATTTCAAGATATTTAATTTAGAGTAATTTTTGGTGGCTCTATAAAAATGGTTTCAGTTTATCACACAAAACTGCAGTTCATTCCCTTTACTGATTTTAATAAAAAGATAAATGTTTTCTTGGCTAACTGAAATAATTTTTAAAAGGCCTCCCAAAACCCTGACGTTGTATTTCTGCTTTTTAACTTCTTGTGCTCCTGGAAGGCTGTATGGAGGGAGGTTGCACTGTAGGACCCATTCAGTCTCATGTCTCAGCAGAAAAAATATTTCCAGTGCCTCCATCAACTGCACCTGTGCAAAGCCACAGAGGGGACATAATTTGAATGGTATAATCTTTATTGCTGGTGACAATGTGCAAAGTGAAAATAATCAAGCCTATACCTTAACTCTCATGTTGAGTGTTCAGGGTTGACAGCTATTGTCTTACTTGATAATATAGGCCTATGAAATAATTGAGTCACAGTAATCTTCAACATGTCAGTGTTACCAAGCTACTTTTCAAAATGCCACTGCACTCAAAATGATTCAAGAGCTGGGATTTCCTCTGGGATTTTCTTTGAACAAGTCTCAAAGATTACCAGACCACGCATTTGATCGATGTCTCCAGATGTCATATATATTTTCTTTTCTATAATATCAATCCATTATATTTTCCATTGTATTTCACACAGTATGCAGCACACTTACACCTCAGAAATACGTGTTATCTTATCATCACTGTTTTTCCCTGCAACATATTTCAGAAGAAAATAGAAAATTCCTTAATAAGAAAGACAGGAAGAAAGGTACTTTTGTAAGCCTACAATAGTATAAACAATTCTCAAACAGTGACACTGTTGATGTGCAGCCTTAGAATTTCAAAATAAGTTACTAAAAGAATGAATTGTGTAATCTTACTTGCCTTCTAGTTCTTAAGCCTTTTGAGCATATGCTTGAGTGAAATCTGACTGGATATTGCAACCCAGAAGGTAGGGATTTGAGGGAGTGATTGCTCTCATATTGCAAAGTAAGAATGAGTCTATAAAATTTTACCTTCTGTGCATTTCCAAGTTATCTAGACAGGTAAAAAGAAGATGGAGATAGAAGAACTTCACCCTTGTGTCCATTTGTGCACTTGCTCTGAGAGCAGGGAACTAGACTGGGAGTTGTCATGGTTATGCCTGAAGGAGAGGATGAAGTGCTGCATCCTGAGCCTACTGAGAGAGAGGGTGCTGTCCTTTTCATTTAGGAGCAATGTGATGACATTGTACATTCAGTTCAGCTCCCCTTTTCTTAGTCCTTCTAACTCACTTTCAACTTCCTCCCCTCTCATGATTACATGGGTATGAGGTTTGCCTAAATTCTATTCATGAACATCACTGACCTGAATAGCCAGCTCACAACAAAGGGGGACTTTCCATGTGACTGACTTTGTCTGTCAAGATACTGACAAGATACTTGTGGGGTTTGAGGGACTAACAGCAATTCTCATAGTTTCACACTATTCCAGGCAGCACTTTTTTCCAGCTCAGAAAATTTTAATATAAAAGTGGTTTGTTTGGGTTTTTTGAGCCACGGCTATTACAGTGGCTGCTGTCTGAGTTAAAATGCTTTTTTGTCACTGAAGGAAAAAATCTTTCTCGCTGAAAAATTTTAGTTTGCTATTGGGCATTATTAGCAAAGAGCTGAAAAATGCAGCAGGAGTTTGCTCCTTTATTATGTCTGAGCAGGTTGAAATTCATCTCGAGGTTTCACTTACTAGCACTTCTAGGTATCAGCACAAGGCGGCACTAAAACACTACAGTTCTTCATCCGTCAGTCTAACAGGCATGTATGTAACCAATGTCTCTCTTGACAGGCACACCCGACAAGTTAGCACCAGCGAACAACAAACTGTTGTTTAAACTATTATTCAGTGCATCATGCTTTTACATTTGTGCATGCATCCCTCAATGTGCTGCTCTGTTTGTGAGAACAGGTTTTCCATGTAGATTGATGGATTGATAAGAAAAGCCCAGCTGCAGGCAGCTGGTCCTGGATTTCCTTCCCTGATGGAGTAGAAAAGTAGTTGGATAATCTGATCAAAAGGGAAAACATCTGCTGCCATAAAAATTGAAGCAACGATATGGGGTCTCGAAAAGAACATAACAGAGTTATTCTTTTATTGTATATTATAAAGAAGTTTTAGAATTAAATACATGGAAGAGAGTGAGTCAAAAAGAAGTGGTGTATTTCAATGTTACTTACATTCACAGGATCATTTTGGATTTCTATTTAGATAAAAAATATGGAAATATGATCTTGCAATATTAATTTACCCATCAAGCACATCTTTCATCAAAGTCTAATGTCATTATGCTCCCCATAAATCAAGAGAGGGTAAAGCAAAATGAGGCAAAGGAATGTATCTTCATGAGTTTAAGGGGATGATACTAATGATTTCATATTTAATGAAACCAGTGATAGCATTTGATTTCATATTTCACTTGCTTTACTCTGATGCATGAGGGGTACAGGACACTGGAGAAAGAGTGGCTCTGTGTTGTATTGATGGCCACAATCTTTAAGTGCTAGTACTTTCAAGAGCAGCAGGTGCTAATGAGATCCCATCAAAGCAACCTCATTTACACAGACAAGCCTGCAGAGAGCACCTCAAGTATACGGGTAGCGGGCAAGCACAGGCTAATCCACTCAGAAGGAAAATGAGATATGTCAATAAAAGTCTGGCTTGGCCTTGCTACCAAGCTGGTGCTCAGGGGATGTGGAGGTGGAATCAATCTCCTCCTCTGTCTAGTGCACTCAGTCCCAAGTGGTAAAAACTTAGAAGAAACTTGCTCACAGAGTTCTGAGTTTGGAGACAAAAGAAATATTCTGAACATGTTTGGATATATTTCAGACCCATGTTCTTTCTTCATAGTCACTTCAAGAAAAGGTGACACAGCACAGGGACTAGACAGAGGAAATGTTTCAAAGAGACAGGAGCTCTCAGTAGTACTTAGTTCAACATCTCTCCAGATAGAGAGATGTAACGGCATGAATTCTGCCAGAATAACCTATATGAGTGGGGAATTGGACCAGAAGGAATTCAGAGGTCCCTTCAAACATAAATTAGTCTATGAATTTGAAAAGTTACACTAGATTCAGAAATTAATTTTGCCCAGTCCTCTACAAAATCAGATAAAAATCAGATGTTTTCTGTCTGGTATACAAAACCGATTGTTCAACACAGGGTATTGAATGGGAGTAAGGACAAGAGAAGAAAGACTGGGAGATGGAGGAGAAGAACAGGCCCTTCTTAAGTTGCCAAGTCAATTTATTGTGTAAATTGCACTATCAGAGATCAAGGTGGAATTCCAATACTGGATCAGAAACTATGATCAGCCTTGTCTGCCCTATCCTTGAACTTTTTCTGAAGGTTTCCAGTGTGTGGTGTATCAGGAGACAGAAGACATTATGTTCCTCCTTTTCCTTATGGCAAAATTTGTTCCCTGGGAGTTTTTATCCTAACTTCTGACAATGACAGACTGATGGCAATTATAAAGTACTGACCTGTGATATTGGCATGAAATATCAGGGGTTTCTTTCTCAAACTATATTTTATTTATGTGGAGGTTTTTTTTGTTTGGGTTAGTTTCCTTTATTTTATTTTTTTTTTTTTAATATGGATAATTTCAGACTTCCTAGATAACTTCTTTCTCTTTCAAGGACTATTTTAAAAGTTTTTAGAAATTGTTTTTTCTTAATCAATTGTCTTTGGATTTTTAGCAAAACCAGGCTTGCAACTCTTTGGCTATTGAATGCTGAATTGTTGTAGCAAATTGCTCAATCTACTGTGTCTTTTAGATACCTCTATGTACATGCATATTCTCTGGATGATGTGTGCCTTTCATATCTGCTCCTCCTCTGCCTTCTCTTGAGTTGGAGCATCATGTTAATAAAGACCATACTAATGTCTACAAAACCAGACTTGTGATAACTTTATTTCTCTGACTAAAAAGAAGACTTTAACAATATCCATAGATATACAAGATTATCATGGACAGTCACCAAAATTATCAAGAATATATATATGTAATTTCAATTCAGAGATTCTCTGAAAATCAGTGGTGCCATCAGTGATTAGCCAGTGATTAGCCAGTCCTAGAAGAAATATATATTTCACACCAAACACACTTAAAACCCATGTCTACTGATATCCAGCAAATTACTTGATGCTTAGCTCTAAGTACTAAAATTTACATATTTTAAATTTAAAATAAAAATCTGTAAATGCAATGATTATATTTGTTTGTTTATTTGTTTCTAAAGTAACCTGAAAAGACGACACAAAATAGTTACAGAGAAAATGTATAAATTAAAAGTGTAGAACAACTTTGAGCAGTCACAAAAATTGCAGCTTCATTAGGAAGAAAATATGTGACCCTAGTAACTTGCATGTTTATGCTCACCATACCTGACCCACATAAATTTATAAAAGCTCTTGAATCAGGGGTCTTAATTCTGATGAGAAGCAGTAGTCTTGTACTGTACCATTAAATCTGATGGAAAAATTACTAGTCAAATCAATAGGAATATAAATGAGAGTTTTCTAATTAGAATAGTTAATGTATTAATGGATCTATCAAAAAAAAAAGAAAAAAAAGAAAAAAATGCTAAGTCCATGAATGGTATCTGAATTGACATTTTGGACTTGAAAACTTAAATGCTTGATGTAGCTCCTGTTGATGTTCAACAAATAACAGCTTTTCTCCAGCCTGTCCAACAATTGAACAGTACCCACAAAGTACCTGCGCAGTAGCCTGCAAAGGCGATAAAGATCAAAAGATTCTTAACAAATATAAATAAACAAATATATAGAGATCAAAATATTATGAGAAATAAAACCATATTTCATGTGTTCATTGTGTTCCATAAATCTTTACCGGGTAATAAAGTAACTTTTTTTTTTTTGTAATTCTGGTTTATTTATCCACACAGGACTATGGAGAAACATATCTACAAAACAGAACCTGTTTATACTGTCAAGTTCTACAACTACTTTGCCAAACTGAAAGTGTCATTTGGCTACGAGTTTGACACTTTAACTCTCCACACAATTGGAGAATTAATATACTCCATCTTTTATATAGATATTTCTTCACTGGGTGACCGAGAGATAAAGTCTTGTAATCTGCAGAGATTTCTGTCTTTAAGGAGTAACTTGAGATTAAATCCATAGCATATCTTTATTGTTTTACTAGATGTCTACATTTGGTTTTTTGTTCCCTTTATCTTTTATGAATATCAGTGGGGTTTGTATTGTTTTTGAGCTCTCTGTTTTCAAGGTTGTATTCTTGTCTTTCATCTGTGTAGCAAAAGGCAATATTTAAGTTGTGCCTCAGCTGCAGGCTTAAGACAGAAAATAAGCTTATGGTTTCCTTGAATGACTATTGGGGAGCTTGCGAGCTGAAGACCAGTTCTTATTTCTAGAACCATAGCTGAGAAATAGAAAAGAAGAAGCAGAAGATTAAATGAAAATATGAAATTACCTTTATAGGACCATTTTTTCCCAGCCTGAAATCAATGTGAATTCCCTTCCCATAATAAGTTAAACAAATAAAGTAATTACATAGAGCCTGAAGAGGTGCTAATCTAGAAATTTGAAACAGAAGAGTCTAACAATACCAGGACCTGTCCAGACTAAAAGTACTGAGAAGTATTTAAATTTCAGACATTAATCTTCGGAGACGCGATTGTCCTTCAAGATTAGTAAGCAGTTAAAGAGAAGATAATACCTGTAAGTGGCTGGGGTGTTTCTATAACATCCAAAAATACATTGGATCCTTCACAGAGAAGAGGAAGGCAGAATGATTCTCGTTGTAAGAAGCTTTTTCTCATTGAATAGGGCAAAGAGACAGCATAAGGGAGATTTTAGACTTTCATGCCTCTTCACAAAGGGATGAATCAGATAAAACAGTATGACTACCCAAAGTCCAGTCCTTGGACACAGCTCTTTGACAAAGAGTCAGAAGTTCCAGGTATATCTGTGTTGAGCTGATGGAGACTATAGACAATTGCAATATGTCAGAGCAGGCACATCACTGCTTAAGAGTGTTGCTGTGTTGTATTTCTTACCTTTCTGTTTTGGTTTATAGAAAAACTCTAGAAAATATATTTTTCTTACGAAAGTCATGATATCTTTTTGTCCTGTGGTAGACAGAAATGAAGCTTTGGTGTGATCTTTCCTGAAACAGTTGAAAAGATGAGATACATATATATAATAAAGACCTCTCAACAGCTTGTGTTGATCATAAACACCACTTTGGTTCTCTTATTCCCATAGCCACGAAATTCTGCAGCATTTTTTGATACCTAGACTGTAGTAAAGCCTGGAGAAACTGACAGTCCATGGTTTGGATGAGTGCACTGTTCACTAGGTAAAAAACCGGCTGGTTGGCTGGGCCCAGAGAGTGGTGGTGAATGGAATTACATCCAGCTGGCAGCCAGTCACTAGTGGTGTTCCCCACGGCTCAGTCTTGGGATCAGTCCTTCTTAACAGTTTTATCAATGAGGGGATCTTTATGGATCTTTATAACATCTTTATGCATGAGGAGATTGGGTGCACCCTCAGTCAGTTTGCAGATGGCACCAAGTTGTGTGGGAGTGTTGTTCTACTGGAGGGTAGGAAGGCTCTGCAGAGGGATCTGAACAGACTGGATCAAGGGACTGAGGCCAATTGTATGAGATTCAACAAGACCAAGTGCTGGGTCCTGCATTTGGGTCACAACAACCCTGGACAATGCTCCAGTCATGGGGCAGAGGAAAAAAAGCAATCCATGTGGCCAAGGAGCCCAATGGCATTCTGGCTTGTATCAGGAATAGTGTAACCAGCAGGACCAGAACAGTGATTGTCCCCTTGTACTCACCACTCCACCTGTACCCCACACCTCAGGAAGGTGTCCAGTTCTGAGCCACTCACTTCAAGAAGGACATTGAGGTGCTGGAGTGTTTCCAAAGAAGGGCAACAAAGCTGGTGAAGGCTCTGGAGCACAAGTCTTGCGAGGAGCGGCTGAAGGAGCTTGGGGTGTTTAGCCAGGAGAAAAGGAGGCTCAGGGGGGACCTTATCACTCTCTCCAACTACCTGAAAGGAGGCTGTAGCCAGGCTGGGGTTGGTCTCTTCTCCGAAGTAACAAGTGACAGGGCAAGAGTAAATGGCCTCAAGCTGTACCAGGGGAGGTTTAGATTATATATTAGGAAAAATTTCTTCATGAAAAGGGTAGTTAAGCACTGGAACAGGCTGCCCAGGGAAGCAGTGGAGTCACCATCCCTGAAGGTATTTAAAAGGCATATTAACATGGCATTTAGGGACATGAGTTTAGTTGTGGTCTTGGCAGTGCTGGGTTAACAGTTGAACTCAATGGTCTTAGAGGTCTTTTTTGACCTAAATGATTCTATAATTCTGTGACATGTAAGTGTTTCTGGGGGAAAAATATCTACCTTGGAAGAGCCAAGCACTTAACTTTCTAATACGAGAAAATGAGGGAAAATGCCACCTTGGCCTAACTAAAAGCTTTTTTTGTTTTTTAATTCTCAGTATAAAATAGTCAAAGTAACTTTTCTTTGTCTAGCAATGACTGTGCTATACATGGGAGAAAAATAAAGATAGCTATGTAAGAAGTTAGAGATGGGTAAAAAGATCCCTATTTATATCTAGAATAGCAGATAATTTTCTAAATTACAGACCTAGAATATCGCATGTATTAGCAAAGCCTAAATGTCACTGATACATCAAAGAATAGAGTTTGAAAACTAAAATATTCTACCCCATTTAATAAAGGCTACCTTGGAGGTATACAGTGACTTTACAAATAATCCTTCAAAGTATACATTAAAAAGAAAAGAATCATATATCAAGCAAATGTTCATTTTTTGGAAAATCTTTCTTTCACAGGGTAGGTGCTTCATTTTTTCCAGAAAGAAGCTCAGATTTTAAGAGGAAAGAAAATAACTGCATTAATACAAAATCAGCTATGGCTGTCTCAAGTTTTAGAGCATGGCATGGGGTCAAGTTTCCTTTTGAAACTCTTTAAAGGTGTGAATAAACCCACAAGTTAAAGAAAAAAAGCTAAAGGAAGCTAAAGAGCAGAGGTTTCTGAATAGCAGCTTTTAGAATTTGCAACTTTGTGACTGCTCACAAAGCAAAATAAATCTTTAGAAACAATTTAATAAGGTGTGAAAAACCAATGGGGAATAACAAGAGTAGAAATAAATAGAAACCTTTTTTTTGTCGTTTGCTAAGTTTGGAGAAGGAAAAGGCCCCTAATTTTATCAGGGCAACCCTAACTGACCTTCAGAGAAATATCCCTAGAGATGTTCCAGTGCCACTAGCTGGACTGTCTGGAATGATTTCAAGACTGATGATATAGAACATAAGACAATATTTCCTTCTGAATAAAGAAGAATAAATACTGAATTAAGCAGAAAAGCAAAATAAGCAGTGAATGGTGAGAAGAAAGATTTAGTACACCTCTGGTCCTGCTTGTCCTGTTTCTACATATCTGGGAATTTGGGCGTCATTGGTTTTCCAATGACAAGTTTGGAAGAGTTGCCTGCAGAAAACAACTTTTACTGATGTGCTAACCAGTGTTTGAATCCCTCAGGTGGCTGGTGAGCATGGGAATAAATGGCAGCTGGCAAGGCGAGCCAGGCCACTGCAGCGTCTCATAGTATGGATAATGCGCCCACAAAGATGGGGTGTGGGAGCTGTGGGCCCCCACCAGACGCTGAGCTAAGTAAGCAGGACATGAAAAAACTACCCAACATGATGGGAGAAGCTGCCAGATATAGCAGGGAGCAGTGTGAGGAGCCAGAAAATGTTGAGGCCAGGGTGGTGGGGGAATGACTGGATTTCACAAGTGGCTCAGGGGAGTTATTTGAGAAACAGCCAAACCACAGGAACTGAAGACTGATGTTGGGGACCCATCAGAGAGCTGAGTCTTGCCTAGAAAACCATATCTCACACCCATTCCTGATGGCAGCAGTGTCTTCCCAATGATTTTCTAAAATAGATATCCCACAGTACAAAACCCAGTACCAATAACACTAAAATTGAACAAAAAGAGTACATAAACATGTATTTTAAAAAAAAAAGTGCATGAAATAAAATTTTTAATGACCCTTTGTAGGTTTAGGGAAAGAGGCATACAAGGAGAGCCTTTGAGTTTCTGCAAATGCAGATTCAAAATCTCCTCCAAAAATAACATTGGTCTTTGTAGTTCAAGTTTATCTGTATAACAGACATCACCAGCACTGACCATTCAGCAGAGCAGGTAGATGGAGTTAAATAGGGATGTTGGATTGCAGTGATAACAATAACCACAGAGTAACCACAGCATATCCACAAGAAACTTTGTTCAGATTCTAATGAGGGGGTAGTTAACTTTGGCCTGTATTATATGCAACATTCCCCCCTTCATTTTTATCACTATTGTGATCACTCAGTTTTGGAATGCATTTTGGAATATATTTTTTTAAGAAGTGGGATTTTATTTTCTAAAAAATGCAAGCTCTAAAAATGGAATCCTGTTGAATGGGAAATGATCCATTTTCAGGGAAAAGTTTGAAATACAAAAAGACCACTTTTTCTTGCCTTCATTGCACTGACCTGACCTCCAAAGCTTATTTCTTCAATTATTTGCTTTTGAATATATTATAAAAATAATTTTCCATGGCTTGAAATTGAAATGCAAAAATAAAAATTCAAAGGAAAGGCTTAACCAAATGTGAAACACTTCAATAATATGTACTCTAACACTATAATTTATACTAGGCCTCCACCTCATCCTTTCCTCACATTAACTTCTGCAGTGCGTATTTATGTTTTCTGATGGAACTGTGTAATGGTAAAATGTATTAAAAAATCCTTTTCACCACCAGGCTACAATGACCTACAGTTGTCATGAAAATGTGAAAGTGAAAATGATACTGAAGCAACCTGGGAAACTCAGTCAAGGGTTAATCCCTACCCATGCTCAAATGAGAAAAGGGGCAAAAAGAGCATAAGGAGAGGGGACAACCTGCATCAAATATTATGTCAAGAACCAGAGCGGGAACAAGTGAGAGTCAGCAGAGAGGTTGCACAAGGAATTAAGGACTGGTAAGTATTCAGCACATCGCTGCAGTAGCAAACATCACGCTGACAGCCATAATTTGCCAGTCTTCCCTGAACTGCAAGTCTTGCTCTGAGACATGCCACACCAGCTGCTGGACCTGCTGTCCACATTGCTGGTCCAGCTGGCCAGGCGCTCCTCCAGGGTGGTGCTCAGCTACGGGTGCTGTAGCAGCTGCAACACCTCAGAGAGAGCCAGCTCTGACATCAACCCAGGATGTCTGAGATCTCTCCTACCAGGAACTGCTGAAATGGAGCATGAAATCCCCAGGATTGTTGCCTGTGCTCTGTTTCTGCCTGAATGCTTGCATGGGCATCATACAGGATTTGTTCCAGCTTTTCCTGCTTAGGCGCACAATTGTCATAATCTCTTCCTGCAGACTTCTGTGCAGGCATGTGAATACATGTGTGCAGTATTGTTAGCACAATGTGATATGCTTCTGCCAATGTGAGGCAGAAATGGCTGTATTACCCAGAGTTAGAAAAGTTATGAGTTGGGAAATTGTTTATCCCAGTGATACAAATATTTTCTGCCTTAGCAGATGTACACACACATACGCTTTACAAACAAGGACAGTGTTATTTCCCCTATTTTTAAATGGGAAACACAGAAACAAAAAAAAGAAAATTTTGGTCAAAGTCATCCAGAAGGCCATGCATCCAAAAAGCTCCAGAAATCTTGGCAAAAGTCTTAGGAGAAAATATATACATAAAAATCCAAATATATCTCGGGAAGAAATGAACAAAATTCCTCTTAATGATGTAGCGGTGCTTTTTCTTTCTGCAGATTTCATAGCTTATATAGAATGCATGCCTACACACACATATATATATATGTAAACTTAGGTTTGAATCCTGTGGACCCTGTCAGTACTAGAAGCTGGTTACTCTAAGTCTTAAAAGAAAATTGAACCAGGTCTAAAATTTAATATATTTTATCCTCCATTCTTGGAGGTTTATCATCCTGTCCACTACCTGAATTACACCTCAATATAGCAGCTGAACCAAAAAGATATATAAACTATAAATCTTTGCTGCCATCACAGTCACTATAGATTGCAAAAAAAAAAGAAAACAGCCAACAGCCCTATGACTAACATGAGTGGTCACACTTAGCCAGAGACTCCTAGTAGAGGAGCTCCAGCAGTTATTTTCTGTTTAAGTTTTCACTGATTTTCCATGTGTCTGAGGGACCGGAAAAATAAAGCAAATTTTACTGCTATGTGAAAATTATAAGATACTGCTGAAACCTTGATATTTGGAGAAGAGTTTCAATTGGATATTCAGGGAACGCTGTTCAACAGCCTCAGTTTGGCCTTTGCCATTCAGCAGATGAAGGAACTCCTGACCTTGAGTTGTAGGACTTGCTGACTGATTATGCTTTAAGTACATGTGGTATTATGATTCCAGCAGAGATGTAGCAGCAGATGGTAACTGTGTCTGCATCCAGACAGAAAAAGAACAAATTACCCGGCTGATTTTGCCTCATTTCTGACTGCAGGTACTTAGTTCTGCCAACAGCCAAGCAACATGTTCATGAGATACTCGTTTCTATGCTTATGGTACTGTATGCTGTGATTAAGGAATACTTTTTGCTTCAGTAGTGAGTGAGTTAAATTTACCCCTTAATTCTGAAAATAGCATTAAAGTCAAGACTAGCTTAATGAATTCAGGTTACTTAGATGACAGAGCAGTGAACTCAGAAGTTCTGATTTCAGATCTTGACTTTGTTAACTAAGGCAACATCATTTCACTTCTCTTGTCACTTTTGCCACCAATAAACAGGGGTGATACTGATCTCTGTAATAACCTGAAATCTAGTGATGAAAACTCATGGAAGAAATTACTAGTTTTACCCTATCTATATCTATTCAAATTACTTTCTTAGCGTAGGTAAGTAATTTTGCTTTGCTATCTGAGATCTTTGACTTTTAACAGTTATCATCTAAAAGACACAAATAAATACTCAACTGCTGAAAAATAGTATGTGGCACCCATCAAACAGACAGAATCACTCATTTTAAAAATCAACTACTTTCTGGTTTTATGTTTAGTTTCTTGACACTGGAGTGATCCCAAATGCTTGATTGTTTGCAAACACAATCTCTTCATGATGCTGATAATGAAGTAATAGAATTTCAATTACTTTTTTTTGACAAATATCTGTGATTAATTAATTCTCTATTCAGTATAATTACGTTGATAATCCTTTTGAAACAAATGTCACCATCAGTTTCATACAATTGTTCATAGAAACAGTTATAGATGAAATAAAATATCAAACTGCATGTTCAATCATCCTGTTTCATCCTGAGGCCCCTCTCTCTCAGGGGCCTGTTTATTGTGAGTGGACAGATGCAGGGCATCTGTGCTTAAGCCTGCAAAATCAAGGCTTAATATTTTGCATTTCAGAAGCTGCAGGTGGCCTTTCTCTCACTGGGGATGTGATGCTGAACAGCTTTCTGAGCTACATCAACAACATGGTGAAAGCGTGTTGCCTAGAGAAAATTTGGGGAGAAGAAAACTCCGAGGCAAATTAGTTTTGGAGGTGAGATAAGGAAAGGGTTTTAATTTGTGCCTAGGTATAAAAATTACAAGACGTGCGCACCCCCTGTGTACAGATGCTTACAATTTATAATAGTGGTTGTCCAATCCAGGTTTTGTCCACCCACTGATTTTGCCCTGGACCACCCCTGACATGCCCCTGGGAAGTTGGGGCTAGGGGCTTTTCAGGAACCTCTCTTCATCAACCATCATCTTCTTCAGAGTACAAGGGGTACAGGGTGACCTAGTTCCTGACCATGTTCTGCGGTTAGGGTCAAGATACAAGCATTCTTCAAACAGAACAGGCCTATCTAAGAGTGAGACTAAACATATTCTAATGGAATCCAGGGGTAGAATTGATAAGGGGAGCATGGAATGGGGTAATAGGGGTGGGAGAATGTGTGTAGTTTCTGTGCTAAGGGTAAGGGAATAAGTGCTGCTGCTTCTAAATCTACTTCTACTGTATAACTACTTATAAAAGTTAGAAAAATTAGAAAAATCAGAAAACTAAAAGGACCTTAAGGCATCAGCGCTGCTACCACCCTATCCTATGCTGCTGGATGTGACTGGAGGGAGCCTAGGCTCCCTCAGTGAAATGGACCGTCTTGCTTCACCACTCTCTCCCTGCCAAAGCAATCCAGGGACAAAGTCCTGCAGGAAATCCAGAAAGCCTCAGGAAGGGCATATTAAATGAACGAGCAGCTACCCTGGGGAGCTATTCAACCTTAGATGTACATGCACTCTTCAGACCACTTGTAGGCCTGAACCTGTTCATTCAAAAAAACCCCATCCAACCCCAAAAACCAAAATCCAGAATACATGAAGGAGAGGGACAGTCCTGTTTTCATGCATAGGAGAAGAGAATAGGAGTCCCCCTTAATTCCTTTTTCAGACAGTTGGATTCTGGGGTTCACTTTGCTCAGCTACCCTTGAAGCCTGACTGAGCCCCATCTCCCATGAAAATGCCAAAAGTACTGGTCTATGGATTATTCCAAATTGGGGCAAATGCCAATCACCTCAAACCTCTGTCACGTGAAACTTCTTGGGACTGCAACAGTCAAATATTTTATTTAGTGATGGTCTGATATATGCTGTATATTAGAAGAAATATTTGGAAGGAAGAATTTCTCACTCCACAAACTCTCAGATAAATGCACCATTAAGCTATCTCCTTGGCAGTGAGAGTCACCTTGAAACTGAGAATGGGGTTGGATGCCAATATTCCTTATGGCCTTCCTGTCAGTATATGAAGTGCTGCAATGAAAGAAAGATGCTGCTGTATATTGTACTTGCCTCATGAGATGTTGTTCAAGAGTGCTGTCTTCAACATGAGCCCTAGGGAAATATTGTGAAGAACACCTCCATTCTTGGTGGGACCAAGCGGTTGAAAAAGTGCCAAGGTGTCTGCACTTCTGATATAAAATGGTACAGATCTAGGAGTGCCTGGGAACTTTAGCTATGGTGGTGCCACAGGGTAGTGAAACAGATGTATGAGGGTTTTAAGCACTGCAAATTCAAATTGAGTGTTAAGATTCTGTCTAAACTCAATGTACATGTACAAATTTGGACCTGGAGCTTTGTCACCTCCTGAGGAGGTGGGAGCAGAACTTCTGACCTACAAATACACTATTTCTTTCAGGTTTATTTTGGATGTCCAGTTGACAACTTGACAGCATTTTCTGAAATAGCCATTCAAAAGCTAGCAGTAATGCCTTTCATTTTAGAAAGCTATATCCGTTGTATGGAGTGATACCAAGAATTTTATACTCACTGACTCACTCTACCAGAGACTGGAGTTGTTTAAGCTTCTTTCACATTCTATTTTTCAGTGTGTAACAAGGTGAGTGGAAAAAACTCATTAGTCTTCCCTATTTGAAAAATCCAGTATATTGAACCAAGGCAGCCCACAACTTTTTAGGACACAGCTCTTTATACATCATGTAAAGTATTATAAGAAAGATAAGGAGATGTAAAGTGATATTAGAGTCAAGTAGAAAGCATGAGTCATTGTAATCTTGATACAAAAAAAAAATAGAAATAGTAATGGTGATTATGCAAAGCTTGAAAGGCAGGTAGGTTTCTTTGTCTTTTCTCTTTCTTTCAGAAAACCAAACAGTAAGTCCATTTAAAGAGGGAGTACAGCTTCAGTAGCAATTATTTTTCCTGCTCATACAGAGAGAACAGGGAGAATGAAGTAAATCAGTGCTTTCTCTTCCCTGTGACAATCAGAGTAAGGATGCATCTTTCGACTGGTTCACCTTTAGCATATTTTGTGCTATTATTATGATTAATTGTGTAGCCTGGATATATTTCAGTTGTACAATTATTTGATACTCTGAAACATGGAGTTATCAGCACTTTCATTAAGACATGCATAAATGTTTGCAAGCTTTGGATGACATGTTTGGAATTGAATCAACCAGCTACAATTCTAAATCTGCTTTTTTACAGAAAGGTTCTTTTGTGGTATCAGGCAATGGGTACGGCTTTCATGTTGTTTTAGAGGCTTTAGATAAACACAAAGGTTATAGAGACCATCTTACTCTTGGAGTTCACTCTGATTTGGTGTGTGTGCTTAAATGTATCACCTACAAGGCCCTTACTTGTTTAGGATCTGACAACAGAACACATCCTTACACCCAAAAAAACCCAATGTCCAAAGCAATATCATGCAGCCAAGGCTGAGGAAAGTCCAGCTTTGGAAAGCTCATTACATAGTCAAAGTCTTACTTAGCTTCTGTTTTGATACTGCTCCTCTATCTAGAGGAGTGTGCATCGTCCTTTAATTGCCTGTAGCCTGACATCATCTCACTTATCTCTGCAATGGAAATTGTGCCCATGGAGAGAGACCTAATTCTATTACAAAGAGGTTTGTGATCAACTACAGCACCCAAAATATGAAATGAAAAGAAATGCATTATTTATCAGCATGGGAAGATTTGAAGCCTGAGGCAGTAAAAAATCATTAGGCATGAACTGGTATGAAACGTCAAGGCACAAAGGCTGCACATGCTGATGTTTAAAGGTAATCTGAAAGGATCCGAAACAATGCTAATCTAGCTCCTGCCAGAGTGTGAGTGCTGTTCATATAGCAGAATGTGGTAGAAAACTGAAAGGTGGTATATTTAATGAAGCTTTAAAAATGTGAAAGAAGATAAAAATAATTTTTCTGTGACTTATTTATAAAAAAACTTTTTGTTGTTTTTTTTGTTTTCCTGTTTGTTTGTTTAACAAAACAAAATAAAAACATTTTTTGGATATTCCATGGATGACTGTACTGAACTAAAATTGGAATTCATCAGTGGTGAAATAAGATAGTTATTACTTAAGGGAGATAAATCAGACTTTTGAGAAAAAGCACTGCTCAGCAATGACAAAAACAATCCTTGTATTATCCACACTATATTATAACCTTATATAGTGTTGTATAATTTATAATGTTATATTATAACTATCTATTCCAAACAAAGCCAACACAGCATCTTTGGATACTCAAGATATCAACACAGAGCTGTCAGATATGACCAGAAGAAAATTAGGCTCTTGTGGAGCCACACTGTGGGTCAGGCATGGTATCCTAGAAGGCACTAAAAGTCAGTAGCTAGCAAATTGATAAACACTCTTTATTTTCATATTTAGACATTGCTATTGCAAACATTTATACACATGGATGTGTATATATGTTAACAGAATTTTTTGTTATCCTAAGAAGTCTCATTGATGTTAGGAAGAAAAAAGACTAAAATCTTAGACCTGGTTTTTAGGACTGCTGAACATCAGCAACAAAAAGAAAAAAATTCAACAGCCGATGTCAATAAACTCAGAACATTTAAAAACCAGAATAGATGTTTGAATGAAAACACCATATATTTATCAGGCTGGATACAGGCCCTTGCTGAGTTTGTGAATCTGTTGGCCATCGTGGTTGTCAGCCCAGTGCATTAAGATACATGCATCAAAACTGGAACAAGCATAGAAAGTGAAACTGGGGACTCACCTGCTTTTGTCACAATTTGCCATCCATTTCCTCGCCTCTGACTTATGAATGCTCTCATGCAGTGTCATATGTTCCTCAAGGAAACACTACTGCTCTTGAGCATCACTTTGTGTCTTTTTATCCACTCATCCTTCATTTTTATGGGAATGGAACTGACAAAAATAATCTGTTCTCTCCTGCCCATCATTAATATCCAGTACTCATTTTTTGAATATCGATGTAGAAACTCTGGTATACTTAGGAATACACAACAACACTGTTGTATTGCTCCAATGCAGAAGTCCCTTCTTACCTTATATCCTACAAATGCCCTTGTAGAGGTCCGGAATTTCAAGTCTTTACACTAGCTTTGGGCTTTTTCCTTGCATCCTCATGCTAGTCCAGTTCTTTGACAGGGAAGGTGCCTTACTTTGCCCTTCTTCACTGAGACTCCAGAACCTATTGAAGAGGCTGATGAAATGTTAAGAATAAAGAATTAAACTTCGAGTGTTTTTTTTCTCTTCTGATTCCTTACTCCTGAAAATAGGACCTTTCCGTCTTCCTTTTCACTAACCTGGTTTGGATTGCTCAAAGACTCCAAAGACAGGACACATCTTCGATTTGCGATGAGTCTGTAACATTCAATGGCAATGGAGATTGTTCAGCCTCTGAGAGTTATTGGAGGTGCTTTGGTAGATTAAAAAGTAGGCACAGTCAGAGCTGAGATAATTCATTAAAGTTTTCTTTTTTTTTTAAGGTAGATTTAAGCAACAGCTGAATAAATCATGGTTGACTCTGAAATATTTTTCTTCATAGTCTTTTCTAGACAGTATGAATGCTGACAGGCTGGTGTGGTACCAGCTGTCCTCAAGGTGTTTTATAAAATTTAACACCATTGGACATAAACCTCAGTGAATTTATGTACATTTTTCACCTCCAATTTCAGTATAAATAATGACCTTTCCCTTCACATTTCCATGCCACTGTAGCAGACCCTGAACAGCTGTTCAAGACAGACCACGTGATAAGTAAAAAAACACCCAAAGAGGTTTAAATGCCATGATGTATAAAGAGGAACCATTGGAAATGTGAAGCCTGTGATAAAAATATCTAGGTAGTCAGCACAGAAAGGATTTTGTTGAGGAGGTTTGTATGTGGCAAAAGGCATTTGAATCGCAATATGGTACAGAGTCTCTATGACCTGTGTTAATTTGACAAGATTGTAAAAAGGCAAAAAAATGTGAAAGGACTACTCTTTTAGTAAAAAAAAAACAACACAAAAAAACTCCCACAAAACACCAACAAAATAGTTGAAAGTAAGGTAGAAACCATAAAGATTTTACATTAACAATTGACACAGAAAGCCAATGAGTGTGCAGTTATTAATCCTGGGAAACAACCATTTAAGATCGATATTGCAAGAAATGCTAAAAACCTGCAATAAAGGACTAGATAATTTTTTTTAAAAAATTGGGTTTAATGTGAATTTAAAGATAAATAAGCTGTATTTAGATTTGATATTAAGAATTCAGTATATTTTTGGAACTTTCTCAACTGTGAAGCATAGAGAAAAAATGGTCTGTAATTATGACCCAAGGGTAAATCACAATGGCTGCACTCAAGAAATACATTCTGTATAATAAGACACAAAAATATATACTGTGCCAACTGATCAAATTGTGTGATGGTTGTTGAGTTACAGCTGATCTCACATTTGTGAGATATCATTCAGAAGTCAGTGATAAGCTACTGCTGACTTACGCCAGGCAAGATACAGACTGGCATTCAGAAATGTCTGGAGTTAATTACTTGGAAAAGCTGTCACTCATTTACAATTTCATGACAATACATTGAACACCTAAACCTTTTTTCTCCCTGACTGATCCTCTAACACCAGGAGATCCTTGATACTTGAGTGTAGAGGCTATGATAAGTACCTATGGCTTTGTCTGATTCTCCTTTATTACTAATCTTGAATTTAGAATGGGAAAACAAAGCTGATCTTAAATTATTTTTAATTCCTTGTATTCTGTACAGGGAAGGCTGCTAAGCCTTGGGAGTTCACGAGTAAGAACATTGCAATGAATATTCCAGTGTTTTCTCTTCGCGTTTTCCATGAAGTAGGAAATCACCAGAGTGTACGGCATATCTGTCATGCCACTGAACTATATCTTGTGCTCTGAGTTTGCCTGGTGGCTCTCACAGATTTTTACTGTGGCCAGGGCACTGAAGAATATGCAGACAATTATTTCTCGTCATTTTGCTAGCAGTGATGCACACCTTGCTGCAAGAGAAGAGCAAACCAGTTGTACTTTTGAGAGTTTCCACAAAATACCTTCTTTTCATTTAAAGTGCAGAATTAATCATAGAAGGGAAGTGCAACTAATCTTATCAAATTATTTGAAATTTCCTCCTCTACTCGGTCTCTTTCTATTACCATGTTCTTTTATTTTGCAAAGACAGAACACCTGGACATCTTCATTTTGAATTGACAATATTCTAGAAATGAGAGGTCTGACTTGCATTGCTTGGGTTAGGACATAGGGCCCATTTGTGTAAGGGATACATTAAATCACCAACTAGAAAAAACATGATTGCTAGCTCTGTTAATTCAGTGACACAGGCAAGCATTGTTCATGAGGGATTCAGATTATCCAGTTATAGATTTCCAAAGCACTTCAGATAGTATCTCAAAACCCCACCGCCCAAACACCTCTTATACATCTGATTATATTTTATTATTTTATTACATTAAATTATTTCTATACCTATATAGATATACGATACCATTCTATTTTTTCCTCAGAAAATTTTCAGATGATATCAAGTTTAGTGGTGCAGTTGACACACCTGAAGGACAGGATGCCATCCAGAGGCACCTGGACAGGGCCAAGAAGTGGGCCCATGGACACCTTGGAGGTTTAACAAGGCCAAGTGCAAGGTGCAAGGTTGGGGCAACTCCTGGTATCAAAGCAGGTTGAGGGATGAACAGATTGAGAGCGGCCCTGGGGAGAAGGACTTGGGATGTTAGCAGATGAGGTGCTGGACATGATCTGGCAATGTGTGCCTGCAGCCCAGAAAGCCAATCGTAATGGGCTGCATTAAATGAAGTGCATCCAGCATGTCAAGGGAAGTGATTCTGCCCCTCTACTCCACTTTTGTGAGACCTAACCTGGAGTACTGTGTCCTTCTCTGAGGTCCTCAACATAAGAAGGACATGGACCTGTTTGTTGGACCAAGTCTAGAGGAGTACCAGCAAGTTGATTAGAGGGATGGAGTACCTCTCCTGCAAAGAAAGGCTGAGATAGTTGGTGTTGTTCTGCCTGGAGAGGAGAAGGCTCCGACATGACCTTATTGTGTCCTTTGAGCACCTGAAGGGGGCCTACAGGAAAGCTGGAGATGGACTTTTTACAAGAGCATGTTGTGATAGGAGAAGAGAGGATGGCTTCAAATGGAGAGTAGGTTCAGATTAGATATTAAGAAGAAATTCTTTACTATGACAATGGTGAGGCACTAGAGCAGATTGCCCAGAGAAGTGGTGGATGCCCCACTCCTGGAAGTGTTTAAGGCCAAGTTGGATGGAACTTTGAGCAACCTGGTTTAGTGGAGGGTGTCCCTGCCCTTGTTGGTGAAGTTGGAACTAGATGATTTTTAAGGTCCGCTCCAATCCAAACCATTCTATGATTCTGTGATATAAATGTGTAGAATAGCAAGTCTCAGTTCCCTGGGACAATACCAGCTAAACTTGAAATTCACAGTTTCTACTCATCATTTGCTTTTGCAAGTTGTGTATAAATATTCTGATGATTTCCCCACTTTCTCTTCCTTTCTTCCTTTCTCTCTTTCTTCTCTCTTTCTTCCTTTCTTTTTTCTTTCTTACTTTCTTTCTGCCTTTCTTCCTTCCTTCCCACCTTCCTTCCCTCCTTCCTTCCTTCCTTCCTTCCTGGCAAAGCAGCTCAATCTCAGTATTGCAAATATATACTGAACAGAATTATTTCTCCCACAATGTTGAACTCTGCACAACGTCTGCAGTAAGTATTGGAAAGTAAGTAGATATTTTAAAGCAAGCCACAGCCAAGAATTAGAAAGAGGCAAAACTATAACTGACAAATGAAGAAAACTAATTCAAGCATAAGGGTTTATGTTAAAGTGTAACTCTAGAGATTCAAACATCCAAGGATTACACTAAATGCCACCTCTCCCTTGCTGGCATATGAAGTACTCTCAGGGGTTAGGAAATGACTGGTTGAAATGGACTGAGTACATTCCATACTCCTAGTTCCAAACTCGCAGTAAGTCAGCTATGTTATAAGGAACAGAAAACCCTTAAATCAATGATTTAAAACATTGAAAATAAAACCCAAGACATTTCACCAGATCTAGTGAAAAACAAGCCTTTGGAACAAGATTTTCAATGACTGTCTTTTGTGCATGTTTATCTCCTAATTATAATATATTGGGGGAAAAACCCCACAAACTGTAAACTGCCTGAAAGCTGTAGTTGTGTGGAGTGCCCTTCACAAATACATTGATGCTAAAACGTCTTTTTACAGCCAATGCCATTTTAGATTTTCTACAGAGCAGAAAACATTAGTCTGATCGACTTGCTGTTAGACCCTTTCTGAGCACAACTATATAGGCTAATGCAGCTTCATGGCTTTAGGCACACTTATGAAACAGTAGCAACTATTTAAAAGATAATCCCTCCATCATACTGTCCTTTACCTGGACATTCCTGTTCCTGTTGGGGAAGACTGTACTGCTATTTGCTCCAACTACTGAATTTAAAGGAGAGGATATCATATAACAATATTAAGAGGTCATTCTTTTAAATAATGTCTCAGACTGCTCATCTAATGAGCTGAAATTAAAAGATATGGGCTGTAACCTTGATCCAATATACCTTGGGATAATATCTAGATGACTGATAATTGATGCACTGTAGTTAGAATGCAAATTTCTGGCCCTGTTAATAATTGAATTGCTCAGCTTGTAAGTAATTGTTTAGGATTAATCCTTTTGGGGGTTGAGTTTCCTAGATTTAATTTTGCATTCTCAGTGGATGATTTTCATATGCTTGTTTTGATAGACACCTGTGTCACACTTATCAGGAGGCACAGGTCTTTGCTTTTACTGTAACAACTCTAAAGAAGAACATTTTGATATACTTTCATGGGAGTAAAGATTTTGGGAGGAATTTCCAAATTTACTGAGAGAGCAGATGAGCTTCGGTATGAAGAAACCCTAAATTTAATTTTACATATAAAAGTAAATACATACATTTGTATACATATATATATTTGTATAAATACAAATAGGATTAGAAAGAGAAAAGGACTCCCAAAAAAGCCCAGTTAGATCCCAATTCTTTGCTCATCTCTGAACATGACTTTAAATCCTGGTCTTTTATATCTTAGGAGAGAAATCTAAACATTGAAGAAGGTGGATCATGCCTTTCCCTACATTTTCCTTTTGCAGTAGAATTACTTACATAACTTACAACTTGTCATGTAAGAAAAGCAGCCTTTTGTCATGCATGCAGCAAGCTCCAACAGAAACTCCGGGACATTCAGAACAAGTGGTGGATCAATCTAGCTGAAAAAACTCAATTATGCGCAGATATGGGTGATTACAGAGGATTCTATGAGGCCTTGAAAACAGCATATCGGCCTACACACAAGGTCCAAAGCCCTCTACTCAGTACAGATGGTCAAACGCTTCTTACAGATAAAACCTCCATTCTGAATTGATGGTCTGAACACTTTCAGACTCTTTTCAGTACTAGTCGTGTAGTTCAAGACTCAGCAATTGAGTACATTACACAACAATTGGTGAAGAATGAATTGGATATTGCCCCTACTATGGGAGAAACTCTTAAGGCCATACAGCAGGTGAAAATTGGCAAGGCAGCTGGGGTTGATGGAATTCCACCCGAAGTCTGGAAGCATAGGGGCCAAGCACTCCATGCTAAATTTCACGAGTTTGTGGCGCGCTGTTGGAAACTAGGTGAATTACCATCAGACCTTTGTGATGCAGTCATCATCACTTTGTATAAGAAGAAAGGAGATAAATCATGCTCTTCACATTACTGTGGTATTACTCTGCTCTCCTAACCACTAGACCACCAGGGGGCCCGGCCCGGGTTCGATTCCCGGTCAGGGATACTCCCCCGGGCAGATGGAGCTCGTCAGCCCTGTAAGGCCATCCATCTAAGAGAAGGTCACTCTAAACAAACCTACGTCCTGAGGGCCTCACTGCCATTGTCCAAGCTCGCTTGGCCCCGGCAGATGAACCTTTGGATTAAAGGGTGGGCTGTGTCTCACCTAAAAAATCCATTGCGCAGGCTTGAAAGGTAAAAGACCTTTCCCAAAATCTTCGTTCGCGAAGACTGGCCATACTCTACTCTCCATTGCTGGCAAAATCCTGGCAAGAATACTCTTGAACAGACTAATACCAGCTATCGTAGAAGGAATTCTACCTGAAAGCCAATGTGGTTTCAGAGCCAACAGGAGTACCACAGACATGGTATTTGTTCTCAGACAACTGCAAGAGAAGTGTAGGGAGCAGAATAAAGGTCTCTATGTAACCTTTGTTGATCTCACCAAGGCTTTCGATACTGTGAGCAGAAAAGGTCTATGGCAGATTTTGGAATGTTTAGGTTGTCTCCCCAAGTTCCTTAAAATGATTATCTTATTTCATGAGGATCAGCGCGGCCAAGCCAGATATGACGATGCACTTTCTGAGCCCTTTCTAATAAATAATGGTGTGAAAAAAGGCTGCATTCTTGGACCTACCCTATTCACAATCTTTTTCATCATGATGCTCCAAAGTATCATGAAGATGGTATCTAAATTCGATATCATACTGATGGAAGTCTATTCAACCTAAGGCGACTGAAGGCCCACACTAAGACCTTAAATCATCTTGTCCGTGGGCTGCTTTATGCTGATGACGCCGCCCTCGTCGCCCACACAGAAGCAGCTCTGCAGCGTTTAACATCCTGTTTTGCAGAGGCTGCTGAGCTTTTTGGGCTGGAAGTCAGCTTAAAGAAGACAGAGGTTCTCTATCAACCTGCACCTCAGGAAGTCTTCTATCATCCCCATATCACCATTGGCCAATCAGAGCTCAAATCTGTCCAGCAGTTTAATTACCCAGGTAGCCTCATCTCCTTGGATGGTAAGATTGACGGAGAGATAGACAACAGGTTAGCAAAGGCATATAGAGCTTTCAGAAAACTCCATAAAAGAGTTTGGCAAAATAAACACCTGAAGAAAAATACAAAGATCAGTGTTTACAGAGCCATTGTGCTGTCTACTCTTTTATATGGATCCAAATCATGGGTCATCTACCGCCACCACCTACGACTCTTAGAACGCTTCCATCAACGCTGCCTCCATACAATCCTAAACATCCACTGGTCAGATTATGTGACTAATACGTCTGTTCTAGAATAGGCAGCAGTCACAAGTATTGAGGCCACGTTGCTGAGAACACAGCTGCGTTGGGCAGGGCACGTCTCAAGGATGAAGGACCACTGCCTCCCTAAGATCCTGCTTTATGGTAAACTTGCCACTGGCTGCTGCAAGAGAGGAGCCCTGAAGAGAAGATACAAGGACTCCCTGAAACAACATCTCAGCCTTGGCCATATCGATCAACATAACTGATTTACTCTGGCCTCCAATCGGGAGGCCTGGAGACACACTATCTGTAACGCTGCTGCTTCCTTTGAAAACGCATGCAGGATCACTCTCGAGGAGAAAAGACAACGCAGAAAGAATCGTGTCTTGCCAATAGCACCTAAGGAGTCTTTCTACTGTGCCTTTTGCAACCGGACTTGCCTATCTCACATTGGCCTTTTTAGCCACCAGCGTGCTTGTAGCAAATGTGGGTAGAGTCCTTCCCAAATCTTCATTCGCGAAGCCTAGCCATGGTCAGAATTACTTAATATAAAATATATTTGAGATAAAGTGTGAGAATAGCTTAATCCAGGAAGAGAGGACAAATGAACTTATTTAAATGAGCTATCTAACTGTAAATGCTGTCTGTAACCTGTTAAAAACAGAAAGGCACCAATGAACGATGTTGATGCAAATATGGAAGATACCATCAGTACATGACAATCAAAATTCTTCATAGAGGGAGCATTGGATGGCTATTAGAATTGGAGTAAAATAAAGCTAATTCATTCAGTAATACAATCTACAAGCTTTTGTGATGAACCAAAACATCTGTTGTAAAACGGAAATTTATCAACTGTTATGTGTTAGTCAAACGCAGGTCAAATGTGGGCCACCAAGACAGCCCTAAAAGAGTCAAAGTACTATACATGCCAAAAGACATTTGGCACTGTATTAAGTGAATTTGAAATGAGTTATGCAATAAAAGGGTGAGAATAGGTACTGTCCTGCTAAGACATGGTAGTACATAAATCAGTACTGCAGCAGAAGCACCTGAGGTCTACAACAATGAAGAAGAGAACAGAATAGCTGTTAATAAGAGCAGTGTTAAAGAGATCACATTGTTGTTCCTAGGGAAATAAAAACTGAGGTTCAGTTGTGATTACTGTTTCAGGGTCTTTTTAAAGGAGGGCAATTGGAGGTGAAGAGGAAAGGAAGGGAAACACAACAGCAGGAAAGTCATATTTAATCCAAAGGACAGTGCTGAAATAAGAGATTCATAGATTACTATGAATTAGTTCATGCTGAGACTTAGAACATTAGAAAAAGGTTCTAGCAAAGTAATCAAAGTAATATAACCTGAAATAATTTTTTTCAGTTAAAACCCAATATGCCTTAAAATACATTAGTGGAGGTGAACTGTTCTCTCTCACAAAGAAGCCACTCACCAAACTTTATGCAACATAAGTTTCCTGAATCTTCAGCACCTTCTGGAAATTTATCTAGAAAGGCTTTGTGAGTAGTTGCTGATTTTTAGCTTGGCAATGAACTTTATTTTCAAATTTACTGAGGTAGTTTAACATTTCCTGATTCATCTTCATTGCACAGTTAGGCTCCTTTTGTAGCAAGGGACATCAGCTAAGGTGTTTGCTGAGACCAGGAGTACAGTAGTTCACTGTTAAAGGGCCTGTGACCTGGAAAATTATTATTATTTCCTTCTTTTTGTACTCATTTACTTTAGTTTCCAAGGACTCAAATGTAGAAATTTTGTGGATTTGTATTAGTCTAGTTAAAATACTTATCTTGGCAATATATAGATTGGGAACGCGTAATTGCAATTGTGATATTATAAGTGCTAGGTCCTTTCTAAAACAACACTTCTCCAAGGCAACATGCTTAGTCATAGGAGCCATCTGAGCCCTAGCATCAGGGAAGAGGTTTGATGGAACTGTTATAAAATTTTTTAGGCTACAGAGTGATACAAGTCTCAATAAGCTGCTGATAATTGATGAACACAGAGGGTTGCATAGAAACCCAGTGGATGGATCTATCTATTGATGCAATTTCTTGTCTTAATGTCTTCACAAGTGGGAGTTAAATGGTCCCTTTTTTCCATGGTTCATTGTTGTTAGTAAAGGAGTTACAATTGCTTTCTGAAGAACATTCTGATTTCTCGGTTGATAAATTTATTTGTTTTTCTTACAGAACATTTTTTTCCTAAGGAACTGTCTGCGTTCCATTATTTCACTGAGTTACTTTGCTTTTGCTGCTGATTCTGAGATCTAGTTGTTGGACAAACCAGAGTAACTCAATTTTCTGTGTGTCATAGCTGAGGTAATTTTTAATGAAGTCTTTTACGTTTCATGTCATGAAGATCACTAAAAGTTCAAGAACAACCAGGAAGCTCTGCATTTCACTGACACTTAAGTCCTTCCTAATTTTACACAGCTGTTAATTTCAAATGACTATTATTCTTCCTGATGAGAGTGTAGTGGTTTGAGCCAGGTTTTCCCCCTGAAACTAAGAAAGTGGTAACCCCCAGGGGGTGGTGACCCTTGGGACTTGACCCAATCAGTGCTCCTGCAAAATATAAACATATCTCTGGAGACCGGAAAAGAAGCAGTGGTACTTGTTGTGAGAAGAAGGGTGGCCATGTTGTAGAAGCCACAAAGCAGGGGCTTAGGGCCCCTGGGGGCTTTGCCCCCCCCAGCCCCCGGTTGGGGGGCTGCAGGGACTCGGAATGGTGTTGAAGCTGGGCTGAGTGCCTGCGGCTAGGAGCTGGGGGAGTTTCTCCCCTGTAAGTAGAAGTGGGAGACGCTGGGAGCAGCGACGGAGCAGCAGCGGAGACAGCAGCGTCCGAAGAGCAGTGGCAAAGAGCCAACTGATAAGGACCAAAGGAGCAACACAACCCGGTATGCAGCTAAGGCAGACACAGAGGTGTCTGAGGAGAAGGAAAAGCAGCAACAGGACAAGAGAACCGAGCCAGCAGCAGGAACAGAGTTTCGCGGGGTAAGAACTGGACAAACCAAAACCCCCGAACTCCCTAGAGAGACCCCTCCGAGAAAGAGGAGGGGGTGGTGGACTGAGAGGAGTCCTAAAGTGCAGTATGCACTACAGAGAGGAGCTAAGAAGCTCCGGCCTCCTGAGAGCTCAGCCAGGATGGCCAAAGGAATGTGTGTGGAGGGGGTGACCTTGGGCTTCCCCCCCCCCTCCTTGCTGCAGCTTCAGAGAAGCTGGCAGCCATCTTTGAGGCAGAGCACAGAAGCTCTGTGAAGGGGCTTGATTTCCCCTGAAGATACCAGACTGTCACGAAGACCCCCGTGCTTCGTGATATGACCGTGGTGGAACGACCTTGTCTGGGGTTACGTAGTCCACGGAAAGACCCCCGTTTTGAAGACGGAGGGCCGAGAGGGGCTTGGAGACCCCCCTCGTGTGTATTGGCAAGGATCCAGCTGCAACTGCTGCCTGAAAGAGAAGAAGAAAGCCTGCTGCCTAGAGAGAGACCTGTTGCTCAGAGACTGGAAGGGGTCTTTTCTTCTTCTTCTCTCCTGGACTTTTATTTGGAGGGAGAAGAGATTTGGCCCATTGTAAATATTATTGTCATGGTAGAGATAGATATAGAGTTAAGATTGTATGCAGTGTATTATAGTATTTATTTGCTGTATAGTCCTGTAATATATTCCTTCCCCCATATTGAGTCTCGTGTTTTTGTCTGGAAAACCCATCTCACATGGGGTTGAGATGTGGGAGGGGGGGGGCTAGGAATCAGAATTGGATTTTGGGCCTTGCTGAAACCATGACAGAGAGGAAATCACATAGGGCTTTTTCCTGTGAGTCGCCACACATACAGTTCTTGGCACAGTGTGGTAGCATTTTGGCATTGCTAACTTGGTTGGATACTTTGCAAGCAAAATGAGACTCATTGGAATTTCTTCATTATGAGAAGAAAGCAGGGAACAAAGGATAATGTCTGTCCTTTTTTGGCCCTTCAGGATCCAGGACCACTTCCAAAGTTCCATAGCCAAGGTTCCATGGTACCATGGGCACCACACCAGCAGGACACACAGGCAGGGCTCCTCTGCCTTCCTTCATTCTGCTTCTCAAAAATGAAGAGTGGGTGCGCAGCCTTTTAGGGAGCCAGCAGGCCTCCCAGTAGGTCAAGTCTGGATGTGGCCTCTGGGATCTACTATATGTCAGTAGCCTGATAAATTAGTTTAAACTAGAATATCTCAAAGACCTGGTCAGCTTTAAGGGGAGGGATGGGGCCCTTGGAAAGTAAAAGGTAAGTTAGAGGCTTATTATTATGCTTAAGACTGGGCAGTAGGCAAGTCACTGAACAAGGTGCACAACAGAAACTGAGAAACTGAAGTGCAGACCACTTTTGTATCATGTGCTGACTTCAAATATTTCTTCAAATATTCTTTAGCAACAGCTTTGGCAAAGTAGATGAGACATTTTCTTCCTAAGTAAAGGAGACAGAAAAAGAGTGATCAAGCATTTTAAGAAATATATTATTACTTCAGCAATTTAGTTTAAGGGAAGGAAAGGGAGAAGACGAGTACAGAGGTAGTGGTACAATTCTCTTTGATTGCAGTGATAGTGGCTGTTCCCCAGATTCATTTAATGTCCTTTTGGAAAGGACAAATATATATGTTCTCTGTTATGGGACCTGATCACCCAAGGTGTGACACATCTTCCAAGACAGCTCTGGGTTCGCTTGATTTTAGTTGCAATAAGGTACTTATCAGACTTTCAAAATCAGAATCGATTTCACTCTGTAGCTGTTTTTATTTCAAAATAAAATCTTGAATATATGCAGATAGTACTAGAGGTAACATTATGACCATTTAACGAAGTTGTTCTGGTGTTGTGTTAAGTGACACAGGAGGTCATGAGCACAAGGTCAGCTGCTTGCTTTTGTTATGGTCATTTACTTTGGCATGTAATTTTAATGGTTTAGAGCCTGGAGGATGGCTAGCTTGGATATCAGACATGTGCATATACTGAAGGAGCTCTAGGAAGATGCCTGTAATAACATCATTATTTTCAACAGACCAGTAACATTCCGGATTTTTCAGGTTTGTTGATATCTCTCAAAAAATCAGATGCCATGTATGCATTTAACACTGAATAGCAATTCTATGTAGGACTTTCATCAAAGAAGGAGAATACACAGTGTATTTATTTATTCTGCTAATTGCACAAAAGTAGCACTATATAAATTTGAATCACTTTGTTCACAATTAAAGTTCCGTCACCTCTTCACTGAATCATGTCATAGATTCATACTATGCAACCAGCTAAGATGAAAAATAACAAAGCTTTATTCATGGAAGTTTTTGGAGAATTTAGATAGCTGGAATGTAGTTACCCAGCTTTTTTTCTTTCCAGGATGTCAGAGCCAGTAGATCTGTTATTGAATATTGTTTTGGCTAATCTAATTGCCCGTGGTCAAAAGCAGCATGGTGCAGTGGCCAAAGGGCCATGGAGCACGTTGTCCATCCAGCCTTCCTGTGTGAATACTGCCTTCTACATTGTAAGCGTGGAATAGCTCACCTGATTCCACCAAGCATTTGGCTCCGCACCAACACATTTATTTTACTCACGAGGGACAAAGCTTTCCTGCTGCTACATAGTGTGTCTGAGACAAGGTGGACAGATTGGTCCAACGGCAACTGGGTTGCCCAGCCATGGGCTCTGCATCCTAGAAGGAGCCACTCTCACGAGGAGAAACTTTGTTCTTAACATGGAGGATTGTGTTTCACAGATGAGCCTTGCCTTAAAAAATACCAAGTAATGCTGTGTTCTGTGCCAAAGTTAAGCCCGTGTTATCATTTGTTAGTTTTCTGAGGAGGATTTGGCTGTATAAATGTCTGGTAAACACTACAGTTAATTAGATGCCTGCATCTGCACATTTAGTCAAATATGCAGGCAGATATTGATTCCAGCCACAAGACTCTTGTAAACAAAGTCATTGAAGATATGTGAAGTGTTTGGGTGAAAATCCTTATATGAAAAGATTACACATCTGAAAACTCCAAAATTCGAAATTATCAAGAAAATCAACAGCAAGAAGTAAATTCCACCTAGACACCCATGACAAGCCAAAATGGTTTTTACAAAATAAGAGTTTCACCCATTTTCCGTCACTGCCTATGCAAACACAGCGCAAATTCCTTCATTAATTTGGAATATGAACTGTGTTTTCATGATCATTGTATGAATTGATGATGACATCATACCACTAAAGCTAGTCACTGAAACACTTTTCAAAGTAGAATTTTACTGTTTATTTTATAATTGTGAGCAAAGGACAAAACAGCCTTTTTTCCCCCTAGAATTTCTGTCCTGCTATTATAGAATAATAATAAATTAATTGCTAAACTTAGCATTATGGCTTGGCATGCATGCAGTTTTGAACATATCTAACTTCTGTCTTCACAGAATTTGAGGGGTGTACAGGTTTGTGTGTATGTGTGTAGGTACAGAGATCGTGTTGTGCCCACATATGTTGCTATAGTCACTGCTGTGTCATCTTTTCAAATACTGACTCTTTTAGGACATGCAAAGAGGACAGAGGCAGTAAATCATTGTAGTGGGTTGGCTTTTGGATTTTTTAGACCTTCCTTAGCAATGGGGTCAGAAATCTAAGGAAGTATTCCATATCATCCTTTAGCATAACGCAACATATAAATAAGGCGGAGATAAGAGACCTCGCTCTCTTCTCTTCTGGTGAGATTTGGGAACAGTAGGTCCCTACATTGGTCTTGCTTATCTGGAGCTGAGGTCTGCAGCGACTGCTGTTGTCTGCCACGTGTGAGGGGAGAGTGCTGGGCCGAGTCTGGCTGTCCTGCTTTTCTCAAGGGAAGTGGTGAGATTTTGCTAGTTCTTTATTTTGCTGGTTACCAGGTTTTTCGATTGTGCATATTTGTTTTGTTTTCTTCTTTTTTGTCTCTTTTTGTCCCTTTTTTTTCCCCCCATTTTCCCTTCCCTTCTTCCCCTTCTTGGGAGCTGTACCTAATATCCTTACTGCATATAACTGTAATATATGTAAAAATACACATATATTTTGGTATAATTTGGTTGGTTTCGATTTCTCTCAGTTTCTATAGTTTTTTTTTCCTTTGCCTAAAGGGGGAGGAAGGGGAAGGGCTTTTGCTGAGTTTTGCAGACTTGGCAAGAAGCCAGTTCTAACTTGCTCAATCATATTCAAGTTCAGATATTATTTAATAAGGGCAGACAATGTTAGCTTTTATATTTCCAAGGCTTCTGTATTATAATATATTTTAGTCTTTCTTATTAAAAATGTTCAATACCTTCTTTACTGCTTACAGAAAGTTCTGAATTAGCAATACACCAGCCTTCCTAAACATGCATTGTCTTGAGTTTTTTGAAAACTGAGACAGTGTTGCAGAAAAAATTTTGGTTGCATTAAAATTTTTTTTAGCATCCTATCCCTGAAAATTATGCTGAATTGCATATTACTACATGACTTTTCTTTCCTCATAGGTGTATGCTTATGTACTGTATCCTAGACTTGAAAACTGTGTAATGAAGGTCCTATGTTTTTGCAGCAGCAGTCAAAGAGCAACATTAGAACAGTAAAAGATAATAGGGAAGCAAACAAGTAAGTAACATTTCTAGATCTTGTGATGCATTAGTAAAATAAAAGAACAGAAAACGATCTCGTCATTGTTGGGAGAAATGTGGTCTCTCCTTTATCCTAACAACTCCAAAGTAATTTTATTTGTACGTTGGAGGGTAAGTGAGTCCAAAGCTAGGTAAGAGTGTGCTTGGACCTTTTAAATGCTTTTCTGTAATTTGCAGGCATCAATTTGAAATTTTTGGTATTAGCATCAAGCTCACTCTGTCCAGGATCAGGGCTTGAGATGTCATCTGCAAGTGATCACAAAGATGCCAAAATGGAGGACTAAGGGTGATTAATGTGTAAATTGTGCAACGAAAGTTGGGGTTTTGGTCTTTGTGTTCTGTAGGTGTTTTTTTACATCAGTCTCATGGTAGCAAATCTTTGACCCTTTCAGATTACATAGCTGTTCTATATTCAGTGTACGTGTGTCCTGTTTGTGGTCCTCTCTCCTACCTGAAGTCTTTTCCCTTGTAGACTGAAATATTAAATACAGACATCTCATACTTCTGAAATTAAAAATAAGATCAGTTCTTCAGACATTAGCTTACAACAGATATTGAAAGGATATTTCAGTGTTATCACACCAGATGTAAACAGTTACATCAGTGTTCAAAGTAGTTGTGGAGACCAACCTGCCCTTTTAACCTTTCTAACCTGCTTGCATAACCATGACAATGAAAGAGGCTGTTCCTGCTGTTATTGCTATTGACCCTTTGCCCATTCTCAAATTTTCCCTCATTTCTATAATAAATGAGGACCAAAAGGAATTACTCAATAGTTCCTCATGTTGCAAGTAATACACATTTCCCCTTCTTCAAGAAAAAAAGGTCCACAGAAGTGATTTTATCGGTTATAAGTGGCTTCTTTTACTGTTTTATTTGTGGTAGGTATTTATTGGTGTTAGGGGGACCCCTGGTGGCCTAGTGGTTAGCATGCGGGACTCTCACTGCTGCGACCCAGGTTCGAATCCCAGTCCCCCCGGGGCAGATGGAGCCCGTTAGCCCTGTGAGGCCATCCATCTATGAGAAGGTCACTCTAAACAAACCTACGTCCTGAGGACCTCACTGCCATTGTCCAAGCTTGCTTGGCCCCGGCAGATGAACCTTAGGATTAAAGGGTGGGCTCAGTTCAGTGCAAGCTGTGTCTCACCTAAAAAATCCATTGCGCAGGCTTGAAAGGTAAAAGACCTTTCCCCAAATCTTCGTTCGCGAAGACTGGCTATTATTATTTATTGGTGTTACTGGTAACACAAATAACACAGAGTTGCAGCAACTTGGCTCACTCCAAGTCTGGACATTGTGGACTGCATTCTTTAAATCTCATCAGAATATTCGCCTGAGCATTAGTTGGAATGTTTCAAAACATGTTACTTTTGACAATTTATAGCAAAATGTACCAACCATGCTTTTACTAGAAAATTTTTTTTATCACAATTCTAAAGATGAAAAAAGACAAAAATAATTAAATAATAATGATAATAATTAAAAAAAGGCAAATCTAACCTGATAATTGACTAACACTCTAAAGACACATGACTACATTCCTGTATGCTACTTTTTTTTTCCCAGCATTTTTTGTGGATTAAGGAATCTCTAAATTATGTCACAATGAAAGGTATCAAACAGTTCATGAATCAAAAGTGGCTTTTCAATGGACTGCAGGGAATTTTCCTCATCTTACATTCAATTCCATTGATGTTCTTAATCTGGCACAATGGCTTCTCAGAAATGACTTGCCTAGGACCAGTCAATTACTAAGACACACTTAATGTATGATATCAGGCATTTAAGACAGAATCTGCCAAGGTTGTTGGTGAGAATATTGCTGGCTTTGTCCCACACATCAGTCAAATCTGAAATATCACAATAGGGCAAAGGTGTAATCAGGCTGGATAATATTTTTGTGCCCTAAGATCAGACAGATAAGAGACTCCGATGATTAAGAAGTGGGTCACAGAGAGTCAAAGCCTGTTTATGACAAATGTGAGCCATTACATTTGTTTGTATGACAGGTTAATGGGCTTATTGTAATATTGTTATTTGGATGCATCAGGAGAATGAATTTTCATTCTTCGCCATGTTGACTTGCATGTTTATTTGCCTTCCTGAATTATTTGACCTTATATGTTTGAACAAGTCTTATCAAGTTCTGCAAGTGCATTGGCACAACTCAGAACAGCCATACTCATCCTTTTGGCCTGCAATTATTTGCAAATATTTTTCTCACTTCAGTTGCTGAGAGAGGGTAAGAAGACACGGTGAAGAAGTTCTTTCTATGATAACTGCACACTTGAAGCTGGGTTTAGCTTGACATCAAACAACATTCACTTACCTAGAAAGAAACTGACTCATATTGGGAGGGAAAAAATGGTGATAAAAATAATGAAGTTTATCTCTTGGTCCAAGTATACCATTTGTACCAGTGGATGCTGGGATAGTTGCAGCTCTGTCAGCTTATTAAGTCAGTGTCAGAAATTCATACTTCAATAGTTTGCTCAAATAGTTTGTCATAGATTTGTTCAAATAGGTGATCCATACATTTAAATAATGGTTGCTTTTATTCTGTATTTTGATTTCTTTGCACCAAGAAGTAGAAGAAAAAACCAGAACCATGTTGAAGTATTTCATAGCTGTAGCTAAAACTGAAATTGACTATTTAAGCATAAGAGACAAAGACGACTGGTGCTCAGTGCCCCTTGAAAACTTGGCATTCTTCAGGATTTCTGCTCTCTTGCCACCAACAGGAGAGACCAGAGACAGAAGTGAAAAAGGAACCAGATGAGCAGCAGATCTATATGGTAGAAACTCCAAATCCCCATCACCAAATTTCCTAAAGCATCACCATGTTTTCTGACACACAGATTTTTCATGCTCTAGAACTTAATTTACTCTAAATTATCAGTTATACAGATCTCAGTCATCTGTTCATCAGAGGAAAACAAAAAGCTTTGGCAGCTGAACAGAGAGAGAACGCACTCCCAAAGTGTCTAGAAAGTAAGAAGAAAAGCTTAAATTACTCATAACTTCTTACACCAAACCAGATGAGAGATTAAACAGCTGGCTAATAGCAAAGATAATTTTAGTATTTGTGAAACTCTTCAAGAGGGCTGGGGAGACATGATGAAGGAAAGGGTGAAAACAGAGACCACTGATTTATCCTTTGTTAAAGGAAGGGTCAAAATGGCAAAGTTCATTTGTGCAAGGATGGCTAAGAAGTTTGCAGAGGTAAAGCAAGAAGGAACAGAAGAAAACTCAGTGGTGCCAGGCATGTTGACAATGAACTCTATTTTTTCTCTTAGAAGTGAAAAAGTCCTTTGGTCCAATTCATACACAGTAGATTTAAAAAAAATGCACAGCAGCATTGAAGAGATTTCATATTGTATATCAGCATAGGAAGAGGTCTGGAAAGTAGATGTTCCCAAAAGCACCAATATGTTGGCTGAATAAAGTCAGGGAAGTTTCTGATGATTTTTTGCATTCCACTGGAAAAGGTTCACTTGTTGATAAGGAACTTATTTAAAAGAATGTATAATTCTGGTGAGACTTTTGGTGGTAGAGCTTTCACTGCTGCAAGATACTAGAATAGGACATGTTTTTGAGACTGGGAGCACCCAGATGGGAAATAAAAGACTTGCATTTGCTTTCAAACTTTCCCACAGCCTGGGTGGGATCCAGTGCTTTCTCTTCTGGGGTCAGTCCTCTGTCTTTTATAGAAAATAGTTCTGAGAGTTAATGGCTTCCCCATGATTCCAAATGAAACTATTTGTTGTCTTGATTCTGAAAGATTTATTTGGAGAAAGGAGATATCTATTCAGGTCTCTATGACGACCAGAGAAGACATAGCAGACAAAAAGCCAACTCTTCAAGCTGAAAATCTGATGGACTGTCAGAAGCAAGAACTAATAGCATTTTAGAAAGAAGAGAGGGTGAGTACCATTTTACATGAGAATGTCTGACACTCATATGAGTAGTTTTGAAAGTCATACTGTTTCTATTTGTCTTTATATGCTGTAATACATATTCCAGGTAAAAACAATAAACTAAAAAAGAGATAAAACAGAAAAGGTATTAGCTGAGGCTCTTTTTCATATTGAAAGCCCACACCATACATTGTACAGACTGAGATAAATGATGAGTAATAATCAAACTACACTTTCCTGTGCTGCCTGTATGGGCTTACTTTTAACTCTTTCTATCTGATAGCAAGCAACAATGATCACCTTTTGCTTGCTTAAAGCTCATCTTTCTGAACAGACCTAAAGTTAAATGAATTTCTATTTTTGTCACTGTCCTCGATCAGCTGCTAACAAAAGGAAGATGCAGGTGTGCTGAATAATAACCCAAGTCTTTCATTGTTCACCCCCATTTCTGAACAGTTACCATCAGACCTATTGTTCAGGGCAGCACAGCCCACTTTTAAACTGCCTAAAGGAGCACCAATACTCGCTTCACAGAAAGAAAAGCAGGTGGAATACAGAGATATTTGTATTCTTGTGGTAGAAAATATTAGTTATAAAACAGAGTGGAAATCCTGCGATTGCTTGAACATGTTTTCAAGGCTGTTGTTCCACAGATTGTGTGCCAGCTAATGGAAATGTCCCTTTCTAGCAGTACAAAGTGAATGTAAAATGTAGCCATAAAGTATTCATAGACTAACTTTTTTGCAGGTTTCTTCATGCTTTGCTAGCTTTGCATACCAAGCTTAAGTGTTGCTCAGTATTTTTCAGCCTGACTCTAGTGTTAATAGCACATGGATGTTGTCAAGGGACATTTTATTCTAATGCCTCCTTTTGTTTTATTCAGTAGGAAATTACTGCCCTGATATTGTCAGTTACAGTAATTCAGAAAAAATAACTGCAGCAAATGCTATTCTGTGGCATACAAAGTACATCAAGACAGACATATGAATACAAAAACTTTAACTGGGTGGTCCTGATTTCAGTATTCTCGATATTCTTTCACTTTCCTGCAGAAGTAAGATGTTTCTGCTGTAGTCAGTTTTGATGTGTGTTTTATTCCCCTAGGACACTGTATTTGCCCTGAAACTCCTAGATCAGAAAGGTGGGGTTTTTTCTCTTATTCACATGAAGAGACAAAGTATTTTCACCTGACATTTTCCTGTTCCAGCAAGTTTATTTTTCCGGATTTTTTGTTTGTTTGTTTTCTGTGCCTCTGTATTCCCATTTTCCAGCTACAGGTACTTCTGGCTCCTGTTCCCAAGGTAGTCCATACTATTGAGCACACATCCAGTTATTCTGCTGCTCTGACTGCATATAGCTTTTTTTTTAATTTCCCTATTTGCAGAAGGAAGGGGAGAAGGATGAAGGGGGGGAGAAATAATGGAGAGGAAGGAAATTAAGCCTATCTTTGTCCATGGGTTGTCGTGGAGGTCAGACCTAGAAACTTTTGTGTACTAAGAACTGCTGCCCAAGCTCCCCTGGCACGGTCACTTTGCTTCGCCCATCCCACAGTAGCCCCTTCCTCCACTCCACCTCTAGGTCACTCTGTGGCTGGAAGCACAGACAGACCATAATTGTGTTTTCACAGATACGAATTGCCTCTCCAACAATCTACATCTTCAAATAACCTACACAAAAACAGAGGCATGAAGAAGAAAAGGAGGCAGAAAAGGAATATAAAGAAGACATACTGGAATAGAGGGACCAGGCTGAGATGGATCAGAGGCTGTTTACCAGCAGAAAAAAAGACCCATAAATTAGAGATTCCACACATGCACATAACTTCTAATGATGTTTGATTATGGCTTACTCTTACTGTAAGCTTGGGTTTGGTTATGGACGTCAAAATACTGCAGTGCTTTCTGAATGTCTAACCTTTCTTTTGGAGGATGTACCTATCTCTTGTTTCTTCCAAGTATTTCCTTCTTCATTCCCAGTTTCTGGACCTGCCCCCCGCTGATAACCTGTTTCTCCTAGAGGAGCCCTCCATTTTCTTTATATCAGCAAAAGTCAGCAGCTCTGGGTAACACACCCCCGAGCTTCTGTCCGTGCTCTGTTCCTCTGCAGTTCTGTCCCGGTGACAGATCAGCTCCTTCTTCACCATCACAGGGGCAGTGTCTGCGCCTCTTGTTGAGCATCCATATGTTTTTACTGGCTATGGACAATGTATAATATGGAAATAATTCCAGATTGTGTTTAAATTAAAAGCTGAGTTAATCAAAAGTTTTTTATTTAACTGTGAATATAAAAATGCTTATGTCTAAATTAGCTTTAGGTATCTGCAAGGCAAATATTTAAATAATATTTTCTTCCAGTTCTGAAGTCCAGTTCAAATTCCCACTAACCTGCATGGGAATTGTGTCAGGCCATTGAGGAGGACAGTGAAGAGAAGAACAAAATACTAGGTCATACACTGACTATAAAAGATTCTATTATCTCTTTGAAACTGTGGGAAATAGATCACATTGATGATGATAAATAGCAACAAAAAAAGGCCTGTGAGAGAAAAAAAATCTACCAAAATCTACCAAAAATCTACCTTGGGCAAAATCTACCAAAAGTGACTTTTTCTTTTTGGTCTAGAGGGAATAAAGTCACCAAAAAGATCAAATCATGATGGTAAAACACAAAAGCAGGTCCTGTATCACATATGTAAAGGATCCCATAAGCATGAAATTTCACCCACTAATACAAAATTAGATGTGGTAGAACTGTAGTACTATTGTGTATGAGAGAATAGGCTACTTCTGTTTACCTGAAAATATTTTACACACAAGCAGAAAACCATCTCTTCCTTGAAAGTATTTTTCAATCACCTGATGTTATTATATCCCACCTTATGACCTAAGACCTTCCAGTGCTTCCAAAAGTCACTATTATTTTCTTCTGTGGAGGAAAATAATGTGAATTATTCAGTGACACACCTCAAGACAGACCAAGAAATTAGGAGCAGAAAAGAACTCCAGTCCCTTTCTCCTAAACAGGAGGCAACATTGCCTGAGTCTGAATGCAATGGCAGTGACACTGAAAGGTTCTTGTCCTGTTCTGAATTGTAATAGCTAAAAAGAAGACAGCACAATAATAAGAACAAATAGTTCACTTTTACAACAGTTGTGCTTTATTTTTCTTTTCTGAGAATTCCTTGTTCTTTTCCTGTATCTGGGGCATTAGTCCACTCACACAGAAGAAACTCTGAATTTCAGGCATAGACAAAAAATAACAGTAAAAAGGACTAGTAACATTATGAATGAAGAGTTATCCTGAAAAGAAAGTTAAAACAGCTGGTTCAGTGCTGCCTCTAATTGGGCAGATTGGGTAATGTTCACTCTGTTTTCATTAGGCTGACTTGTGGATCTTTAATTGTTAAGAAAAGAGGGAAATTAAAAGGATAAAATACTGTAGTCATAAGAAGCAAAGTAGTTAAAATGTTTGGGAGGTGAGCTATTCTTCATCAGTGCAAGAGCAATCCACTGGAATAATATTAATTCTCAATTGACACACTTAATAAATCAATTTTAACTGTATTAAAGGTAATTTTCTGCTACAGAAAATTTGTCATCTGTTTCTCAAATAAGAAGTGATTTACACCTTGCACATCCTTTGGGAAATGGGAACAGTGTGAGCTGGATGCATTAGTAGTTCTTAACTCTACCTCAGTGCAACAGCCTCCCTTACAGTGCACTGGTTTCTGGGAGTAAGAAATTCTTGTGCATGTGGGCTGCAGGGGGGTCATGGTGGAATCCTGGGATATATTATGAAGCAAAACTACTCTTCAGTGTAGTTACAGGCTTAGGCTCCATCTTTTCTACTTAGGAGAGTAATGCACCATCTAGTAGACATTGTGGAGAGAAATACAGTTTTTATTAGAATGATTTTATTAAAGACATTATGTTTCATTTAGAAGCACCTGCCATTATTTATATTACTAGTTGTTGTTCCCACATGTAGAACAAAACACAGATTTTTCAGGCAGAATGGCATTTTTAGCCTTGTGAAAAACGACAACAGTGGAGCAAGTGTGGCATCCCAGAAGCAGATGGCATTATGCTCTTTGTGAACCATCAGTACTGCCCGTCCCCAGCGGTCAGGCAGCGTGACACATTCCTTTCGAAGGTACAAAACATTGCAATTTCTCCCCTGGGCCTCATAAGATTTGAGTAGCTGCAGATATGCTTTCCTAGACCTATAAGCGGACACTGTCAGGGCCCTGAGGGCATTCCCTCCTCTCCACAGGCTTTGACTGCCTGGGCTCAAGGCCAATTTTAATAAAGAAGCTGTCAGACCACGAGAAGCTCAGCAGATGCCTGTCCTGCCTTTGCTCAGGAGCTGCTTTTAAATTGAGGTTCCTGGGCTTAGCATTTGCCTGAGTTATGTGGCAGGTATGCCTGTGCCTGCTCCTGTGCCTCCCTGAACCCCACCCTCTGACCTGGCTTTCCAGCTTGAGCTGGGACCTGCCTTGTCTCAGCAGACTTGTCTGGCAGCCTGGGCTCTCAGCAGAGCAAGATCATCTGCATCCTCCCAGCTCCGCTTGCCCCCCTGTGGACTCTACTTTCTTGGCATGGTGCTGCCCTGCTGTTCCTGCTGTTCCCTTGACAGTCTATCGGAAAGAGAAGAAGTGGTGGAGTCTTACAGAATCATTTTCCTAAGATGGATATCAGTCCATTAGACACATGGTCCAAGAGGTCTGAGTCTTTGGTCCTCATGTTCAACATAGTTTAAATCCACTCCATGTTTTTTTGCAAAATACTGTCCTTCCACTCTTTTCTTGGATGCCTCAAAGTTGCTATGGAGAGATTTTAATTTTAAAGGACAAGTATGTTGTTTAGGAAAGCCACAGCTGCATTAGCTTTATTTCTCTGTTTCACAGGCAGAGCTATGAGAGCATTATTGGCATAGGGAGATGGATAGCTATTATGATCCTTGCCATCCTTGAATGGCTGCTCTTATCTGTAACCCAGGCTTGCTGAGTTTCTATGTGAATAACACTTAAAGGAAGAGGATAGATAGAAAATATGTGTTCAAGGTAATGGTAAGGAATTTTGGAATATACTGTCACTTCAATAAATAATAAAGTCTACAGGAAAATATGTCCATTTGTTCCCAAATGGACAAAAGAGAATCTTTTCTTTAAGTGTTTTTGAATTTTTACTAGTAAGAACTTATGCTTGAGAATTAGACAAATTGTAAAACTGAGCTTGAGCTATCCCTTTTTACTCACTGTTGAGTTTAAGAGCATAATTATAATTCCTGTAAATTTAAATACTACAGTAAATTCCTTGCTCTCTGTTCTAGAAGGAAACTAGTCAGTTCTACTTTGTTGGAGTAGGAATAAAACTTTATATTGTAGGATGCATTATTTTATCACAAGAAAACTCTTCCAAAAGGTTTTTTTCAATAAACACTTAATTATGACAAGTGGAAAGATAAAAGAGAATAGCATGAGGTCAGATCTTACTTTTATGTACTGGTGGGATGTAACGGAGTAATGCGCTTGGAGACAACGGTGATTGAAAACCACTTCCAGGTTCATAGTATATTTCCAGGAATATCTAAAATTTGCCATTAAAATATGAAATAGAGTTATCAAGAATATTGTAACTCTGTGAAAGATCCCTAACAGTTTGGTTTAGTGCTTCACTTTATTTAAAAACAAGCTTGTTACAGATATATACTATATATATTATAAGAAGTGCTGATATAAAAAATTAAACATAGAAGGGAATTTATTCTTTTGCCTAGTAGTTTCCTCCCAAAACACTAGATTATTCTACTACCTAAAATGGCTGTAGAGAGTTCTTCTAGAAGGCAGGATTTAACCATTTTACTGTGTAGTCAAGCTCAGGTCTCCATCACTCAGAACAAATCTGGTGTATGAGCTGCAGGGTGCAATTAGAGGGATTGCCTTTTCCATTCAAGTGATTGAAACAATTGTTTTTACTTGAATGGAAAACAATTAGACAAAGGAGTTCCTCAGGCTGAATAATGGGGTCTATGAGGCAATGAAATATTTATTAAAAACCCAGAAGTAAAAACCCAGCAGCGATTCTCAGTTTTTCATCTTTTAGGAGAGAGGTAAGGGAAAGAGAACTGAAATGAAGTAGAAGAATTGATTACTTTAGACTTCATGACTCTAAATGAAAGACTAGTTTGGGATATTGGCAAACTGATCAGCAGTACTTGTTTTTGTGATTATCAAGTAACCATGGAGATGAATGGTTGTAGGTAAATGCCGCTGCATAATAGATATGTTTTGGATACCTACATCTGGAAGAAGATTTAAAGAGTGAATTGGTGATTGAAAGCACTTTACGGAGAGATGCTGTCACAGCATGTACTTCAGCTACCAGCATCTTTTCTCGGGAGGAAAACAGCACTTTTTTGCTAGCTGGGTGAATGGGTGAGAGGGGTTTGCAGGATAAAATGAGGTAGGAAGTAACCATTTGCTCTACTTGCTCTATTGCTAAACTTGTGGGAAACAAGTGCCAGGGTGTGGCTGGTTGGATTTTTAAATGTTATCAGATTTACCTCACTTTTTTTGAGGTACAGTGCTGTGTCGCCCTTCTATGCTGAGACCCTCCTCTGAGAGGGGCTGCACAGTGATGGCTCCCACAGCACCCAGAGCTAATACATACAGCCACAGAGGAGAGCTCATTAGCTCTGGCTGAGCACCATGATACCAGCAGTCATGACACATCATTTCGTGTGGAGCCAAGCTGCAATACATCTACTGCTGTCCGCAAGACAGACTCTTAGAGGGGATGGGAAGGAAAACCTTGCGCTTGGGTAAATACAGACTCAGAGCAAATGGTGTGGGGGAGTGAGAAGAGAGCTCTTCCTCTCCCCCATCTTTTAACAGGAGACATAGCAGAAAAGGGTGTTGGGTGGTTGAATCAGGCAAGGTATACCCTCACTACCACTGCTTCTCTGGCATGTCTGCTGTCTTGTGATGGCTTCATCAGCCAGACCTAACATGTGAACTGAAAGAGTTGGAAAGAAACTGCATCTACTGCTGATAGTGTGGTACAGAAACTGCAGCTAATGGGAGGATGGAGACCAGTTATCCCCTTTTGTCACCACACTCCAACGCATCCAGTTCTGTGGCTGGCTTGGGCAGTGTCCTGCAGCTTCCATTTTTCTGTGGAATTGAGTGCTCATTAATAACACATTTGACATATGTGGTTTAAGAACTGCTCTAGTGAAATGTATTCTTTGCAGGACAAATACTGACAGCTCTGCTGTGAACTTTGCTTACCCATTTGTAATTGTTATGCATGCTTTTTCATGTTGCACTCTTTATCTCAAGAGGTGTGGGCAGTTCTAGGGAAGCGAACTAAATTTGATATAATTGAGACCACAGTGTTTGCTGCTAACCATGAAAGGTCATTGTGTAATTGTAAAGGCTCTTATTAAAATACAGTGGATCGACTCCAAAAGAAAATAATTGCTTTAGGCTTTGCTGCTGGCCTTGTTTTTTTCCCCTTGTATATATTTGGATAGTGTTACCTTAGAACATCGTTTATGCTACGTCTAATTAATTCTCTTCTTCAAGGAGTGCAAAATGACTATGTCAAAAAAATTACCTTATTTTGCTGTTGCTGGAAGTATCTTGCCAGTGAATTGTTATGATTTGTACTCCTGTGCTTTGTGATTTGTTGTTGATGACCAGAAAGACCCATTCCAGGCTAACATGAAATAGCAGATCTGTTCTTTTTGAGGATAGATTGAAGTTGCAAAATCTTTTTATAATAAAGACTATGTTTTTGTCTTGCTCCATTTCACAAGAGTTTGTCCATTGATTTTCCTGTTCCAGTCTAATGGGAAACCAAAGGACATTATGATATGTTAGTTCTTTTGAAGGCTATTTTTAGTGATCTGACCACTGCCCCATGGATTCCAAAACTTTGAAATTTCCCTTCTTCTGATCCAGAAGAAGGGACTTTGAAGAAGTTGTGATATTACAGAGGACAGCTTCCTGCCCAAGAGTTGAATTAATGCAGAAACCAAATCAGCCAGCAAGGCTGGAGTTTAATATTGTGTAATTTTTTCATTATCATTTTAATGACACTAACAATTGGACAAAATATTATCCATGTTGAGCTCTTGAAGGTTTCATTACTTAATGTTTGTCTTGGACTTCAAACTTAAAAAATCAGTGGTGCAGGGGTGTTAGCAGACAGTAGAACTTCTTAACTGAATCCTTGTGGTCTTTAGAATGATTTAATTTATGTAGATTTTGTATGAAAAGGTAAATGAGATCTAAAGACTGAAATACAAGGGGCTTGCCTGTAAACAGTAACAGCATGCAACTTCCCTGGCTTAAGAGTAAGTTTTCATTCCAGTTACAGTACTAGTATGACTGCCATCTCAGCTGTCATGTAGCAGATTCTTATGCCAACAGTTCATGATTTTCCATATTCCTGTAACAATGCATTTGTCACTTTTATTTTAACATAACAGAGAAGCTATGGCATCCCAGAAGGATCACTAAACACAGGTCTGTGAAACCATGGACTTTATTTGAGTGGTTTGAAACCAGACATCCTGCTCAGTTTCAAACAAAACAAATGCAGTGTAGGAATTGGGTTTTAGGAAGGATGCTGGATGAGCCATCCTGGGAAATGAAGTCCCAAGTACTCCAGCAGACATGGGCTGTGAGATACCCATGGTGATTGGTTGTTAAGGTCACATGGTGTGACGTGTCACTATTGAACCCATATGTAAGCTGTTGTCTCATTTGAATAAAGAGGATTTGGCAGTGAACCCTTAATCAGCTAGCTGGGTCTGTACGGCTTATTTACTTATTATATGAATAAGTTATTGTGCAGTGTTTCTTGATTTATGGCAACATTTTGGAGAGTTTGATTTATTTAGAAGAAACCTGATGTGCCAAGAAGGAGTGCAGAATGGGGATGTATACCACCAAAGAACATTTTCATTCACCTCTCTGATCTGTTGTTGGAGGTGGGCAGAGTTCAGCCTTGACCCTGTGTATTGTTTTTGGCTGGGATAAATTTCCTTTTCTTCTTAGTAGGTAGTACAGTGCTCTGTTTTGGATTCAGTATGAGAATAATGTTGATGACGGACTGATGTTTTGGTTGTTGCTGAGTAGCGCATACCATAAGCCAAGGACTTTCCAGTTTCCCATGCTCTGCCAGTGTGCAGGTGCACAGGGAAGCTGGGAGGGAGCATGGCCAGCACAGCTGACCTGAACTGGCCAAAGGGATATTCCATACCATAGAGTGTCATGTTCATATATAATCTGGGGAGTGTTACCCAGAACAGGGGTTGATTGTGGCTCAGGAACAAGCTTGGTGTCTGTTAGCATGTGGTGAGCAATTGCATTGTGCATCACTTTTTTTTCTTGTGTTTTATCTCTATCTCCCCTTTTCCTTTTTACTATAATTGTTTTTGTTTATTATTATTATTATTATTATTATTGTTGCTATTATTGCTATTATTCTCAGTTTGCTTCAATTATTAAACTGTTCTTATCTCAACCCATAAGTTTGGGTTCTTTTTTCCCTGATTCTCCTCCCTGTCTCACCTGGGGAGGTGGGGGAGTGAGCAGCTGCATGGTGCTTAGTTGCCAGCTGGGGTTAAACCACGACACACTGGCAGTTGAAATTCCATGAACTGTCCTTGCAAAGCTTTCTTCTAGAGGCAGGGCAAGGATCTTCAGAAACAATGTCACAGCTATCCCCAAAATGTCTGCCTGTCTGCAGTAGATTCAGAGCTTTTTGAATCCTCTGGACATTTTAGCAAACTTTTCCTTTGGTTATTTCCCTGAACACTGTATCTCTTGGCTGAGACCACTGCAGAAGCACATACGCTTCGGTCTAATGGTTTTATCGTTTAAGCTTCCACCTTCTATCTGACTAACTGAACTGCTTTATTCAGACCTCAACAAGTTGGCAACAGAAAGCAGATAAATACTTCCCAGAAAAGCTTATGACACATACCATCTTTTACCAGTGTTTTAGAGCAGGCTGTATGAGCTAGCCTAGTGGTTAGGATGCAGCACTCTCACCGCTGCGACCCAGGTTCGATTCCAGGTCCCCCGGGCAGATGGAGCTCGTTAGCCCTGTGAGGCCATCCGTCTATGAGAAGGTCACTCTAAACAAACCTACATCCTGAGGACTTCACTGCCATTGTCCAAGCTCGCTTGGCCCCGGCAGATGAACCTTAGGATTAAAGGGTGGGCTCAGTTCAGTGCAAGCTGTGTCTCACCTAAAAAATCCATTGCGCAGGCTTGAAAGGTAAAAGACCTTTCCCAAAATCTTCGTTCGTGAAGAGTGGCCATTATTATTATTATGAGCTAGCACCTCTTGTGCTAGCAAAAGTGAGCCCTGGTTGTGGGACTACCTAAGAGTAGGTAGAAAAAAGTGAACTTTGTGTTTCTTGGATTTGTCAAATATAATGGAGTTCTTCAGAAAAGCTTTATCTCGTTCTTTTCCACTTGAAAACTTTCCTTCTTCAACCTGCACTGAAAATAAAAAGATGAAGAAAGAAAACAGCTTTGCTTAGACACTATTAATGGCATTGTCTTGTTTTGCCTTGTTTGCTAGATGACTTTCTACCTTCTCATACAGCTTGGCCTTGAAAAGTAGATTTTTTTATTCAGTGAGACTATTTGCATAAAGTAAATCCATGAAGGAGTAAATATGATAAAAATACCTAAATTCCATCTGATAGCCTGGGTTCATCTCACTCTGAGACTTGGACACCCACCGTAAGCCATTGGGTACCTGGGTAGTAGGTGAGACACCCTGAGGAAGTGGTAATATGTAATCTCACCCTGACTGCGGTGCTTTAGCAAAATTTCCTGGCACTGAAGCTGGTTCCTGCTGCAGCTGGTCAGAGTCCCTATAGGTTTCATCTGAGTTTGGAGAAAGACTAAATTCTGCTTTGCTTCCTAGCATGCTTTCCAATTTATTATCAGAATCTTAATAAAGGGCCTTGCAGCATATGAGTTAATAATTTCTCTTCTGGTTCTCATGGAAGATCAGACTGTCCTAAGAGAAGGAATGCTTGCAGGGAATATAACTGACTATTGTGTACAAACATGCTGACCTTAACTAAGCAAAGATCACAAGCATATAAGGAAAGGCAGATAATAAAGAAAAAAGTCAAGACACGAAGGTTTTGTAATCAGCCATTTGAGGCTACAACACAAATAAATAACTGAAGGAATAAATGCATGTATTTTTATGTATTTAGGTAGTTACTTTGCATGCTTTAGCATATATATGTAAAGACACTCCACACAAAGCATGCCTTAACAAGCCTTTTGATACACTAACTTCATACAAGAACTACATTTTGAAGAAAATGGTGATTGTAAAAAATATTAAGTTAAAACATCTATGTGTTACACACACACATATAAGCATATAAGACAGCATGCTTTTCTTTTGAAGATATTAGGCTATCGGTGTAACTGGTGATTCACATAAGAAGTGAAATTGTACTTTAATCTCCTATATGGCCGCAGAAGAGAACCTTTAATGCTTTGAAATTTACAGTTTAAGGTACTGAGTTTAAAAAAAGGTGGAACATTTTAAAAGAGAGTTCTTTTTTTTGGTGGAAGGCTCTAGGAGATTGTGATCTGTGTCAATATGAGTCAGTTTTAAAGATGGAGACTTAGCAAAGGAAAAAGACACGGGCATCTGTTGTCTTTGCCATGTCGTGATCAGGACATTGCAAAATATTATCACTATTTCTTACAATTGTGCCTATCCAGGAAAATTGTGAAAGCTTGGAGAGATTGTGGAGTTACAACATAATAATGAATTTTAGTTGTCTGAGGGAGATTTTTACAAAACTGGAAACTACCAATCAGTCAGGCTGTTGTCTGTGCCTGTAAAAGCCTCACTTCTGTGCCTGTAAGATCATGGATCAGATCCTCTTGGAAGCTATGTCAAGGCATATGGATGACAGGGAGGTGACTAAAGACAGCTAACATAGTTTTATAAAGGAGAAAATTGTGCCTGGCTAATCTGGGGACCTATGGTAGAGTGAGTGGATTGATGAATAAGGAAAAATCAACTCATGCCATCTACTGTGACTTCTTTACAGCCTTTGAAACAGTTCCACAGAACACATTTGTTGCTAAATTGTAGAGGAGTATTTAATGGATGGAGTATTTGATGGCTAAGGAATTGAATGAATGGCAGCATCCAAAGAGTTGTAGTCAATGGCTCAGTGTCCAAAGGAGATTAGTAACAAGTGGTGCCCCTCAGGGGTCCATATGGAACTGGTTTGATATCTTTAATAGTGAGATAAACAGTGAAATTGAGTACACCCTCAGCAAGTTTACAGAGGACATCAAGCCAAGTGGTATGGTTGATACTCTTAAGGAAGGGATGCTATCCAGAGAGATCCTGACAGCCTTGAAAAGTGGATCAGTGTAAATCTCTTGAAGTGCAACAACACTAAGCACAAGGTGCTGCACCTGCATTGGTGAAGTCAGCAGAATGAGTAAAGACTGAGTGATGAATGGATTGAGCATCCCTGCAGAGAAGGACTTGGAGATATTGGTGGATGACAAATTGGATGTGACCTGCCAATGTGTGCTGCCAACCCAGAAAGACAATTGTGTCCTGAACTACATAAAAAGAAGTGTGGCCAGCATTTCAAGATATATGATTCTTTCCTCCTACAGTGCTCCTGCAAGACCCTAGCTGTGTCCATATCTGGGCTCCCAAGCAGAAGAAAGATGTGGACCTGTTGGAATGAACCCAGAGGACAGCTAGGATAATGATCAGAAGGTGTCAGAGAGACCTTTTTGAGGCCTTCCAATACTTAAAGGAGATTTTAAGAAAGATGGAGAGTGACTTTTATGAGGCCCCGTAATAGGACAAGGGGTAATGTCTTTAAACCAAAAGAACGTAGATTTACACTAGATATAAAGAAGAAATTCTTTACTATGAGGGTGGTGAGGGACTGGAACAGGTTGCTTGGAGAAGTTGTGGATCCCCCATCTCTGGAGGTGTTCGGGACCAGGCTGGATGGGGCTTCACTGTCCTGGTAGGAAGATGTCCCTGCCCAGTTGATACTAGATGATCTTTAAGGTCCCTTTCAACCCAAACCATTCTATGATTCTGTGAAAACTGTTTCACAGGGTTCTGTTAATACTTATTAAAATACTGGGATAGAAACTCATTGCTATAATTTGTTATCCACAATCCTATTTCTTCAATCAAGGGTGACAGACAGAGTTTGACCACTCTTCAAAGTTCTAATTGAAAAAGTAAGGTGACAGCATGGCTGGTATTTTAGAAGAGGAGAAATTTCACGTTTCAAAACAGTAGATCATCAAGTAGATGCAAAATGTCAAATTAGTTCCTTCAAAAATACAGTGATTAATTAAAATAGACAATATAACTTTTCTACATGATTCTTGGTATAGTTGCTTGTTGGTGATTGCTTTCTGCTTATTCTCCTAGCTTCAAGCAAATGCCAGCTTTGCCAGACCTGATTTACCTACAAATGCAGTTCATGAATTTCGAGTGACTACTTCATGGTTCTTTTAAGATATGTGGCATTTCAGAACTGCAAAGGAACTAAAAATTTTAAACTTAAAAAGGGCTTAGTCACATTATTTATTTATTTATATTTTCTTGTACATTTTATAAGGAAACTTTGATACAAGGATAGTATTTTTCAGCAAAGTGCGATTAGAGCTCAGATATGTATTTTCTGTACTTTCAAATAACTGAAACATTTTAGGTAATCTAGCATTCTTTCTGGTGCTTGAGATTCAAAAGAAGCAGTTACATTTCTGCAAACTCCAGCATGTTTTGACTATAAATTGATGACTCTTGTCTGCCCGTTCTTGCTTCCATTAATATTTCATAAAGTTATGAAATTACTTTCATGCAGTTTCACACTGAACATATGCAAGGGGTAAATGTAATAAATCAGTCAGTGACTCTCACCTAGAATAAAGGCAATGGAGAGAATTCCTGAAATACTAGAAGGCTGTTAGGCACAGACAGCACAGCTCTCACTGAACTCAAAATATTTCAGAGAATATCCCTTGTGCAGCTTTCCTGCCTGGATACTTGTGAATATCGGGATTTGTGCATAGGCAGACTGTAAAATACTGCTGAGATAGCAGTAACTCTGAAGTTCAATGTCTTTCTTTTTTTCCCCCCAATTTTTAGCAGCCTTTCAAAGCCCCTTAGTTGAGATGTTGTACAGTGAAGTCTTGTGCCAGAAAGAAACTGTGTGCAAACCTTTAGACTATAGTTTAAAGAACAAAACCTCTAATGATCACCCTGGGCAGTGGCTAGCAGAACACACATACAAATTAAAAGTTGTTCATAATAGCAAAAACTTTGCTCTTTAGAGAGTATAAGTTGTAAGGAATAAGAAAAAGAAATTTTTTTTAAGAGTCTTCATTACATTTAAATTATTTTTCTTTGGAAACTCATTACCCTTGCAGGCTCGTTTTCAAGAGCAGTATTGCAATGATCTAAGTTGCCATAGTAAGTATTTCAGTTCATGTTTGAAAAAGTGACACATTTGAAAACCCTCTACAGAAGCTAATATTTTATGTAGAAAGATAGAGTGGTGTATATTAAAAAAAACAAACCCGTTTTTTATGATTTTTTTTTTTAATCTACAAAGTCTTTTCATTTTAGGACTTGTAAATGTTCGTAGTAGTCATGAATAGCACATGCAGACGCTCTAGACTGTATGAGAGGCTTTGTTTTAGGAAAATGTCTGATTATATGCAGCCATAACTGTATTTCACATTTGGTTTTCTGTATGATTTTGCATAAACACTTCAGCTCCTTCTGACTTCAAGCTCCACAGAATTTACCTAATCAAATAAGTGATCTGCTCTGACAGTTTCTCTGGCCTATTGAAACAGCCTTCTTTTGGATCTTTTGTTGGACTCTTCCCTGTTCTCCCCGCTACAAGGCTTCTCCTAGTTAAAGAGGCTATTTAACTTTAACATGTGGCATAAGAGCTATTGGAGTTAAATATTCAGTTGGTGTAGTAACAGGTAATAAGATGAGATTTTCATAATTATCTGATTGAGTTGAACATCACTACTTTCAAGATTTTTGAGGTGATATAAATGCTTCTGATTATGTAATTTTACAATAAAACAAACCCTTAAAAGTAAAAAGCCAAGATGTCCTTTTTTGAAAGTAGATGTAAATTATGTGAACAAAGATTTTCTACCTATTTTCGCTATTAGAAATAGTGCTTATTTAGAAAGCAGCTATGTAAATTAGCACAGCTGCCTGGCTGTGTGTTTTCATGCCTTTCCTGGCATTCACCAATATTGTCCTAATAAATCTGTTTGTACTAAACCATAGTAAACAGGACAGGCCTTATCATACATTTACAGATAGGAGAAAGACTAAACCGTTGTCTTGCTTAGGATCTCTTAGGAAATCTGTGGCAAAAGTTATACATGTGCACATCCCTGATACTGCAGAAGAGTTCCTTAGCCATAAACTGGTATTTTCCCTGTGTCACCTTTCTAGAGAATACCTCTTTTAATCAACCCTTCAAAACAATTTTGAATGTGAAGCATTTCTTAGGAATTATTAACTAGCTATTTAGATCCACTGTTGCCCATCAATGAAGAAGGAGAATTTAAAGGAATTTCGCAATGACAGATTATACGTAGTTCAGTTCCTAGCACAATGCCAATTTTTTGTTGTTCCTCTCTTGGGTTTTCAATGGATTTGAAACCTTGAAAAACAGTCTAAAAAACCAGATTGGCTAGGGGAAAAAACCCCTCAGCTGGAGATACAAACTTGGTGAGAACTTAATTGAAATCAATAGAGAATTAAATGAAGGAAAAGATTATAGTAAAAAGAAAATATTTCAGTCTGATCAAACCAAGGAAGAAGTTCAGTCTTTCATATTGGAATTCATTCTTCTTGTACTTAAGATAGCTGTAAACCCTGAATCTAAGATGTTTTCTCTGAGGATTTTATGTGGGGTTTTTTTTTAGCTATAGCAGAACATTCTAAGTGACATCTTTTTGCTTATGCAAGTGGATGGGGACAACCTCCATATGGACTTGCTATTCAGCTTTCAACCTTGCTTTCTGTTTTTTTTTAAGAACCTGAATCTTGTGTCTAAACCATCACAGGTTAGGCTTATTTCCATAGAAGGTGTTTTCCTGGCTAGTAATTAGTGTATACCTACTTAGCATATGCAGACCTGTACTGAAACCAGGACAAAGAATAAAAAACTTCAATGACTACAGTGTTCTGGTGGGTCCTTAACCATCCCTCACAATTACTTCTAAGTAATTTGCTCAACGTGTGTCCACCATTCATATCCCTTGTTATAACTAGAATATTGTATTTCATATATGCTTCTCGAATATTTCAGATGCTATACTAATAGTGAAAAAGATAATTTAAACTGTTTCCCTACTGCTGTTCCGGGAGTTTATAAGGACAGTTTATAAGGACTCCATGTTGCTCTTGTTGCTCTGTGTTGCATATGGCATGGTAATAACGATGAATAAGAAACTCCTATTCATGGACATGCATGTGGAGAGGTTTGGAATTGAAGAAAATTTCCATGTTTAAATTTACTTTTGGATAGGTAAGAAGAAAAGTGTCTTGAAAGAGATTTAAAGCTAGGTATACGTAGACTGAAATGAGTAGAAAATCTTGGAAAACTTGTTGAAATAAAACTAGTCACTTGGATAATTTCTAGTGTCAGGAAATGCAGCCTGTGATTTGTTCTATGCATTTTTATTGACCCTAGAATCCCTATTCTTCCCTTTCACAATCACCTATGTAGCAGCACACCTGGTTTCATGAACACATTGAATCACAAACACTGTGATAGTTTCTTGCCCTAAAACATGGACTGCATGTGAGGGAAAGCAGGGTATGATGGCTTACAGGCAGTCACACAACTTGGCACCACGCACAGAAAGCAGCAGGATGAGCAGACACAGTGGCTTTAGCTGGTACATGTGAACAGAAGGGTATACCACTTAAAAGTGCTTAGTCTGTCTGGCCACACCTCAGTGATGTGGACAGTCAGGACTATCTTGAGCAATGGCCTGGTATTCCTGAGCTCAAGCTGTGTAAGAATTTCCAGTGGTTACAGATGAGGGCAGAGGGCACTAAAACACATTTTAGCTGCCTAGTCTGGCTAGACCAGAAGTTTTGGTAGTTTCTAGCGACAGATTTGTGTTTTAGCAGCTGTTCGTGGTAGGCAAGATAGAGGGGTTGCTCTCTGTAACCTGAACTCCTGTAACTTGCTTTTGCATGATAACGCAAGCTAGAGAGAGGGCTACTCTTACAGGTATGCACTGCAGGCTACAGCATTTCTGCTGGTTGCATTGTCTGCCAATGCAAAACTTGTGGGGAGGGAATCAGTCAGGGCAATCAGAGCAAAGGGAAATTCATATTAACTGTAAAATAACTCTTTGAAATAAAGCAGAACGGTGCTCTGAGAGGAAGCTGAGGTATAAGATTATATGACTTCACCTTGAATACCATGGTTTATATTTAAAAGATTACTGTGGAAAGACAAGTGACTGTTATGCCAGTGGGTGGGTCTAAAGGGACTCTTAACAAAACATTTCAGTCATTCAGAATGAATCTGTAGACTGTGAAACTGTATTGCTTACTAAAAAGTTGTTTGATATGACAGGGAGAAAAGACAGAGAAAAGCAAGGCAGTCAAACTGAACAGTGATGTGCATGCTGGCCCACAGGACGGAATCATTAGGAACTCATAAAACCCTATTTCTCATATGAAACTCATATTTCTTTTCAACTGTTTGTCTCCTGTGGTTGCACTTAGGACCTAAAGCCTCTAGATCAGTGGAGACTTCCATTAACTTTGATAGACTCAGGGAAATCCTGTATGTATGGAAGTTGTCAGTATGTATGGACCAAGAAAATATTTAGAAACAGTGTTACTTTATTTAGGAAATCTCCTTGCTATGGAACACTTACTTCCATATTTAGAAATCCCATCTGCTGTCCTGAGACCTGAAGTTACAGGTTCTTGGTTTACTGCATACTTTAGGCTTATGGGTTTTACATAGTTCTAGATGATGTTAATAGAAATATTTGAAAAGGAACCTTATGAGGTTTTTAAAATTTTCTGTGTTACAGATTTACATTTACAACACCAATTAGTGTTTTAGAACAAAGTTCTGGAGATCTACTTTGGAGGAGATTCCCGGAGATGCTAATGAATGCAGACATGCTTTCTGTGAAGAAATTACTATAATATTAACATTGGAAATAGCTTTTCCAATATACAAAGACAAGCGTAACTTTGGTGAAACAAACATAAGAAACATCAAGTCTTTTAAAGAAGGCTGATTAATAGTCCTCAGAAGTCAAAGTTCATAGAATCAAGAGCCAGAAAATCACCACTACTCAAATTAGGCCTCCTTGGTATGCATATTGCTTTTGTGAATGATTATGATTAAATATTTATTAAGTAACATAAGGAAAACTTGTTCTCTCTACTTTTTTTTTGGAAATGAGTCATTCCAACAGACTAATACTGCCTGGTCCAAGTTTTTAAAGCATAAGAAGCAACTTTATAGTAAAATAGTACACATTCAAACAGATAAAGGTGTGCTGTTGAGAAAAAATGAAGCATTGACAATGCTTCCAGTGAAACACTTGAGCTACAAGACAAATTAAGGCATTGGTATTATGGAGACATGCCTACACATAGGTCATATACTGAGGTCAGAATGTTAGTATTCTTTGCTGGAAAACATGTGGGCTTGTTTGCATGCACAGTGACACAAATTACCCTTTGAGTAGAGACAATTTTCCCTGGCTATTTTTCCCCTGGAAAAAAAAAAAAGCTTTAAAATAGATTCAATAGTTGAATCAGGCAGAGCCCATTAACAGGTGAAATCAATACAGACAAGAAAGGAGAACACATTTAACATTCATGTTTCCTCTAAACACAAAGAATTTTGGATATCATCACATATTATTTTATTCTAATTTGAGCACTTTCACTGCTCATATAGGCAAGATAAATTAATAGAAGTTAATTTGAGTATATTTTTTAAATGTTACTGAAATAAATCAGGAAAGAGAAAAACTTCTGTCTCATGACTTGTTTAAATTTCCAAAAGGGACAATTGTTTTATCCGATACACTGTGAAAAATGACCCATGTTCCTACACATTTTAGTTACCTAAAAGTTACTTTCTGTGAAGATGTGGAATTTTATTCCAACCTTATTTTCTTCATTGGGTGTTTAGCTGAGATGTCCTCTAAATATTACCATATAAATTTATTTCAAGTCATTTATCTATGTCTGTGCTGGGAAATAGGAAAAGATTAACTTTTAGTTGTCTTGTAAAAAAAAATAGTGAGCAGATATGTGTCATATTTCATTTATTTTTAAACTTTGAAGCATTATATCATATTTGAAAAACATTGCATCAAACAAATATTTTAAAATATATGCTTGGTTACTTGACTGAGCTCATAAATAAATGAGAAGTTTGACATTTTCACAGAAATAATAAGAGGTATAAACAGATGTGATGTTGAGAGTTCATTCATCTCATTCAGTTTGTGCAAAGCCAAAGTCAGGTGTACTTGTGCATCCAGCAAAGATGTTTTTCCAACCTATTCTTAACAAGTTCTGAAGTGAGAACTTCAAAATAGCCCCTTATTAAACTGTTGTAGAATTTGGATATCCTTATTATTTGAAAATATTCTGCTGTCTTTTTAATCTCCATATTTCCTGTTTTTCTTCCTGAAAATTGACATGCATGTTTCAGCTGGTGGTCATTCCCATGAAAAGAACTCCTATAATGATGCTGTCCTTCTGCTTAAATGTGGACGAGGTATTTTTTCAAGTCTCAAGTAACATTTCACTACCTCTTAAAAAAGCATCGTGTCAGTCACACTTCTGTGTCATTACAGCAGTGTAAGGTCCTGACTTCCTGTCCTTAAATCATCCATATACCAGAATGCCTTTGTCTTATTTAGAGGCTATGCAAGGGAAATCTTTCAAAACCAGAGTTAAAATATTCTCTAGTGTGATGGTTTAACAGGATAGAGACATTTAAGAAAATATCCAAATGGTATATAAAGAATATTCGTGCACTGTTTTATGTTAAAATGCTGAAACTAAAACCAAAACTGACCAATAGATACTTCTGTGAAACAAGAAAATGGCTTTTTGGATGGAAAAAAAATTCATTACTATATGGCATTTTATTAAAATATATGGAAATAAAGGCCTCTTTGTGACTATATCCCACTGCAGATTTAAAAACAAACATATTTTTGGGTATTCGTAAAAGAGACATTATGAAAATCTGATCTTGTGTAACATACCACAATAAAAAACATTGTCTAGTGTTAAAACATAATTGGAACTGGCAGTGATGTGTTTACTTTCTATTGAAGGGCTTACTCCTGCAGAATTTTGCATTAATCTCTTTGTAACCACTAAATCTCAAATGGAATCAGTCAGCCTCTCTGCTGTCCCTGAGATAAGTCTTATCATATGTATCAAAAGCTGGAGTTGGATAAACGATTGAATAAATGAATGAAATTTGCATTCATACAGCAATTTTCATCTGCGCAGAACAGAAAGTTCGAAAGATAAAAAAAAATTCTTTTCAAATTAAAAATAGTATTTTTCCTAAGCAGTGAGTGGTGACTAATATTATTCCAGGAGGGGGAAGATTAGAACTCAGTTGAAAGAATCTGACTCAGAGAACATCCGATCAAAGAGTGAGGTTTATTATTTGTCATTCTGGAATGGAAAACAGCCTCTTAGCTCTGAAGTAGTTGTCTGTACTGCCAGCTAGCTTATATAGCCAATACAAATGGAACATTTCCTCAGGTCACCTTTTGACTTGCTGTGGTTATTAGTCATCTCATTTTAAAATTCATTTATTTTTCTTAAATTATGAAAAGAAGAGCAAGTCTCAGAAGGCCTAGGAGGACAAATTACTTCAGCCCCCCATAGAAAGTTTTGCAGATTTGGGGTTCAAGTCATCTGTCTTATTAGTATGCTGGAGTGCTTTTGATGAGTTAGTCAAGGCTTGTTCGAATATAGCTCCAGAGAGAGCACACATTTGGGAGCAGATTTGGGGCTATTCTCTGGTCTAGGCTCTGTCTAACCTGGGCACATTGCAGACCTCCTTGAATGAAGAAGAAGGGAAGCTCCAGAGAGGCTGCCAGATCTTCCAAACATGGCTTATTTCTTTTTTAAAGCTTATTAAAAAACATCCTTGTCCAAATTTTCTCCAAGTATAGGAGGATTTCTCTATCAGCTTCAGAAAATAGTGGATATAGACCACTCTCAAGGGGTATCTTTTCTCAGCAGGGCTCAGATGTCCAAAAACCTAATCCATCCACATGTTCAATGAGATAGAGAAATTGTTTAATAGAAGAATCATATTACAGGTTTTTCAGATTAATTTCATCTACTATCACAGATAAGAACTGCTGCTCACTAGTGCATAGTTGTTTGTAAAAACTCTTATGCCCTTTCTTTGAATAAAAGCCTCCTGATTCAATTAGTGGCCGAAAAAATGATAAATATAGAAAAAATATTAGTCATGTGTACAACAAAGCAACAGAAAATTCTTAAGAGGTATCACTGGAAAAATGTAAATCCTGAAATAATTTTTTTTTCTTATATATGCCAGGAACACCTGAAATCTTAACCCTTTCACTGATGTACTAGAAAACATAGACTTCTAAAGAATATATATTTATTTTCTCTGTTGAAAACTCTGTCCTCTCCTGGAAAGCAGAAGGATTATATACTTATCTGTAAAGATGATATATGGATATTTTGCATTAATTATATACCAGTATATCACTAACTACATGTTATATAAACCAGTAATTATTAAATATTTTTATATGTATAGTGTCAAAGAAATTGCACATAACAGTACTGTAAGAATTGGAAAAGTTTTCTCTATCATAAGTATTGATTTTGAAACATATCTGTACATCACAGAGACATGAGAGCTCTGAAAAAAAAACCAGTATCATGCAAATATTGAGAGAGCAAATAGGCAAATAAGGTAATGTGAGACTATTTGTTCATACACTGATCCTGTGAAAGATCTGGAAAGGATTTGTATTCAGTCAGAAGAGAATTCAAAAATAAGGACAATTAGTGTCATATAATTAAGAGCAGCCTTTATGATTTTGTAAAGTATTTAAAAGTTTGTTGAACAATTCCTGTATTGTCTGGGATCATGAATTTAGCTGATAAAAATGACTGTGGCGATATGTAGACACAGGGTTCTGAAGCTCACTAATCTTAATAACCTCCAGGTATAGTCAGATAGCTTAAGTTTTTATAAATGCTTTGTTCCAGTCTGAAATAAAGCTAAATTTGGAAATTCCATTTGTGGAATGGAATTGTAATTTTCTGCAGAGTTTTAGAATTTCAAACCCTGCTGTCAATTAATAAGAAAAAAAGGGAAAGTTCTTATTGTGAAAAAATGAACAGAATACTTTATTTCAAAATCTTCAGTTGATACGATTTTTCTGTCACTAGTACTGAAAACTTGCATGAGTACCTTGACCTAAGATTTGTTTAGGGGGAGTTTTGAGTGCATTTTAATTTCTGGATGAATTAGGACTTCTCCAAAGATTAGAGTGTATTTCTATATTTGTGCAGTTTCTTGTTTTATGAAATGAAAAATCACACTGAAATGTATAGCTCTATTTTTATAATGAGTTTCTACACAATCAGGGAGGGAAGAATCAAGCCTCGAACGTTGCAGATGAATGGTAATTCCCTATATCTAAAAGTTAAAAAAGTTTGACATTCCCTACTTACTTAGATCATCTGGATATATTGGATTTTGTTATTGTACTATATCAGATTCATTCCCATTAAAGAGGTCCATATTTGCAAGACTGACAGAAAGAAGTCTAGAAAGGAAAAAAAATACATTATTTGGATGATACTCTTCTGCATGGAAAATACTAGGGCATGAAATGAGAAAGTATCACAACCTGCATTTCCTGTAGATCAAAATATAATGATTTAGACCTTTTACATCTAGCTGATTATATTAAAAAGTCCCTATGAGCATTTATGTTGAATTTCAACTGCTTTGAGTCAGTGAAATATAACACTGCATTCCCCCAGCTGAAGTGCAGATAGCTTTAGCCAAAGAATCTCAGCAGAAGCTCTTTTGCTTCTCTATCTTACTGCAAAGTGTCAGTGCTGTGGACCTGAGACATTTGACTGCTGTAAAGCTTTGTCTCTATTTGAAGGTCATCTGATTTTTCTTCATGGGACAATCTGACATATCCACATACTTTTAAGCACATGATTTCTTTTGTTCTCACTGTTCTCAATGCCAGGGTGACACTGTCTTTTGAAGACACGATCAGCTTTGTCACTGTAAAAATCAGTGTCTGGGCACCTAAAACATCCACTGGAAAAAAAATGTTTATTTCCATGTAGATCACAGCATGCCATCAAGATGAAATTACTAGTGTATTCTACAGAGTCCTCAGTTCAAGGGTAAGACATCACTAAAAGTAGAGTCAAAACCTTACTGTTTCAGGATGAGATGGCTTTGCACAGGTGGTCACTTTTGTACTGCAAAGTTACTGAAGAATAGGGTTATGGTCCAGCTGTACTATCATGTTCTGGAGTTAATTCCCAGTTAGCAGTCACTGTGATTCTTCCTCCCTGTCTTTCCCAGGCTTTATATCTTAATCCTGGCTTATTACATTGGTTTTGTAAATAGAACACTCACTTTTCCCTCGTGCCTGAATAATCTTTTATTTGCTCATATGGTTGGTTATAGCTCAGTGTGTTGTTCAAGTTATTTCAGGGCTTGATGATGGCTACTTAGCTGTTTCTTTTGTCCTTGTGGGAGCTTTTGTTGGTTTATTCATTTTTAATTACTTCATGTGGCTTGTTAGCAGCAGTGAAACTTGTGTAAGTTCGGAATAGAATGAAGACAGAAAGCAGAAGACAGATAATATGGAAGCACATAATATTTAAAAAGCTTAGCACTTAAACGCAAGTCAGAGGACCCATAAGAAAGCCTTTTTGCTCTGATAATAAGGGCAAGATGTGTATATACATGATGTCTGAATCTGCAAATTAAAAGAGCAGCTGTTGATGCTTAAACAATTGTAAATAAAAATAAATTAAATTAATTCTAGCCTCCAAGTGCATGTTTATTGAAGTTACAGTTGGTAATACCGCTGTTTGTTTAGTCTTTCACGTTTGGTTGTCATGCTTACCTATATGCATTAGAAAAATCTTAAAAATATCCCCATTTGAAATATTATAATCAGAAAATATTTGGAATCACCTGAAAAACATTATTTCTACTTTTAAAGTAGGCCTTGAATAATGCTACTGCAATTAATACAATAAGTTTTCCATTTCCATGACTGTAAACTCCCAGGATACTAACTGGATTTTCTGTGGCAGCAGGAATTTTTCAGTAAAGAGTTAGCTAAACTTCAGAACAGCTGTTAAGCCAAACTACAGTTCATTAAAGTTTCTGTAGAAACAATATTGCTGAAAGTATAAAAGAGCTCTCAGAAAAAGTAGAAGAGTAAAAGAGGCTGATGACTTGCACTAATTTTCCCCCATAGCCATTGCAGCAGTTGAGGCACTCACCGGGATAATTTCAAAGAATATTCACTACAATCTATACTAAAAAAAAAAAAAAAGTTAATGGAGAACATTGTACTCAGTGTTGCTGATATAACTGGGTGGTGCAATGACAGGTTTGAAGATTTGAGGTTTATGTCTGCTCGAACAACCGAGCCTCCTCTTGAAGTTCAAAAGATGCTGTAAAGATGCTCGCATTCACAACTGTCCCTGGAACTTAGGATTTCTGTCCCAGAACCATCCTGGGAAAATGAACTCTACTGTGGGATTATGCACATCATAAAAAATACCTTTTCCTGATCGTTTTAAATCTCTCACCTTATATTACTGTCTGATTCCCTCAGTTCTTTGAGGTCAATAGTAATTTCTTATTTCCCTTCTTCATCTGAAATATAATTTTCCATGCTGTTATCTTATGCCTCCTCAACTACTTAATTTCTTAGCTGAAGAACCTGTTCAATCTTGTCATGCAGAGAAGTCATTTTACACCTCTGATTATCCTTATTGAGCTTTTCTGTACTTTTCTCTTTCCACTGGTACTTTTTGAAACTGAGATGACCAGAACTTTTGACGATATTCAGCTACAGATTTAATCCTATTTCATGTATTTCACAACAGTTATTGTCTCATTTAGCTTGTGTGAACACTTTAAATTAAAAAGTTGGCATTTGATGACTAACTGTTCCTTTAGCAATTTACTTATATCAGCTCTCAGCATGCAGAGGGATTAATATTCACAAGGTAATGCCATGGATAGATGTATTACTAATGGAAATCAAGTGAATTGTGATCTGCTGAAGGATCTGTATTGGTGTATGGGTTTTATTTCCTTAGAGAACAAATGCATCAAATTCACAGCACTTAGGAGAGCATGTATGCACAGCCAGCAACCTGTGGCATTTGGATGGAACTGATCAAATTCCAAAATCAATAATTTTTGTGCTAATAGATTTTCAATTGTTTGTCTTAGCTAACTGATAAGCTTCACACAAAGCTATGTTATTGTTGTCCAGGACAATAACAATGATTTGTAAGAAGAAATGAAGAATAAATTAAAAAACCTAAGTCAACAATACAGCAAAAGAGTATACAGGAAAATCAATGCCCAATCTCTTTTCAAATATGTTCACAGTGCTTTGGTGCATCAAATATTTAATTTTACTGCAAGTAGCATCTCTCACTGGACCTCTCTGAGAGACAAAATGAGACTTTTTCCTAATGACTAAGATGAAGCATAAGTGACATAGAAAGCAATATTATGTAAGCACAGTGTATAATAACATTGAAATATTTCTGGCTTAAATGTATAGCAGGATTTAAGTAGTTTAGAGAAACAAGTAGACTATAAGAATATGAGAGTTTAGATCACTGATGTTGGCCTGTTTTTTTCACAGGAACTTGTTTCAAACAGTCACTTTCAGACATAGTTGATCCAAAAAACCTGGAACATAACTTAAAAAGCAAATACTCAAATTTTGAAAAGATGAAAGTATAAATGAAACAGATGACAAGATCATGGATGAAAAAACTAAAGGTGAGACATTGTGGAAATGGAAAGAGATGGCATCAAGTGAAAACTCCACCTGCTATATATACTCTTACTTCATAATATACATTTCCATGATATCAATGCTCAACAGAAATGCAGTGCTTCCTTTTTAATGCTCTTGCCAAATATAAGTCTACAAATCTCTGATGAAATACAGTTGTTCACTGCATTTATCTGCCTATTTTTTACTTCATTTTATAAGGTGAATTGGATGTTTAGCACTCTTTAAATATAAATTAATTATCTTGACCGAATAAATGTCATGTTACAGCATGCAACAGACAACTACTGTACAAGGAAAAATATTTTACAGTATGTTGTGAATATAACTACTCTGTGATTAAGATAGTCATATCTCTAATTGAGGGAGGAGAACTTGTGCTTCGTTAAAAAAAAAAGTTAATGGGAAAAATAACAAAACTGCCCAAACTCTCAGGTATAAAACCTAAATGCAAGACTGAATAGACAAAAAATGAATATGCAAGGCAATGTTATTGTTTGCTTGCAATGTACAAAAGAGTATATTTCTGAGGGGGGAAAAAAGCATGCATTACTGCATGATATTCAATTCAGAATGTATATAAATGGGTATTACACTGTCAGAAACAGAGCTGTTCATAAGTTGCTCAACATTTTCAAAGTGCACCGGAATTCGGAGTGTGGGTTATATCTATGCTGGTGTAAGCAGTTTGGTTTGTTTTGTTCTATTTCTGGAGAATGTGTTTACTTCTATGTCAAACATTAAAAATTATCAACATGAATGAAAACCCACAAAGAGCTTAATATTGATGAATCTCCTTTTTTTTTTTTTTGCTGACAAGATTGCCAAAGGAAAAAAATCCTAACTCCACATATAATTTAGTTTCCTTATAATTTCTTTTTTTTTTTCATACCAGCTCTAAGCTGATGTTTTGGGGAAACTAGGAGCAAAGCACTGTTTTTCAGAATAGAAATTCTAGACGTAGAAAAGAAGGAATAAACTGCTTTTATTCATTTTTAATTTTTGCAGCTATTTTACTGTGACACCCTGAGGGCTAAAATTTTTCTGTCAATTTGGTAGATGTTGTTGGTTTCTACTAAACTTTGCTTAATTTGCCTTCTGCTAGGGTGATGTACATTCCCTGACATGATTTCTCCTAACTGTGAGATACACTATGAAGGTGAACGTAGGTATTGAACTGGGAGATTTACATGTCTCCTGCTATTGTTCTTTCTTTCTACTTTCCAGTTTCTTCTCTGTTGGCCAGATGATAGAGCACAAAGATCTCAAATTGCAGAGGGACAGTCTGGAAGAAACCAGGAAATCCCTATGATATAATCTCTCATAGCAACTGATCTCTGGTTTTGAGCCTCAGTATTGCTTTGTCATCAGTAAACAGAAGGCAACCTGTAGGCAAAAGTTTACTGTATGTTCTGGAAGTGGAGTTTCATAGAAATGGCAGTCTCCTATTTGCTAGCAGTTGTCAACTGAGGCCCGATCACAAAATTTTTGATAAATTCTGTGAAAGAAGTAGTTTTTGTCTTTTGTCTCTTTTGTGAATGTCTACTAAAGTTCGATTTATGTTTATCTGCTCTTTCCTATGTTTTTAGCAGTAGCACATGCAAAGTCAAACTTTCAAGAGAAAGCTAGCAGGCCGATTCCCAAGGATGTATGAAGTGAGTGCTTAGACAACTGACCAGTGCTTTATAGCCAAAAGCACTATTATCTAGTGAACCTCTGCCTCGACAGATGCAGAAAATGACGGAGTGGTTATCAAGGAGATAGAGGGTTTCAGATTTATCTTAATTTTGAGAGCTAAATACTATGCTTCAAACTGGTTTCCATGCTTGTTTCTGCCACACAAATCTGTTGGTGATATTGAACAAGTAATGTAAATGACACTGTTGAATGGTAGTCTTGACAGGTTACTAGTATATTTCTAATTTGCAGAATATGTGGAAGCCTATAGAGACAGTCAATGAGATCTGCAATTAGAGCATATAAAATAAAATGCTTCCTGAAAATCCAGTGCTGCAGCATCTCAAATTGGTAATTTTAAATTAATGTGTACTTGTGATATTAGTGTCATTTTCTATAACCCCCTCTTTGGAGAACGTGAACATGTCATACAAAAATCACATCCCAGAAAGGTTAAATTCATTTTTGAAGAGGAAATGCTTCATGGATGAGCTGCAAATAAAAGTGGATGAATACATTAATAATTTAGTATTCACAGCAGTATTTAAGTAGCATGCAGCAAACAAGCAGTAGGGAAAACAATGAAAAAGTATTCAAACTACACTGAATGAGCCAGGGTACCTGTACAAAGCAAATATGGCCTCAAAACAATAGTGTTTTGTACAAAGTGGGCAAGTTATGACCACACAGATAAATGTAGGAAATACAAGCTTGAAGTTGGAGTACATAACCTTTTAGCATCATAATATTTTTAATTAAATTTTATTACATGTAATTAAATATCTTTTAACAGCAAGATCTAGGAATTGTGGCAGATTGAAGTGGCAGAAGCTGCACTTCCATTGGTAGAGGATGGTAATAAAACAAATTATGAAGTCAGAAATTTGCCACAAATATCATGTTTAAAATAGTTTGGGGTTCATTTAATAATCAGCACATTCATTTTTAGATCTTTCTGCACTGACTTGTGCACAAAGCTCGGATACAGTGTAGTGTGATATATTAACTTACAACAATAAGTAGTTGGTTACACTATGATAAGGAATTTAAAGATTGTGTACACCTTTGGAATGGCCTGGCCTTAGTTGTTCATTAGGAAAAACATTAGGCCAAAGAAGAAAACTCAAGCATAAATTTCAATTTTTAAGAGGTTTTCTCTTCAGTCTAACAGCTCAAAGTTCTATGTGACTGTGTAAAATTTTGCATCTGAGATTCATTCAAAGATCCTGGTCTTTTTCAGCAACTCTAGGTGAACCAATTTTTTTCAAAGAAACTAGCAAACCAAGGAAACTTCAGTATATCTATTTAGAACTTAGTCCTTGAGTTGTATATTCAGGTTTCACCACCTGTCTAACAACTTTAAGAACATTAAAATCAAATTGGGAACTTCAGTTATAAGAAAATGACATCTATACAAAGCGTTGTTCACTGCAATTGTAATTACTGCTCATCTTAATCCTTCAAAAATTCCTTTGTCTTGCATTCCTTTCCCCTTTGGAACTTTTGCTGAGTTTGCAAGGAAATAATTTAAATAAATATTTCTAATAATGTCTGATATTGCAAGTTTCATTACTCTTGATGAGAAATAGATCCTTTTGTTGAACACATTGCCACTCAGGCTACTAGTGCACAGGCTCTATGTTTCTCTTATGGCCAGTACAAAAGAGTCAGTGATGAACAATTCTTGTTTGATTAGCTGACACAATCAGGTAGAAAGTGAGATTGTCCTTTTTTATAAACACAAACTGTTCTTTTTGCTTTTTCATATTTGGAAATGAGAAATATAGAATATTGAAAAGTGGTATAGAATATGAAGTGGAATAAAATAAATAAATCAAATTTTTAGAATATTTTTAGTTTAAAATATATAAAAGAGACTCCTTTTCATTGAGCACTCAAAACAACAGGCAGAGGTAATAATTAGTAGGAGATTTGTTGACTATTAGTGACATTACTAGCCAGAAAATACAGTTTTCACGTAAATTTATTAAATTTTTCATCCATCTTTCTCAACCTTTCAGTTACTTGTTGCACAACCTCAGAAAATTAACCTAATTCTACTCAGAGAACAGTTACAAGGATATTTCTCATGCACATTGCAACAGTTAAGAAAGGATGGTCCCGCTTGCACTCATCATTACGTGCATAATCCTGTATGCAGAGATATCATTGGTGCATTTCACTGACTTCCATGGACTTTTGTTACTTCCCTCAAGGTGGTAGGAACAGAAGTAAAACCAGATAATTTATTGACACCTTGAATGGGATTTAGACTGTTAAAATTAGGTCTTTATGGCTGCTCCTGCTTACTGTAAATGTTCTGGAGTTCCTGTGGTCGCATCTGCCACTGTGGAATTCTTTTTAGAAGAATAGTATCTTCATAGAAGGCAGTGAAAAAGTTTCTGCTGGAAATATTTGAAGGCTGGCACTTCTGATGATCCTGATAAGACAGACACAGAGAAGACAATTTCTAATGTTCCTGTTTTACTTGGTATTCTTTCTGTCTGGACTTCTCAGCAAATAAGAAAAACGTGCTCACATCTCCCAGCCATGAAACATTAGGGTTGTAAAATTTTTCTAGGCCAAGGTAATAGCTGCCTGCTCTTCAAAGAATTACTAGTCTGTTAGACTTTATTTGGGATTCACTGGCTTATTTTAAAATAATGTTCAAGTATTACAGATGAAAAGTTGCTCCAGAAATTTAAACTAAAGAATATGTAAGTCATTCTTTACAGAAGCTATTCTGAGGCAATTCAGCAAAGATTACAGGCAAAGGGTTTTCACATTTGAATCTCTTTGGAAGATCTGTTTTGACAAATTATGTATTAATGTAAATTGTCGAATTATGCCTCTTCCACACAGAGTATAGATCAATATTTATCTGTATTGGTCAGACATGCGAAAGATTTAGAACTTGTTTAGAGCTAAAGAACTACAAAACATAACCTATCTTTATTCAAAAGGCACATAAAGGTCTACATTTCACCTTTCAGGAGTGTTTACATTGAATATACAGTAGCACAACGTAATTCTGGTGCTATAGTCAAAGATGCTAGATGACTTTAATGCATGTATTCTTGATTTGTAACTTTTAATAATCCATCTGAATTTAAATTCTGCACTTGGTCATTGCAATTCTAATAAAAGTCAAACACTGAGGCTTTAAGAAAATTTTCTTGAAAAAGATGTATTGAAGAAAGATTCATTTTTACATTAAGTTCCTCACTACTGCAGCTGCCACACAGGTGGTGAAATAACCAAGGGACCATATGGAAAAGAGATTGTGTTTTTTAAAATTTTCCTTATTAGTAAGAAGGAACAAATTAAATAGTTGAGATGGGAGTCTGCATAGCAAATGTATTCCCTGACAACTGGTAGAGGGAGAATTCCTTTTCTTCGTTTATGTCTTGTAGCCATCTAAGAGATGTCTATAGAAATGTCTGCTTTAAAACTAACCAGGGTCCTTCTAGCCAATTATAATAATTTCATTCTGTATGGGGAAAAAAATTGTCCTAAGAAGTATATTTTCCACGTGTGCTTGGCTTGCATTAGGAGGCTATATGACCAGTGATTCAGGTTTGGAGTCATGTTGCAAAGGCTCCTGAGATAAAAGCTCCAGCAAGGGCAGCCCTCTTTGTTAATGATAGGCACTATCAGTGATTTGTTGCAGTCATCTGAAGTATAAGACCTCCTGCTGCTGAATCCTGGTTTTCTCTGGTTAGATATATTGAGAGCAAGTGGTAGTTTGCATTAAAGAAGGGAGATATTTAATGATGTTGGCCCTTATCCTACCATGATGTATGTGCACAGAAAAATCACCATTGAATACATTTAGACTTGTTGCTGGTGAATATTGCCCACAAGTGGGCCCTGAAATCATAGGAGGTTTTGATATATGTCCAAGAATACTGAATGCTTAGTATCAAAAGAGCAGCAATTTTAGAGCATATTTCAAGGTAAAGGATATCCAGAAGCACTGATCATGATTAGGAGTAGTTTTTGTCATTGTCAGAATTAATGGAGCTTTTCAATGGCTTCACAATGGCTACAAGTGTTGTCAGAATCACTACTTTCAAAACAGGACTCTAAAAATAAAGAAATAACTGTACATTAATGTCTTTTGTATAGTTGATGTTGAAACATTTTCTTTGTTAAATTTCAGGGACCTATTTTAAATGAAAAATCAGAGCAAGTATTACTGGGGTGCGTGATCCACTGGGGTTCATTGCCTGCCTTGAACAGACTCTAATTATTTGCTCTACTGTTTTTAAAGAAAGTTTGAAGGACCACTTTTTTTTCACTGTCTGAAGATATGCGAAGGACAAATTATTCCTGCTACAAATGGTTGTTATTCTATCCATTCATTTCTTTAGACTCGTTAATTGTAAAGCACAGTCAGAATTTTCTCCAGGGACAATTACTAGAGAATCCCTTGGCTGAGGTGTTTTTATTCCCTTCTTTCTTGTCTGCCTCTAGCAATCTGCAGCAAAATTAAGAATAAAAGGAAAATGTAAGCTTTCAGATAAGGAATTTGTTTCTGGAAGCTTTTTTTTTTTTTTCTCTCAAGTGGTAGAAGTCACAGCTCCTTTCAAATGCAGAAGCACTTCTTGTCACCTAAGGAGAGATGGAAACTTCATCAAGATGAGGGAGATAGAAGCCTTCCCTGAAAAGTTTCAGCTGCAATCAGTAGTATTCAGTGGATAAAAGGTAAGGTGAAAATGCCATGCGTGGAGGAAACTGAATGCTGTTATGAAAAATGTATAATTAAGGAACAAGCAGAAATATTTCATCTGGAGCTATATAGTAGTATATGACCCAAATATGCATGAGATAGATGGGCCAAATCCAATGGTATGAGGTTCAACAAGGCCAAGTGCCAGGTCCTGCACTTTGGCCACAACAACCCATGCAGCACTACAGGTTGGGGACAGAGTGGCTGGACAGAGGCCAGACAGAAAAGGACCTGGAGGTACTGATTGACCGCTGGCTGAACATGAACAGCAGTGCCCAGGTGGCCAAGAAGGCCAATGGCATCCTGGCCTGTATCAGGAACAGTGTGGCCAGCAGGACCAGGGAAGTGATTCTTCCCCTGTACTTGGCACTGGCTAGGTTGCACCTGGAGTACTGTGTCCAGTTTTGGGCCCTTCAGTTTAGGAAGGACATTGAGGTGCTGGAGCATGACCGGAGAAGGGCAATGAGACTGGTGAAGGGTCTGGAGCTCAAGTTCTACAAGGAGCAGCTGAGGTAGCTGGGGTTATTTAGCCTGGAGAGGAGGAGGCTCTCTATAACTACTTGAAAGGAGATTGTAATCAGATGGGTATCAGTCTCTTTTCCCGGGCAACCAGCAATAGGACGAGAGGACAGAGTCTTAAGCTGTGCCAGGGGAGGTTTAGGTTGGACATTAGGCAGAAGTTTTTCACAGAAAACTGGGCATTGGGATGGGCTGCCCAGGGAGGTGGTGGAGTCACCATCCCTGGAGGTGTTTAAGAAAAGGCTGGATGTGGCAATTAGTGCCATGGTCTAGTTGGCAAGGTGGTGTTGGGTCATAGGTTGGACTCGATAATCTCAGAGGTCTTTTCCAACATAACTGATTCTGTGATTCTGTGAAGTAATGAAGCAGTAATGCAGAAAAAGTGTCATTCTAGAACGCAGAAAACACCAAGAGAATATCTAAGGTGTAAACTGTAGTTATTGTCCTCTGTCAGTAATGGTATGGCCAACAATAAAATTGTCATATGTCTTATTTAAGTAAAAGCAAGAACTGCTTTATGTAATTGGAAAGGATAGGCTGATGTGGATTTAATTATCCATGCTGATAGACACTTGTTGGGCAGATCTTCAGAAGGCAGGATGAAATGCAATTAAGTTAAAGCAACAGAGATTTAGTTTACATATCAGGGAAAATATTTTAACTATAAAGAAGATTAAGCAGTGACAAAAAAAATCCAGAAAAGTCTGTGATTCTGGTCACTAGCAGTCCCCTATCTGGGGAGGACCTACGTGTGCTTCATCTCACAAAGCAAAGGATTCACTAAATTCTTTTCAAGTTATCTTTTCCTTAGCCATTCTTCTATTTCCTTGTATTTATATAAATAATGTATAATAAAATCTCTATTGATTTCTAAATTTATTGGGGGAGCATAGTCCTTCAGGTTATATTCATTATTCTAACCCATATTTTACAGTTTAATTTTCAAAGGAAGATGCACCTTCCAGGCCTGTGTAGGTCAAAAGCATATATTTATATTTCAGCTGTTCTTTGTGTGGATTCAGGTCACTTCCAGTAGAACATTCTAGCAATATATGAGCATGAGACGAGGATTTGTGGAGTCATAAGACAACTCTCACTTCTATGACACAGCTTGCTAGGGAAATATAAACTGCACATTTTAAGTGCAAAAAATTCCCTGTTTTGTGTTGAATTGGCAGATGTATTCAACTCAGGCCTCTCTATCCAGTACAGGAGTTTTCTGTTCCCAGAAGAAACCAAATGGCTTCTGTAATTCACATTTTCCCAGAAGTCATGCTTCTAGAAGTCCAATATTACAAGATGAATATGATTTAGGAGAGTCTAAATACAGGTCAGCAAAATTATGAAGCAGGGAACAAACAGACACCTTGTTCTTTGGTGAAGATTGTCTCTAGGTGTGACAGCTTCCAGGGGAGCTGCTTTCTAGCCAGCAGCACTACACAAAGAGCCTGGTGACTGGCTGTTCTCCTGTCTGGTTCTCCCTTGGAGGACTCAGAACTGAGAATTTGCATTCTGGCTGACCCACAGCAGTCCTGCCTTCCCAGGATTCCTAGTCCTTCATGTTTCATATTGTATTGGAGACAATGGATTGCAGGCTCTTGCTATGACTAGCCAGTTCTTGAGAGCACAGATACAATAGTACTGTAGGTTTCCTGCATTGCTTATTTCCTCTGCTGTCGAGAGATTTGACTTCCCTACCCTCTGTCCCTCATTCTGCCAGTTCATGATCTTATTAAGTGATTTATTTCAAATATCTTATGTGTGTAGTGATACCAGACTAAAGACATGTACTTAGCTAAAATCATTCTGCTTGATTTATTCTCTAGAATAGAAAGACTAAGTGTAATGCATGTAGTAAAGCAGGAAAAAGATTTCTCAGCAGGGTGTAAGGACATCAGTGCCAGCTCCTGGTGCCCCTTGTCTCAGTTAAATTATTAAGAGCTAAACATCTAATGTCTGATCACAAAATGTATAGTACCGCAGAGGGAAATTTTACTGTGTCTGTCTGCTCTTGCTGTAGATTGTTAGGAATTAAAATAACTCTTCAAATATTTGTTGCTCTCTTCTTACCACCTTTGTTAGGTAACAAGATGTTCACATGAACTACAAAAACTATATTGACATTGGTAGTGATGTTAAATCAAAGAACAAACAAACAAAAAACAAGAAAACTTCCCCACCCACAGCAACATACAACTCTCATAAGAAACTCTATTTGAACTACTCAAAAATATATTTTTAAAATTCAATTTATATGTGGAGAGCAGCATGTCTTTAATTTGACACTAGGTGTAAAGCAAGCCCTCAGCCTTTTTAGCAATCCTAAAAGCTGTTATATCCCATCATTTTTTCTGTCATTTCTAGAGCATGTAACAAGCCAAAGTTGAGATGATGAGTATAAGTATAAAAAGACAAATCCCCCCTCTCCCAGCTTTTATATCACATTGCATCATTGCCCATTAATGCTATTTCCAGTATGGTAACTCTTACATATATCTCAAAGTTTCAGAGTGCCATAATGTCAATCTAATTATTAAAGTCAAAACAAAAACCTACATATTCTTAAAACCAAGCACAGACCCTCATTCTGTCACATCTTTGTTAACCAGTTTCTGCGCCCCACCATATGCCATACTCTCCACCATTAACTCTAAAACTAATACATACAGAATTCTGAGTTTTAACCCAAGCTCATAGATGCATAGCCAGCCATATACAGAAAATGGACTGGTAGTCTCTCTCACCTCCTTTACCCAGTTTCTTCCAACTTTTGATAGCTTGACATTTCTAGCTTAATCAAATGTCACTTTTCTGAAGCCTCTGACCTGAACCCACTGCTGGATGTCTCTCTAAACACTCCCATTGGTTTTAATGAGATGGAAACCCACTTCTTACACATAACAAACACAGACAACTCCATCTCAGTGTCACACTACTCATTATAGTCTCACAGTAGCTTCCATTTGTTACAGACCAAAGAAGGATGCTGTTTTATCTGAGAAACTGAGATCAGAATTAGAATTGATACTGTGAAAAATATTAGATATATTAGAGTAACTACATCCAACTCTTATTTTTATGCCATCTGTTTTGAGTCTTAGGGTAAATGTAAAATTTAAGCTGACAGTCACACAGGGATTAAAAACCCAAAGTTTTGAATATTTGAATTTTTTGATAGAGATTTACTCAGTTTGTAGACTAAGAGAAAACTACTTCAGCAGGCAAATGTATCAACACAGGAATTCAAAGTTGTTGAAGTTGTTCAAAACCTTTACTGGGCATGTGCCGCTGTCCGAAGAGGGGATGGGACACGAGGAAGGGTGCAAGTAG
>NW_020897691.1:17307842-17558717 GCF_003984885.1 Neopelma chrysocephalum
TCTCCATGCCTGGGAACTGTTCCCATCCTGAATCTTGCTCCTTCACAGGCATGGTCTTGAGTGCCCTGCTTTAGCTGACCCACCTGACCTCAGCCATCCTGTGAAATCTTGCACCCACTGCCATAGCCGTGTTTTGTTGCTATGTGGCTGCAGGGAAAAGCAAGGGAAGCAGCTTTACAGAAAGCTCTCTGTCCCAGGCCAGGTCTCACTTCTATTTTGAGCAGAGAATCCACGCAGGTTTTGCATATTGAGTTAGGTTGCCAAAATTTATTCTATATCCTTAGACCTATTTATTTCAGGAAGATATCTCTAAATTTTAATTTATTTTTTTTAAACAGCATACAGAAAGGGAACTCTACTAGAGGGATGTAGAAGCCAGGTGTTTCTGGCTGTTACTTTTTCCCTAGTAGATGACTAAACCTAGAATCAGCAAGGAGTTTACCATTGTCTTTCAAAGATGCAGACATGATGAAGAGAGCTCTTTCTCCAGAAGCTAAACTCTGTGCTGCTAAAACTGCAATTTCACTGCTATATCAAGAAGTTAAAAAGTTAATGTTATTATTGCCTTATTAATGGATCATGTTCAACAGCTCAAGGCACAAATGTAGAATTGCTGCAAAGATTTTACATTCTGATTGAGGACATTATTTTTCTCCATAGGAACTAAGGACAGAATATTTTTTCTCTTCTCTGTCTCTAATTCTCCCACTCTTATTCTGATTTATCATTTTGTTTTCACTCTAGTTTTTTGCCTTCCAGTGCTGCAGTGGGAATTGGACTAACAGATGTGTTGTGGCAGTAGATGTGCATTCAGTTTATCTGTATATAGGTGGGTTGCAAAAATGCAATGTAGCATATTTTCTCCTGAGGAATGCAGATCATAATACTCAGAGATAAGAGATAGTCATTATGGAAAATTAGTTTTCTCTCTTTGGATTGTATCCCTACTCCTTTACAAGAAGCAAGACACTCTTTTTTTTTCCTTATTAAAAACAAAAACTAATGCACAATATTTGCAAGAATATGGTACAAACAGTTAAAGGATTAAAAACAACCATCAAACCAAATAAAAATAATAAAAAACCAAACAAACACCACTCCCCTCCCCCACAACAAACCCATAAAACCTCCCCCAGAAAAAAAACTCCTAAAAGCCAATCCCACATCCTCTTCTGGGAGCATGCAATTCTCAGTCTCCCTTTTGCTTTCTAAATATTTGTCAATGAATACTCTCTAGATACAAGGTTAGCAGCAATGCATCCATGCCTTTCCTCCATATAGGATAGCAGGTATTACTCCATGAGTGGGAGCCAAGATTTCAGAAACGCTCCCTGTCTGTGATTTCTTGCACTCAGATTCACAGAGTGCATAACAGTGCTGTCTGTAAGTCATATATTTTACCTGTGCAATGGTAGTATGAAGAGAAGAGCTGCTCTAAAAATTTGTGTTGTGTTACCAGATTTGTGTCCCAGATCATGAGATTTAGAGAGTTACAAATTTGATACCCTTTCATCTTTAAAGCATAATCTATTCCAATAATTGAAATGAAAGCATTCTTGAGAGTGTCAGCAGAAAGGAGAATCCAGAGATATGTGTGTTTGCCCAGGTAGTGTCATGCGCGACAGGTGAAATATTTAGTTTCTAGGATCTGAATTTTTAGGGATCATCTTTTCTACCACTCTTCACATTCCTGTGGTGTATAATACTTTTTTTGGTCGGGAATATAAACAAAGAGTGAGAATTTCACACAAATCTATTTTTCAAAATTATGCAAATACAGGCACTGGAACCCTTAGCAGAAAATCAGGTTATATTGGAATGCAGGAGAAAAATGGCAAGCAAACTCAGAAATTTGTTCTAAAGGATCTCCAAACCCACATCATCTTTAAAATTGAAGCCTTCCAGTTAGTCTAGACTCAAAAGAATCAAATAACTGCACTTCATTCTGACATATGCAAGTTCTACATTTCCTAGCTCATTATGTCTGGTAAGGGAGCCTCAGCAATACAGGATGGACCAGGTGCTGAAGGAAGCAGGACTGACCCAGAAATCTGCGTAGTATCCAACACTGTGTCCTTGCTGAGATCTTTGCAACTCTGACTCCACAGTAAACAAGACCTAAAGTAGATATTTTGTCAAACTTTTGACAACTGTCAAATACGACACCTAGAGACATTAAGAGTTCCTGAAAATATTACCAGGAGGCTGTAAAGTTAAGAAAACGAGAAGTTCTGAAGACATGAGCAACCTAAGGTTTCTGAGCTAACCATGCAATTAGAACTAAACTGGCTGTCTCTAAAGGGACTCTGATTTTATAAGACTGTGCTTATTGCTGTGTAATATATACATATATATATATGGTGTGTGACATAAATGCTGTGCAAACCCTCCACAGCAAAAAAACTAGCACAGGTGCTGTTTGTCTGACCAAATGTTCTGCTTCAGTTACCTGAGGCAGCAGCAAACACACTGTTTGAAAAGTTCCACAGTGAGATTAAAAAAAGGTGGTTTTTTGAAGTAGGTATTAGTAATGATTTTCTCTCAAACCTTTGCTAATTTTATTTAGCTTCCCTATATGATATTGAATTGTGTGAAACCCACACAGAATTTCTGATCTCCTCTTCATTTTGTATGTATCCCTAACAAATAGATTTCCAACTCAGTTTTTTGAAGTGTATTGATTATCTGAGGCAAATTTAATTTAATCCTCACTTTTGTTCAACTTGAAGAAATGAGGCACTACATGTATTTTTTTCATAACTCTCCCACCACACTTCTGTGTGCAGTTAGAAAGGTGCCATGCTATCCCGTCAGATGTAGAGTGAACACTTCAAGTGCTTCGAGATTGCCACAGACAAATCATCACCATGTAAAACATCTAAAGAAGCAACTGTGCTAAAATTGTAATTCTGTGTTCTATCTGTGTAACAGTGTGCTTGCTAAAGAACTTGTCTTCCCTTTCTTGACTGGTGGGTGGGTGCTCTCCTCTCAGACCATCTACTAGGTCTACTCATGGGAAACACTCCCTAAGATACATCAAAATGAGCCAGATCAGTAGTGAAGAGTCAGACATGCAAACACTTTATTGGGAGCAGATTAATATCATTCAATTCAATAATATATAGATGGCCAGCTGGTGAGAAGCGCTGTCTCTAGCAGGGAGTTTAGAACAGCTGAGGGCTGTAGCTTCAAAAGGTACATCTGCAACTGGAAAACTTGTGTGTGAAAACTGGTAATTTTAATGAGCTCTGTGTCAAAATTTCTGTATTACAGCAGAAATCAGAAATAAATTCCTTGAATCCAAATATTAACACATTGCACCTGAGGTCAGAATTGAGCCAGATGCATTCAGCAAGGAATTAAGGATTATCTTGAAGAAAATATGTTTTCTATTACTGTGCAGTGTCATTTTTAGAACTGAATTTGAACATTAATGGTAATTTCACTTCTCTCTCTGTGAAAACAACTTTACCATCTTTCTAGAAGTGACTTGAACTTTGTCCTTCATTCCATGAAAATCTAGTCACTTCTGCAGCAGCTAAGCACTGCATAATTCTTGCATAATATGTACGTATCATGCTGCACATGTCCACTCATTTGTTGGAATGTAAAAAGCTTAATAGCAGTACAAACATAAACCTTATTGGATCAGAGTAACCACTCATCTAATACAGCTTCTCATTGCCAGCTGTACACAGTAACAGATGTTTCAGAAATTGTAGAAGTCCTGGAAGAGGCAATTACACAAAAACATCCTCATGTCAGGAATATTTTCCCTGTCTTTCAAACAGCCGACACAGGCCCTCTCCCAGAGCTTGCTCTGTGGACACGTCAGACAGTCCAAGATCAGCACCTACTCAGCCTTCTGGGAAAAGGGAGACGAGACTTAGGGCCTGATCTCTGGCCCAGCAGTACATAGATGCTGGTGAGTGGATGCCTGTACGCTCAGTGCATTGCTGTAAACTGACTCTGGAGAGGCGATTAAGGGACAACACTGCCTTCCACCTGTGGTGCAGCTCACCTGTCTAGTCCTCACATCTCCCAGCTACTGCCATACAGATGCCTAAATGACTCTGTAGCAAGCACTGTGTTTGCATGGCTAATCTGCTGGAGACATGATAGAGGTAACTCCTGTTTCCTTATCAGTACACTGAGTAAGGAGTGGATGGGTTATTTTGAAAAGGGTGTTTTCAGTTGAAAGCAGATTAAAAAGGAGGAGTTGGTGGGGCTAAGGCTTTGGTCAGAATGTAGCTCTGGGCAGCTCTGCTGAGGAGCCTGAGGATCATGTTCAGTTGTTGAAGCAGAGGACAAGAAGACTTAGCGACATGTCGCCTGCATTTGAGGATGTAGATCCCACCTATCTCAAACCAATACATGATAGAGCAGAGAACATCTGTGGTTCAGTATTCAGTGACACAGTTTAGACAAAAACCATAAAATTCTGCCTTCACTTTTTGGCTATACAATTCTGCCCAAAGATTGCCATGTAAAAAAATATTCTTTTTCAGTAAGCTGATCTGAGGCAGGGCATAGAGTTTCCTGTATTTCTGCCAGCTCACTCCAGTTTGCATCCACAATGAGATTGCTGATCTGAATGAGGAAATCAGAATGCAAATTTTTCTACACTGATTATAAATTGGAAAAACTTTCATCATCAAAACACAGTCACTTTTGCACTACATAAGCCATAAATGGATCACTTATTGTTAGACACCAGATAAGTTATTACTGGGTAAAACCCAACTTGTGGGCAGTGTGTGTGTGGAGGGGGAAGGGATGGATCAAACCTCACACAGGTGGGGTGGCATCATCTCCCTCATGGCAGGCTCCTGGAGCCCACATGGGGAAGCCCCAGAGTAGCTGTCAGTCACAAACAGCCCAGGAAAACTATAACACTCCACACCTCCTGGAGTCCCTAGGCCAAGCTCAGATTGGCAGGGACAGTGAGAACAGTGTCCCTCACCCTGACCTGGAACCCTCAGAGTGGCTGGCGGGTCAGACACCCCATCTGGAGGGGTTGGCCAGAGGGACCAGAGCAGATAAAACCAAGGGCATGTTGCGGCCCTGCCACTTGGACTTGTGAGAGCTGGTCTTATACAAGGCCTCAGTGGTAGCTATATGATCTATCTCTCCCTCTTTCTCCTTCTCTCTTCTTGATCCCTCTGCATCTCTTTCTTTCTTTGCTCCTTTCTTGATGCGTGGGGTGATTTGGAGCTGGAGGAACTGGATCTTGATTTAAGTGTTGTGGAATTGGTTGGATTTTGCCTGAAGTGTTGTTGGTTTACTGGATTTTGCCTTAAGTGTTGTGGATTAATAGTATATGCTGAGTCAGTATTGTGGTGGAACATTTTTGTCTAGCTTGGGTGGTGTCCTTTTGAACTTCGGCCAAGTCCCCTTACTTGCTCCCCTAAATTAATAAAGAAATTCCTTGAGAACAAGCCTATGGCTTATTCTCTTGATGCTATCCTGAGGTATTAAAAACCCCTGTATTTATATATTAAAGTAAAACTCATAGCCAATCCCGTGAGCCAGCAGCTCCTGGGGTCAGAGTTTTACACTTATGCAAGACCTGAACTAGAGCTGGTTAAGCCTGGAATTCTGATCAGCAGAAAATGTTAATATTTCACAATGTACTTGTCTATTACATTTAAAATACTCCATCAAACAGGTTTTATGTGAAGTCACAAAAGAGGGAAGTATCAATATGGAGACCTAGCAAGTTTTCATGCCTAAAAGCCATAGTAACTCTTGAAACGAGAAAAAAATGCAGCAAAACTGCAGCCATAAAAATTCTGGGGTCTCCAGCATTTAGCAAAGACTTTGTCAGTGACATGGACAGTGAGATTGAGTGCACCCTCAGCAAGTTTGCCAATGACACCAAGCTCTGTGGTGCAGTCAACATGCTAGAGGGAAGGGATGGCATCCAGGGGGACCTGGACAGGCTTGAGAAAGGTGCCTGTGTGAACCTCATGAAGTTCAACAAGGTGAAGTGCAAGGTCCAGCACCTGGGTCACGGCAATCTGAAGCACAAATACTGTCTGGGTGGGAATAGATTGAGTGCAGCCCTGGGGAGAAGGACTTGGGGGGTGTTTGTTGATTAGAAGCTCAGTATGACTCAACAATGTACACCTGCAGCTCACAGAGCCAGTGTACCTTGGACTGCATCAAAAGAAGCAGGTTAGGGAGGTGATTCTGCCCCTTCACTCTGCTCTCATGAGACCCCACCTGGAGTTGGATGGGGCTTTACCTGGTCTAGTGGAAGGTGTTCTGTCCTGTGTCAGGTGGGTTGGAACTAGATGATCTTTTAAGGTCCCTTCCAACCCCAATCATTCTATGATTCTATAAAATCAGACTCCTGAGCGTTCCTTGAGACACCTGCCCTTGTTTCAGTGATGTTTAGCTGAACCATATAAAACTCTTAAATGGTATTTTCTGATGAAACTCAAGTAAGAGCAAGTGAAGAACGTGCCTTTCATGTATAATATTGAGGCACTCAGAGCAGTGGTGCAAGGTTCCTCCTGGACAGCAGGATCTGGTTTCCAAAAAAAATGGTGAAAATCAGGAAGTATTCATCTATTTTACCATTTGAAAAACAACCTCAATGTTTAGCTGAAAAACATTCTGTGCAGTATAAGTTCTACTCCAGATGATAGCACTCAAATGGAGTTCAAACAACTGCTGTAGGAAAGGAGACATATAACCATAATTGGACGAGGAAAACTGAACAGCTACAGAAAAGAGGAAACTAAATTTCACACTCCAGAAGAATAGGAAGACAAATTGATGGTCTGTCAGGTTTGTGAAGAAAACAAAACTATTTATTTTATAAAAGTACGTCATATGACCCTAATTAGTATCTGAGGAAAAGCAATAGTAATGCCAAGTCAATAAATCAACTAGACTGGACAGACTCAGCAAAAGGGAACTGAGAGGGTGGGTGTCTGTAACTACTGGTATAGTTGGCTGCCAAAAATGTACTTGGGAAGGAATTCAAGAACACAGAATGACCAGCTGATTGACTTATAGAGAAAAAGTGTAAGTTATTAAAGCATCACAAAACAATTACCAAAGGAATGTCTGTGGAAAACAGAAGTTAAGGCTAAATAAAGCTATTTCTAAGGAAACTATACATGCTCCTTGATACTACAGAAAAAGGCTAACGTGATTTGGAAATATGAAGCAAGTCCTTTATGAAACAAACCTGTTAAGAATAATCAAACTCCAATAACTGACACAAATCCAAAATGCTCAGGAACATTCTTGATGACAAAATGGTTTCAGTTTTCCACATGGCACTCGTGAAATATTCTCACTGTTTGGTAATGCTGTCCAAACCAAAGCAGGGCTCAGGAGGTTTGCTTTGTATTTCAAGGTTTTCAGTAGATTTCTAATATGATATGACTGAGAAATTTAGTTTGTCTTAGTGTCGTTTAACCTGCTATTCCCATTTCTCTCCTGACTGAATGCTGTTCTGAAGTGCTTAATTTCATGTTGGAAGATCATATTGGGAATCTAACGACCAGAGAATCTTCTAGCCACTTCCTTTGAAAGAGAATCTCAATTATACTACACTTCTGCATGTTATAAACTGATGTCTGGTAAGGTATGTACATCTTTCTTTACCAAAACTAGAGTCGTGTTTTCAGGAAAAATGCTGATGTTTCAATTTTTGTAGAAGTCCTTTGTTCAGGAGAGTGCATGGACTATCTAATGTAATTTATTTAATTAAGATTATTCGAATAATGCTGTGAAATTTTATTTGCGCAAAAATCAGTTAATATGAAATTAATAGTGATGAAACCAAAAACTGAGAAAAATCATAATGTGTCAGTTTTTGGTATTTTATGACATTCACAGTTACCAAACTTTGCAGAGTAAGGACAACTCCTTGCTGCAAAATAGTAAGTTCAAGACAACGCAGTAAACATGCTAAATTGCATTTGGTTCCAGCAGAAGAAAAAAAAAAAGGTCATTTATCTATTTCAGCAAACAATTAAAGTTTACTCAATTGAGACATGAAAGGAATATTTTAAAAAATCTCTAACTGAATAGCCATTTTATAGAAAAAGAAATGGAAACAGCTGACAGGAAGCATTCTCTCTTTTACTAAACTTTAAAAATTTTGCATTGATAACAACAGAATAATTTAAGGCAGTAAAGGTATTGTCCCATTTATTTCTTTCAGAATAACCTTTTTTAAAAACAGCAGAATAATATATAGATAGGGTGCTTTTTTCAAAGAGTTCTTTTTTGTGCTCCAGTTTATAAGTTGACAATACCGAATACTAGAATGGATCATTTTCACGGTACACAATTCTCATTCATTTTGAAGCATGTATGTTTGCATATTTGTGTATTCATGATATTCAGATTATAGTATTTTAAATCACAATTTCATTATTTCATTCAGTTAAGGGGATATCCTTAAAGATGATAAAAAGTACAATACTCTTGTTAGAAAAGTGTAACATGATAAGCCATATTTAATGATTTTAAGTTATGATGCAGGAGTTTCTGACTGAAAGAAAATTCAGAATTTCAAATAGTGGGGGAAGAATTAGCTGAGATAATTATAGTTTAGATAATTGGTTGAGTAGTAGAAGGTTTATTTACCTATTAAGAACTATTTGTGCAAAACTGACATCTTACAAGAAATTGAGTGAGGACTATACACTGTGATAAAGTCACAGCAGAGATTACTAATGAATTTTTGCAAGAACAGCAAAATCCCTTCTTCAAAACAGTGTTAAAGGATTCTAAGGCCCAAAGTGAGGTGCACACATGTAGACACTTGCACACATGCACGAAAAAGGGAAAGTCCTTCAATGAGGGACACAAATCTTTCACAGAAGAAATATAGAAGCATTGAGTTTTAACTCAGTAATTGGAAATTCCCTTGTAATCTTTATTTTAATCATACTTTGTTGAAAACTGTGACTCAGAAATACTAAAATAATAAGCAAACAAATCTGTCACTCAAACACATTATGGTTTTTGCGACTGGCTAAGACTTTGGGTATGGGAAGACGTTCCCTAGTCACTCACTTTGTAAGCATTAAGCTGTCAGAGTTCCTTGTCCCAGAATAACTACTTTTTGACATTTTCCATTTCAGTGGTAGGCATAGTAATATTCAGAAAGTGATTTTAAACTTGATGATACTAACTTAAGACACACAGGAAGTTAATAAGAAATAATCTAGTCAATTTAGCCAGAATACTTAATGCCTAATGATGGCTTATCTAAAGAAAAGAGTCCCTTTCTTTATGACAGCAAGTTACAGAAAAGTGCTGCAAGCACTGGAAGAAGAAGATGTGGAAGGCACATGTCTGAAACACGTTTGACTGGGACAGTGACTTGGACTCTGTTACAAAGAAATATTCCATTTGGTGTAGAATTTTTGCTTTAGTACTATGAGTAAAATATGCAACAGAGCTCCAGGTGGACCTTTCAGCAGACTGGTAGCTGTGACAGATGAATAGAAGACACATATATATGAAGTGCAGTAGACACAGGCTTTTCTATTTTCTTGAAGAGCTACTCGAATTATAAAATGTATAGAACTGAGTAGCTTTAAGTAATTGTCCTTATCACATGACACCTCTCTAAATCCTACCTCTTGAGCCCTGGGAATCAAACGCAGATTCCTCTTTCATTTACATCTGCATAAATCTGAGAGACTTGAAATGCAGATGAGTAGACTGCTATCTTCACTACACTCCATCATTGTGTTTTATTGTATAGCACTGCAAAACACCTAGAAACAATTTTTTCACTATGTCTACAAACAGAGATAATTCTACTATATACAGTGACATGCCATTTATTACAATTTAATAGATTTCATCTAAGAACTTTTGTTTTCAGACTGCTTACACGCTTTGGATTGTAGAAAAGAAAATTATTTCAAAATTTAAGTTACCCAACTAGGTAAGATAAAGAATAGAATTTGCTAAACAAACATTCACACAAATGCTAGGCAAAGTTGGAGGGTTCATGACTGAATTGTGGGTCTCTTTGTCTTTTTTTTTATTTTTATTTTTTAAAACTGTCCTGCATAAAATATTTCAGCTTACATTTTTATGCTAATATGTCTGACAGGCACAAAGTTTATCATAATGCATCTCAGAGTAGGGATCTTTCACAACTCATTTTTTTCTCAAGCACATGTGTTACAGGTATGTTTTTTAGCAATTCTCCAGCATGAATTGTTTAATACTGCAACCACAATTATGTACAATACTTAAGTTTCCACTGAGTTTCCACAGCTCTTGACCCATTGAAGCAACTGGCAAGTCAGCAGCTTCCTTTATGCCTTCTTAATATTTCACATATCTTTTTTCACTTTTGCTCACTAACAACTCCTTTGTATCTGCTTTTCCTCAACAAAATATTGTAGCTTCATAACTCTATATTTTTCTAATCAAGTCCCTTTTCCCTAACAGAACTTCCAATTCTCCTTTCCGTGATGCTTATGCAGGGTGTTAACTCAGTGAGTGCTGGCCTCTACCTCCATTTGGAGCTAGTCAGAAAAAAGACAGCACTTCTCAACTAGCAACTCAAACACTTTATTGTCATTTAAGCACCTGAAAATTAGGGAGTTATTTTTATTCATTTTACTTTAGAGTTTCAGAGTATCCATTACTCAAAGATTTCTTTGCTTCTATCCTTCATGAAACAAATCTTAGAGGGATGGCATAGATTAATGTAATAAAGTGTTTATTCAGTTCCCAGAAGAGCACTGACTGAGGATGAGACACATTCTGTCCTAGTGAAAAGAATAAGGTAAATTAAACTTTTATGTTTTACAAGCACCAAAGCTGATCGGTGGCAAATTCAGCTTCCTGGTACAAGGATCATGACATTATGGGATAGAAAGTTTCTCTCCTGGATAAAGCAGAGAGCAGCAAAGTTTTGTAAAAGGTAAGATCTTGTGCAGGGCTGTTTGAATACATGTGGGAGAGTGAAATGTATCTCTGAGCCATATTTCAGGGTTGTGATTGTGGCATCTCAGACCCACCAGTGGGCACTTGTCCTGTTGTAGAGCAGGACCCAACGAAGAATAAAAGTATTACTGGAGAAAGACAAGGGTACATTTTTTACTGTAATTTTTAAGAAATTGCATCCATTTCAGAGAATCGATTTAGATTGTAGTCTCATTTAGAATCTTTCCAGAGGGAAAAGATTGGGGTTTCGGATGGGATTTTTTTTTTAATTTGTTGTTTGTTTTTTTTTTCTTATTGGAGTTGCCTATTACATAGATTTATCCCAAGTATGGCAAAACGTGCATTACTACTCTTGGAAGGTTGTTTCTGGGAAAAATCTACCTTTGTAAAATCATGGTGCAAACAGGAATCTTCTCTTAGTTGCATTGACATGAATAAAGGAAACCTCATTACACTAGCACAGTTAAGACTGAGAGCGATTATAATATCAGAGTCATGGCAGGCTGATGAGGATTTGCTTCTCCTCTAGACCCTATGGGCCAGATGCTTGATTAGCCTTCATCTGCTTCTGAAATGCCACATTGTTTAACTCAGAAAATACAATATGTGCTATTGCCCAACCTCTGGGGTTTTTTTTAAATTTCTTCTCTTTGGAGTATTTTACTAAAAATTTTTCTCAATTATTTGATGCCACAACCCAAGCTAGTGACTAGTTTTGATGCCACAACCTGAGCTAGTGACTAGTTTCAGATCACTGGTTCACTTACAATTGTATAAGGCTTTCTGTCCTTTTTAAAAATAGCTGTGAATAAAAAAAAGAAAACCCTGCTTTATTTTGATATTCATTATCTTTTAAGAAAAGGGTAACTGAGCGTATTCTGTCAAGACTGAAACACAACCTTCTTTTCTGGTAGATGGGAAATACATACGCTTAATCATTTTGTTTATAAAAGAACTTTCTTAGGTTATTTTAATCTTTATTCACAGCTGCTTAATGCCAGGCTGGAGAGTTGCCAACACTGCTGAAAATAATTCAGTCATTTGTTTTTTTATCTTTAAGAGGCATTTTAAAAAGTAGCAAAAATTAAAAAAAAAACCTCAACACCCTGTGTTAGAAAAAAAAGGGCCCACCTGGAGTGCTGCATCCAGCTGTGGGGTCCTCAGCACAGGAAGGACATCAACCTGTTGGAGGGAGTCCGGAGGAGGGCCACCAAGATGGATGGAAGGATGAAGCCTCTCTCCTATGAGAAAAGGCTGAGAGAATTGGGATTGTTCAGCCTGGAGAAGCAAAGGCTTCAGGTTGATCTAATTGTGGTCTTCCAGTACCTGAAGAGACCCTACAAGAAAGCTGGAGAGGGACTTTTTACAAGAGCAAATAGTGACAGGACAGGGAGTAATGGCTTCAAACTGAAAGAGATTAGGTTTAGATCAGATATTAGGAAGAAATTATTTAATGTGAGGGTGGTGAGGCACAGGAACAGGTTGTCGAAAGAAGTGGTGGATGCCCCATCCCTGGAAGTGTTCTAGGTCAGGTTGAGTGGAGGTCTGAGCAACTCGATCTAGATATTCTGTCATCTAATGGAAGGTGTTCCTGCTCATGGCAGGAGGGATTGAACAAGATGATCTTTAAGGTCCTTTTCAACCCAGGCCATTTTATGATTCTATGATTTCATGAAAATAGTTGTGTTCATATGAATGACAGAGAAGAGATTAACATTGTTTGGTCCATTAAAACATTAATAGTCTAAGAGGGAAGTCTTAAGAGAAAACATATGGACATTCTATGGAGTTTTAGTGCTCTCTGCATGAATTTAAAAATATATATGAAAATGAACTGTATGAACTTTTGGTGCATAATGTAATTAAACTTAGATTAAGATCCAGATTTGTTGTTTCAGATTAAGGTCTTTGTATTCTCAGAAACATAAAAGCAGTTTCTATTGTCATCAGGAATGACTTTTGAAACATTTTCCAGAAATGGACTCTAAATTAGGATCTCAAGAAACTAATAGATAATGATTATTGCTGGGTCCCAGCAACTTCTCAATCTGCAGCTGGCATGCACTGCTGGCACCCCTGCACAGAAAGCCACACCTGCTCAGGAGACATCAGAAGTCAGTTTTCTCCGATCACACTGACCTTGTTCCTGTGCATAATACTGACAAAGATGAGATTTCTGTACCTTTTAAGAGAGTACAAAGCTAACCTCTTTCTTTTGATGTGTACCTCTCATAGAGAAAATTGTTACAGGGATTATTTTTGGTTGGTTTTTTCCCCATATTGGGAATTTTCAAGCTTTTTTTTAAGTGGCTTTTCTTTTGCTAGGCTATGTTTTATCATGAGACTCAGACCACATATCTTGTTTTGAGCATCATGGAAAAAATTAATTTACTGTATAAATTGAAGCCTATCTTCTTCTGCTCCTACACAAACAAATATCTGTCTAAAGCCTTACATGAAAGAAGTTAATAAAGTATGCAATTTTTTTTTGCTTAAATAATCTAATGTCTTTAAAAGAGCACTGATGATTCCAGCTTCAGAAATATATTCTTTTCAGTCTCTCAGCATATAGCAATGGTTAGGCTTGAAGCACTGTGGGAAAGTTAGGATGTGAGCGGGAAGGCTTTCCAGGAACAGGGCAGATGCAGGTCCCCAGAGAAGGTCTGTTACTTGCTCTTATCATTCCAGACTTCTGCTCTGAAATGTGGATGTTTGAAGCAAGATCCAGGAACTTATGATTAACTTAACAACCTCAAGTGCTGGATATATGATAAGCAGGTATTGGAGATTTGTAATTCATGACTCAGAAATAAAAGTTCATGACTTTAAAAATGTAACCTTTGCAAAGCTGGACTCTGGTGTTCAAGTCTAATAGACGAGTCAGTTGGCTTACTGCTCAAGTGGGTTCTGAGGTTGTTTAGAATGTCAGTGTCAAGGTTTCCAGAAGATAGTTCTGTCACAGGTGATCAGTGCTGCTGTCTTCAACAACACACTTTAGTTGAAAGAAGATGTTTCTTACAGATACACAGGTCTACTTACATGTAATTTATGTAAAAAATATTTATTGAATATTTCAAACCATCATGTCCATAAATGGTTAACCAGTATTTTAAAAAGTGCTGATTGTTGTTGTGATTGCAGCTAAAACCAGTGATAGCTGAGGAGCTTGAGAAAGTTTTATTCTATGAGGCATTTCAAAACAGAGTGGGAAGCCGATATTTCCTGTGGAATAGCTTTTCTGAAAAATCTTCATATTGATCTTTCAAAGTGTGTCACTTTATATGTAAATGTGACATATTTATGTGAACATGTGAAACAAGAAAATTAAAAATGAAAAGTTTTAATTTTTTCCTATTAAGTGCCTTGAAAGCATCAGTCTCTGTTGTAAGTTTTGATCTTACTATAAAACCTGTCAGTAAAGATTTGGTTCATCCAATCAGCTGTTTAAGCTTTAGTCATTGTCATGGCAATAAATTAAAATATTTAAATAGTTCTTTTTTTCTGTATAGGATTTATCACAGCTAACAGGAAAAAGAAAAGGCATATGGACAAATATTAATGATTTCCCAGAGGTTTATTTTTCTGTGATTTTTGAGTGTTCTCATCCTATGTTTTGTATATCAAGCCTTCTGGTGTTCTGCAGCTGAAGTTGGAATGCACTTTATATGTGAATAATCTTGGCTGTTGTATGAGGTTGGTATTTGGCACTGAGATGAGTGTAATCAACTTAGTATAAATGTTTTATTAATCTGTTACAAAGAATCACTTTTAATTCTAGACAAGAATACACAATACTCCAGAGCATGAACTTTGTTTAAGGGGTCACTTTGGGCTTTGTTTAAAGGGTCAGTGAACTGAGCTCAGTACAGGCTAAATCTCATGTCTTCCGGAAAGCTGGCAGGGACATGGCTGGGAAGGGCCCTGTGTTTTCAGGTATGGGTAGTAAGGAACTCTGTGCTGAATTGCTCCAAAGCAACTGGAAGTGAATAAACATAGCTGCCAGGTTCATCCTTGGGGAAGATCACGTTGTCCCCATCATTTTTTCTAGCATTGGAAACTGCAGTAGCTCCTGTTCACTTCTCAGTGAAGATGTCTGAGCAATTGGAACAGCTGCTTCTCCAACTAGAAGGAGGAATTTAAGGGAGCTTAAAACTATTTCTTTGGAACTTCAGCTCTGATTGCCTGAGGTGTTTGTGGATGACTAAACCACTGATAATTACTATGGACATTACTACTTGTCTCAGTTTTAGCTGCAGTTGAAAGAGAGCAATTATTTTTGCTGAATGTTTACCCTGGAGGGCCCAAATACATCTAGTTGTTGCATTTTTTTTTCATCTGACTCCTAGAAACTGAGTTTGTAATAAAGTTATTTCCATATTTCTTAATTACTTTATCATTATTGCATAAACCCACTCTACATTTTATGTAAAAAGACTGAGTGTGCAGATCAGACATCTAACACTTTTTTCATTATTTCAAATCAAGTAACCCAAGAAACAAAGGATGCTATTTACCTTTATAATCAGGAGGTTAATGAACATTAGAATGGTTAATGGACAGTAGAATCTACCGTCCAATTAACTTCCATAGATCTCCTGAGAGATAAAGACAGGCTGCAATTTGGTTGTTCAGGACAAGAAGACAATACCTGAGTAGATACCTTTCCAACACCTTCAGACATAGGATATTCTTCTATATAATGAATTTTGATTGAAGATGATATTCCCAACAGATACATGTTTTTTATCCCTGATTGGTCCCCTGATGTTGGGGAAAAGAGTCCTTCTGACAGCTGGAGAAACAAATTAAAATATCTGCCCTTTAAGAGTGAAAAAACCAGGGTTTTAGGAGGGAAATGTGCTCAGGAAGTAAGGAGACTGCTTAACATTGGTGCATAAAACATATGGGGAAACTAAACCTTTGAAGTAGTAATGATTAGGTCTTTACTTGAGTGATGTACCTGAGGGAACTGCCCACTCACAGGGACTGTGCTGGTGTGCTATGTAAACCCAAGCAGGTGCAGAGTTACAATGTCTTTACACAATGACATTAATGTGCTCCTAAACATATTTCAATGAGACATCCCAGGATCACATTTCTTTCTGATGGCTGTTCAAGACATCCAGATTTTTCTACTTATCTAACTCCAGCAAGCGAGACCAGAACTTTCAATGTTATTTATTAGAATTATAGCCATGATTTTATACATTGTATGGTTACATTTTGTATCACTTTTTCCCTCTAGCTCCAAAGTCAACTAACTCTTAAAATATCAGACTGAAGTCCTGTATGTTGATTATGCCTCATATTCCCTTCTCTAGACTAAGCTACTCCTATAGGTAGGAGCCTCACTTTGGGGGTTTTTTGCTATCATTTATCAAGATGCTCCAGAGTTATGTCATCAGTCTATATCTTTGTTGATAGGTTTAAAGATGACTTTTTGCTTTGGACAAGGTCCAGGGGCTTTCCTTCAGCCCTTTGATCATCACTTCCTGGGCTTCAAGTTTCCCCCTTCTTCAGTACTTTTATATTCCTCATGGTCACTAATTGCCCACTAGACATCATGGTGGTAAACTCTGTAATCTGCTTAGAGGAGATGTTTGTAGATGAAGCCAAATACAGAAATTTTAAAATGTGTGACCTTAGAAGAAAAGTCAAAAGACATGGTTAGTCCAGGAAAGGGAGTATAATGTTTTTTCAATATTTAGAAGTTTGCTATAGAGAAAACAGAGAGTAGCTATTTGTGTATAAAAACGTGAGGACTCTAAAAGGCTTTCCATAAATAAGAGGTTTATATCTGAGATTAGGAGTCTTTCTAAGTCACTAGCTATAATCAATGTTTTAAGGTTACCTTTGGGTGATTATGGTCACCTAGTCCTATGCCTTGTTGGATAGATGCTATTAAAAATTTCTGATTAATACTCTGAGGTAGAGGTTATTTAGTTAACCTAATTTCTAGAGCTCTGTTCTGCTTGTATCTCACATGGAATTACATTAATTTCTTGTTACTCAACTCAACAAGCCAGTCTTCTTTTCTCTATTGCAATTTCTTTATGGAAAACTCAGGAAAAATAAACATTCTTTTAATTAGGATTATAACTTGATCTTCTGTACAGAGGCTTTTGTCCTTCAGAAATTGGTATGTGGAAAGAAGATAGCTCTACTATAGGCTTAGACATACCTATGGGGTTATAGTTGGAGAATGCTGTTCCTAAATCCCAAATAACTCATAAATTTCCACTGCTCACTATTTATGGGATATTAATGGCATTAAAACCATTTTTTGTTAACCATACAGTCTGGCATCTTCATTTAGCAGTAATGATCCTCAGTGGCAAAATGCGTTACTCTTTCGATGAAGTTTGGAAAAATTTATGTAACTAAATATCTGAAGGGTAAGTGTCAGGAGATAGTGTCAGACACTTTTCAGTGGTGACCAGTGACAGAACAAGGAACAGTGGCCATAAACTAAAACACAAGAAGTTCAACCTCAACATGAGGAAAAACTTCTTTACACTGAGAACGGCAGAGCACTGGAACAGGCTACCCAGGGAGGTCGTGGAGTCTCCCTCTCTGGAGACATTCAAAACCCACCTGGACATGTTCCTGTGTAACCTGCTCTGGGTGACCCTGCCTTGGCAGGACAGTGTGACTAGGTGCTCTCCCTGAGGTCCCTTCCAACCTTAACAACTCTGTGATTCTCTGAAAGATTTATTATTCAACGAGGCTCCTGCTTTGCCTTTGGAATTATAATCAGGTTTGATTCTCATTTTGTTCTTGCCTTTCTCACTTAAGCCAGAATTTGACAAAGATTTCAGCTACACTGCCAGTCTATCCAGGCCTGGTACCTTTTTCCTATTTTCTGTCATTAATTTTCATCCACTTCTGGGGGAAGAAAAAATAAAAAAAGATGAGGTCATAGTTTCTGAAGATAATTTTTATTTCTTGAAATGCCTTTTAATATGTACATTGTCTGTCAATGAATAAGTTGTTCATTCCTGCCTGTGGTCTGTCCCTAATTGCTAGTTTGTAGCTTGAAAATATGGTGGAATTGTAAGTAGATTGAGATTTTTAACTTTTCTGCCTTTTACAAATGTCAAATTGTACAAAACTGAAATAAACTGTTTTAAAGTGAAAAAATCTTGTTGCTTTCCAGTTTCTTTTCTGTTTAAATAAAACTTTGTGTTTTACGGTAGAGAAATACATATATGTAAAATGTGTCTCTGTGAATGTATGTATATGACAGAGTGGGTGCAGGCAATTTATTGGAAAATAAAAGTCTTTTTTTGATATACAGAGTCTTTTGACATATAGACAATTACTGTAGCCAATAACAAGGTTCTGGTAACCACATAATTTTCAAAGCTCAGTTTTCCCCATAGTGTTTCATCTAGCTCTCTTGCTTTTCATCAAGCCCACTTTTTAGACTGTAATTACTGTCATACATCTACTGCTTCATTGCTTCAAACAAGTAGGAGGAGCAGTGTCCAGCCATGGTAGAGACTGGAGATGGTTGCTGTTGATATTCAGATAGTTGTGACTGAGAGGATGATAAGTATCTTGGTACTAACTTTGAGGGTACTTTATTCATTGTTTCTGTTTTAGTAATCTCAAAGAATTCATAGTGGATGGTATACATGCTGAGTTCTGTCTCCCTCCCATCTGTGCCATAATCTCAGTCGTTGTATCTATAACACATTTTGCTTAGCAACTTACCCATTTATTAAGGTAATAAACTTAATAGATATTGTAAATTTAAATGTTCATTAAAATATAAAATAACTGAAAGTAGCATCTGAAGATATGTCAAATGCAACGTCCAGTTAAATGCAGGAAAACCAAGCTGTGTAAGTGATAACATATTTTCCTATCCATGGCTTGATGTTCCTGGCATTTAATAGAAGTGGAAAACAAAAATAAGCATGCAGTTCCTCATCCTTTTGAATCTCAGTAAGGTTTCTTCATCAGACTTATCTTTTTAGCAGCAACTACATAGTAAGGCTGTAAGTCAACTGAGAGCTTGTTTGAGATGATAAAAGGAACTTGGCATGTTTTCATAGATGAGATGTTGTGAAGTTGTAGTTCAGATAGCAGATCAAAATATATATTTCATTTACATGAAGAGAAGGACATATTAGCATTAAGATTAAGTAAACAGGATTAAATGCTGCTATCTTAATGAAGTTAGAGCAACCAAGAGGCTACAGCAGCTTGAGGTTACTGTGAGTGATGCATTTGATATACTGTATACACGTAGTTAGCAATGAATATGCATATTAGTGAGATGACTTTTCACAGCCATTCCCAAAAATTACATTATATAAATTCCAGTATTCCTCTTTTTCCCAGCTTATTAAAATCTGATTTTCTGAGTGCTAACTTTGAGTAATTAATAAATTTAGTGAGTTTGTGACTTGTTTGGTTTATTCAAATACATTTTCCTGTAATAACTATAACTCATTTTTCCCCTGTTCAGGGAACACTCAACTAAAGAAATTACTTAAGCTTGATTAAATTGTTGAATATCGAGTACTCATAATATGAAGAATAAATCGCAGCCAATAGTCTTCCAGATCTGACAGCAATCACGCTATCCAATACTAGAAGGGCATTCTACAGTGTAGTTTTCTAAGAAGGATAATGCTCAAAAGAAGACAAATTTCATACATGCTGTGGACCCTTGTTTTTTTAATGCTAAAAATAGCATGGGAAATTACAGAAGAGATGTCAGTTCTGAGGAGGAATATCCACACTAGAACTTTGGAAAAAGCAAATGAAAGATATACTGGAGTTAAACCCTCAACAACCATAAAAATATACATTAATTTGTTCCTACATGATTTCTTTCTGAAGCTTCTTATAATTAAGAAGAATGTGAGAAAAAATACGTTTATCTCAAAGTCTCTAGAAAAGTTCTTGCAGGAACTTAGAGACATGAATTGTCTAAGAAAGAAATGAAATTTCATAAACCAAACCATAATAAACAAGTAGTAACACATATTATAAGCCTGTTGAATCCAAATCTGATTTATGTATCCAAATTTCTCCTCAGAATATACAATTTAAAAAGAACTCCAACAGATTTTTTAGTGTTCCAAGTCTTTCTTCCAACAGACATTTCAAGGTATGTCACTTATGCAACTTCAATGGACAAAAATTTAGGAAAATAAACAGAGACAAAAGAAATAATGCAGCTTAGATAAAAATTTTACAGTTTTAAATGCTATATTATCTTTTTAACATGTTAGGGTTGTTTCATAGGTATTATTTACATGCACAATACTTCCAAACTCTGAAAATACTCCCTCAAAGGGCTATCCTACAAATACAGTGATATCATTATAGCATTTAAACGGTGTCTATTAAGTATGGAAGTCTAATACTTCTTACTAGCAATGTAAGTGTTAGCTCACTGGGGTAAGTAGATACAGTAGTTTTTAAGATTTTTAAACAAGGAATTTACTGGGTAAGTAACTGAACGAGGTCATGAAAAATGTCAGAAGCAAGAAGGTATTTTAAGAGAATCAGATCCATGGCTGTTAGGGCTAGACAATGGGCAGGCCTCTAAAAGTAAAAGAAGAGGTGAAGTAAAGGAAAATAAACACAGATAAGTACCTAAATAGATACTAATAGTATGTGTTGGCTGGCACATGCCAAGTTCTATGATTAGATCAGGTTAGTATTTCAGCATCATGAGGAGCCAAAAAGGGACCCTTTTCAATGCTTTGATAATATATTTGGGTAGATCAGAGGTCTTACATGCTGTCACAGGAGTTAATATGATTTTTATTTCTATATTGTCTTTTATTTTAATTTAAGTCATACCAGAAGGAAATAAGACACATAAAATTCATCATGAAAATAAGAAGCAGTATACAGCATAATGATGCTGAAGAAGACACCATATATTGAGAAGTATATATTATATTTTTCTGCTCTCCTGGAAGTATGTGTTCAAAAATTTAATCTGAATTGTACAGGTCAAAATGGAATGACAGAAGCTTGACTAGAGGTTTGAATAGATGATTTTCTGACACCATGAAATATGTTGAATTTGCCATGAGTTCTCAAAAGCAGGCTGTGTCAAAATGTCTCTCTCCAGATCAAAAGAAGCACTTAGGGTAAAATGCACACCATGTACTTTCTTTCAGCTAGAGCCCTGTGCTGAAAAGCCAGCTTTTGGTCCTTGCTTTCTCTGCTCCAAAGTCCAGGTTGTCACCTCAACCTGTTCTGAGCCAAGAGTGGGCAGGAGACTAAAACCATTTTTCACATGCAGAAGTAGGAGGATCATACTAAGTGAGCATCTGAGAAAATGTGTTTCACCAAACCTAGTGCAGAGAAGCTTTGACACAGTGCTCTTTGGGAGAACAGCCCCCACCACTGCCAGCATCACTTTTGCGCTGGCACATTTGGTGTAAACTGTTAGCTTCTTTCTGGAAGAACATCTCTCCATTGAAGCTCTCCAATGAGGCTTTAAGGCAAATACAGATTTCCATTATCTTTTCTCCTGTAAAGAAAGAAAGTAAGTCCACTGATTCTTTTTCACGTCAGGCCACCAGAATTGGTTCATTTTATATCCACATAAATGTCATGTAAACAAAAATGCCTGAACTGGTTTTCACCACAGAAATGTCACTACCTTAAGCCCACAGAGCATCAATGGAGAAAATTGCTGCCCCAGATTGATTGAAAACATTATGATTATATAAGAATATTTTAAATGACTGAAAATGACAATGAGTGGCATCACCTACTCCAGTGGTGTCTAGAGATCATGACACTTTCCAATATCTGGATCCACCAGAGGACCTTGGGGTCAGGTTTATTCCAGTGCTTATTCATGTTGTTTTATTTGGATTATTTGTTACCTGCAAGGGAGAGAGGACTCTAAATAGGTTCTTTTCAAATTGCCTTCCCTCCAATACTAGACAGAAAAAACTTCCCATAAAATTATATTCTAGTTTTTGGACTACAAGTATGAATACAGAGTCAGGAAAACTGGAGATACAAACCTAAACTATGCTGAGCAATACCTTTCCTTCTTAATAGTTTTATTAATTATTCCACAGAATCCCCTTTTCTCTCTAAAATTTAGATCAAGCATGCACATAGTCCTGCTTTCCATATTCACAATGAAGGGTACTTCTCTTAAGTCCAAGCCTCCAAGAGGCATCAGCCTGGCATCTTCCTTTCCTTTATTGCAAGCAGTAGTTTCGAGGCCTAGAAATTCAATCTACATCCTGTAATATTTGCCATTATGACTTTTGTCTCTGATCTCGGTTTCCATCAAGAGGTGTTTCACTCTGCAGTCCTCCCCTCTTCTTCCTATTTGTACTTCTCTGATAGCATAAACCATTTTAAACCTGCTTTCCTCTCTTTGCAATTTGCACACTTAAAATCTACGTAGTGGCATTCTTTCTTCCCACCACATAACGCAGAAAATGTGTCCAACTGAACCTGATAGAGCCTGCCGTTTTTGGATGTCACCGTTTGCTCTTACCCTCCTTTGCTCTGTTTTCAGTGGGTCAAACCCTCCTCTGATCTCCAAGGGATGTATAGCAAAACTTATTTATTTTGTCAAGGTAGGTTGTGAAGTAACAAGTTCATCACATGATCTGGCAGTTTTTTTGATTTTTTTGTGAAGATTTCTAATATAAACATTAGTTCCATGGAAGTGATGTATGCAGTTTGAAAAATACCAAGATGAGGTGTAGGCAAACTGTCTGTGTACATTAATACACTGGAACCTTCTGAAAGGATTCAGAATCCAGGTGCTGATGATTAGTATTAAGACAGTTTTCTACTAGGAAGAAAAAAAGATCCTTTAAAATCAATTGCATATACTTAAATATTTCTGGCTTCATCAAAGTGTCTGTTTCTAGGTGTAATAGTTATAAGGCAAAACATTTTTCTCAAGGCTAAACTAAAGTAACTCCACCCACATCAGCTCTGCTTAATATATTCCAAATAATATAGCATGATTTTAAAATCTGTACAAAAATGTTAGTCTAAAATGTGTGTACAGTCACACTTCAAGCATAGAATGGTTATTCTCATGGCCTTGAGATCTACAAAGGCAACTGTATGGGTATACCTTTAAAGGATCAGACTTCAACTTTTTAAATGCCCTATATATTCCACAAATGCATGCAAGAGACATGCAAGGCACCAAATACAGCAGCTGAATCTCAGGGTATCATATGGAGCAGTTTTCAAATGCCTAAGTAGCAGATATATTTCAGATCTTCACTGAGTGTATTATTTACAGTGTATAGAAGTAAAACCATTGTGTTCCTGTCAGGACTAATTAGAACTGAACTTTTTTTTTAGTCTGATAAAAAATGAAATACAGCCTGTAATTCTGGAGCTTGGCTCATTTCAGCTCTTTAACTCCTGTTCTTCACAGAGTGAAGTGAAATAGCAGGAAGTGCTGTTGCAAAATATAAGGCTGCTATGTCATTCAATTATTGTCTTGTAAATCAACAGTCTAGGGCAACCAATGTCTGTTGTTTTCTGCTGTCTGGAAAACATCAGATATTTTTCTTGCCAAAGAAGTTTTGCAGTCACAAGGAATGAGATTGACTTTTTACCATAGTCTTTGCCATATAACCAGCTGGCATCATTAAATCCTGGCCCTTACAATAGCAATCTTCTTACAGTTGAGGACTGTTACGTTGAACAATGAAAATGTCTACACAACCTGTAATATTGTCATGCTATGCTATAAAAACCCTTAGGTTTTTAATGTTTACACTGTTGCTTTAATCAAATCAATAAAGCATTTTAAGAAATTCTTGACTTAGTGCAATGTCATAAAGATAATTATTGATTTCTTTACATTATTGACACATTATGAAATACTTATTTTTTCATTTATGAAATGTTGATTATTAGACATGATTAATTACCCCAGTTCCATTGAAATTACAAGCAGCTTGTTAAAGCTTTTGGTGCTACATATTGACAAGTAAAAGTTTTGCAGCTAAAATGATGCTGTGCTAAATGCAGACAATTAACAGAAGTTTTTATACTCAAAGGGAACCTTCCAGTAAAAAATATGCTGAAAATAATTAAGATGGTGGAATTTATTTGATGAAAAATTCATCACTTCATCCAGCATACATTGGAAAGCAACTTGAAATTGGGATTTTCAATTTATTCTTATCCTATTTTTGATGAGGAAAGTTATGATGAGCCTAAATACTTATCAGTGTTAAAACCTGTTGCATTAAAAATTTCTCAACAATATCTAATTAAGTATATAAAAATTAGTCCTACACAGCACTCCTTCAGCTCATTTTCCTCCAAGAGAGCCACTATCAGAATCAAGATGCCCCATAGTTCATAATGAACCGTACTTTAGGTGGTTTGCAGGGGTGCTGGTGCAGAAGTGTTATGTGGTTGGGGGGGCTGGTAAATCCCTCTGTCTGATGAAGCCTGTGCAGCACTGAGTTTCCATGCTGAGGCCCAGGAGTTAAGTGATGAACTTTGTGACATCAAGGAAAAATAAAGAAATCAAGTAGTGTAAAACCAGCAAAGTTCAGATGTGGGGCTTATTGACCCAGTAAGAAAATCTTGATTTCAAACTCAACACTGAGACTAAATGGAGTCTTTTACTTGGGTGGACATTAGGTTTCTTCAAGAATAAATTTTGGTTTAGCAGTTAGAATTCTATCTTTGATATTTCTCTGAATAACCTCCACCTAGAAAAGGCAAGGAACCTGAACGCCTTGAGTCAGTCAGGACCTTTGAAGCATATGAGTTTTCACTGTTCTCTCCTAAAAGTCCAAAATCCATAAGGCGTGCTCTAAACTGGAGAATGAAACTGGTCATGGCAAAGAGGCTGAATGCAGGGGAAGTTCTGAAGCCTGCCAACATCCATAGTGAGCAGATTAACCCCTAAAATCAAAATGGGGATTATCTTTTATTTAGTCATTCCAGTTTGCAGAAGGGAAAGTATCTTTGTCAGGGGGGTGACTAGTTGTAAAGCACAAAACATGCAATACATGACACTAAAAGATTTCCACACTATTCTATCAGTGAACAACAAATGATGAAGAAATATTGGTAGAAATGGTTAGATGTCAGAAGCCATGACCTTCCCTTTGTCTGAATGAGAGAACCTCCTCAAAATTAGTATGACAGGAGAGTAAATTTAAACCTGCTTGAACATGATGGCTTGCCCTGCTAAACTACTTCACTTTGTCCAATTAAAAAAGAACAAACAGATGGCAAAGTGAGGTTGTGGGTCACAGATTGATGGGCTTCATTCAGGCTGGAAAAGCAAACCATGTCAAGAAAAGTCTTCCAGTGCAGGAACTCCATGTCTTGCACAGAAAAAGTGCTGAAATAGTCCATGCGATCACTTCAACTTATTTCAACTGGCATTTTTCTGAGGAAATTAGAACTGCATGAGGCCAATTCATAAAGAAGACTGCCTGAAGTTAAGCTGTTTTGAAGGGCTTCTTGGATTAAGTCATAGGGACTCAGTACATACTTCAACCTCAGTGACCAAGAGTGACATTGCTGGGCATGCTCATTAGTATAGATACCTCTAACAGACAATTCCCTTATTACTGCTGCCAAAAGTTTACCTTAGAAATCAGAGAGTGAGTATTTGAGGCTGCAATTTGAGATATTGTTGAACTCCTTTCTTTAAAAAGAACAGTAACATTCTTCAGTGTTTGAAACATGAACTGAGAGAACAACATTTTGGAATAACAATTGTAAAATTTCTGCTAGATAGCTGTCTATTAAAAAATGCAATAGGAATTATATATAAATAGTAGAGTGTGATGATGATCCTTCAGTCATGATACAATGATGCTTTTGGGACCTGCAAAATTAATTTCTTAGTCACTTTGTTAGTTTTCACATTTAAATTTTGTAGGCTTTTCTAGTGTAATCAAATGACTAAAAGGTTTTCTTCCTCTCATCAATAACAGTTATCCTACAGGCCTTTGCCCAGGAACATTCTTTACTTGTAAATTGAAACCTGAGGCTTTTTTCTGTCATCCAGAATTTAACAGTAAGACTTTCTCATTAAATTCCTGGTTAATTTGCTTTTGGGTACAGTGTGGATGTCTTTCAATTTCAAAGAATATTCTCATTCCTAAAAAATTCATAATTCATTAGTGGTTGAGTGATGACAGGTGTTTTTACTGATTATCATATTTCTTTACTTTCAGAAGATCAACTCTTCATAAATACTGAACTGTGCTGTTATTCATAAGAGCTTGTTTTCTTCAAAGAGTTTATTAATTTAGTAGTCACTTTATGATCAAGAAAAATGTCTATAATTACTGAAATAAAAAAAATAATTGCAAGAAGTTACAATTTGCTAACTGCTGTTTTTTAAAAGATACCTAAGGAAATTTATTCAGGCTGAATCTCCAACCGAGTGAAAAATTTTGGTCATTTAGAGATATTATTGACTATTTTGTTGCAAGCTCCTTCTTCTCTTCATCCCTGGCCACTGCTTCAACCATCCTCTGTAAGACCATTGCTGCTGTTGTCTTCAGTGCTCTGTTTACATAACACAAGAGGAGGATAAGGAGTTTGTGGTTTCTGTAAGGATGAAGGGGTGCTGATGAAGAAATCAGGGAAAGCACCGGTCACCACTCAGGCATATGTAGATTATGCACAGAGGCTGCCTTGTACCTAAAAGTCTCAGGCACATATCAGAGAGACTTGCCTGAGTATTTACCCTGAGATTGGTGAGATGCACATCTGCCAGCAGTGTGCAGAGACTGAAAACCTTCTGCTAGAGGTCCTGCTGTGTAGCAAGACAAATAGGCCTGAGGCAGGCGAAGCACTGAGTGTTGTGCCTGCTGGCTCCGAATTGGAGGAAAACCACTTTGAAAATCTGAATGGGGTGAAAGCCAACACACTCTTGGTGACATGCTGAAGGCTCCTGGAATAGGTGCTACTCATTAATTACTGTATACAAGAAAGAAATGAGCTAGATTAAGGGTAGAAGTATAACAGCATGTGTTTTTGTGTTGCACGGTGATTTTGAGGAAGTTAAGGCTCCGCTGCTTTGTAGAGAGCAAGGTGATGAGACACCCCCATTCCAGCTGCACTCTTTCCTCCCATACAATGCATATGATGGATATGGGATTTTAAGGAACAACTTGGATGTATTATATCCCGTAAGCTCATACATAGGCTATCAAAAATGTTCCAGTAATTTACATGGTAGGTTTAAGAAAAGACAGCCCGTACAAACTTTATCTGGACTAGCAGTTTATTGTGTTCTTGGCACTTCCACTGGAATTGGTTTTATTTCTCCTTAATTAACCACTCCTGTTTCTCAGGCTTTCTAAAACAAGAAGGATCTTACATTTTCCAGGGATGAGAAGCAATTTACATGAAGTAGCTTTTTTTTCTACTACTTATTTATTTCTTGATAATGTTAAAGAATGTACTAAGGATGAAACTATTTCTGGCATTTTTTCTGGATTAGAAATTGCATGGCCTTTCTTTAAGGTGAAATATCTTTACTGAGTTTAACAGGCAAATTACTGAGGGTTTTTTATTGTGCTTAGGGAAAAAATAGGCCAAACACGGGACTTCCAAATACTTGAAGGGTTTGTTTCTAATTTATTACATTTGACTTTATAGCATGAGTTATTCTATTGTGTTACTATGGCAATGTTAACTGGGTTGCCTATAAAATTGTATTCTCTGATAGAGCAGTGGGATGAACTTATCACATCTATATACATGCCTACTCTAATAATTTTTGCTCTTAATTTGAATAGCATTTGATTTGCAGTGCCAGAAATTTGCATCAAAAGAAATATATATTCTGTTTATACTACTGTAATCTTTATGCAGGCACATTTTCCTGTAAAATAATTTTCCCTAGGATAGAATTGTACATAGCACATGTCTACAAAGGACTCGTCTGAGAGAAAGTTTTGAATGAGGAAAATTAAACATAATAGGATTCTGCCCTACATTTAATCACTATGCCTTGCAAGGAATATATTCAGGTAATGATTTTTTGTTTGTTTTAAATCAAGAGCCAGGATTAGGGAATAAAGGGAGTGTTGGCGTATAAAAGCCAAATAAGCATACTTTTTGATGTTTCATAAAGGATTTGATCAAAGGGTCACTACTTTGAAAACATGAACATCTTTGTCCTTATGACAGCTGTGTATATAAATCACACAGGATTTGCCAATTGTTATAATATTAACTGCACAGTAAAGCTAATTTGCTGGGAATGTGTAGTGTTTCTAGCAAAACATTTTCATCCAAGTATTTTTCCACTGACATGAATCTTAAAATACATTTCTATTAAGTTTTTTCTATTAAGAAAACATTGTGTTCTAAATATTTGTATAACTATTTTAAGTTTCTGTTCTTAAACAAGCAAATATTTAAAATCTCACTCTTCACTGTTAGGTGGAAAAAAAATAAGCCAGAAAATACTGGCAAGTACTGTAAATTATATCTGTTTCCCAGCCAGGGCATCTGGTCTTTTGGCAGACATCCTTGGCAGATCTTTTATATCAGAGGCTTTGAGTTCCTTTCCCTGAGAATTTTGTTTGGCTTATTTTGCGAAGTGGGAAATGGACACTGATGTTCCTACTATGTATGATATTTGGAAATCCAATTTTGCCTGAGACCTTCAAGGGAAGGTTCTGTAAGTATGGCCAGTTACAAGATTACATCATATTGTTTCTTGGGAAATTAGTTTGACTGGAGCATTGCATGTAGAAAGTATCTGCCTTCTAAAGATTTTCCAAATTATACTTAAACAAAATACAAAGCAGAACAAGCCACACACAGAATTTCTGTTTTGTAGGGATAATTTTTAAAAGAAAAAGCTAAAAAATATCTAGAAGGAAGGCCAACACCATATGCTCATTAGCCCTATTTATAAAAGCTGTTCTATAACTGAATACTGTTGGTTGGGTACATTGCAACCTGGCTGGGAGCAAATAATGTATTTGACCTGTAGATTGTTCAGGTTGTTCTAATCACAGTCTGTTCATCTACTCAAAAAACATGACCACACTGATACTGTGATTTGTATTAGCCATGTCTTACCTCTCAAACTGCCCTCGAGAGGACTTATCATAAAGTCAAATGTAGAACTGTTGACTACAGTCCGCTGAAAATTATTTGTTCATAAATTTCCCAGTGAATATCTTTCACAAATTAATTTAATACAAATTTTTAGAACAAGTTCATGAGTATTTGATATTCAGGATGCATTATTTAGTGTTTTTAGTGTGTAGTCAGTTCATTAGGTGTGTATTTTGGTGAAGTTATCAGCAGTTCCTCAAAGATAGGGTTTGTTTTAGTCCAAGAAGTGTGAAGTTTTTAGAAGTACATTATAAAACATGATAACAAGCTGAGGAAATGTTATCTCTGTTTCCCTATTTTACAATAAAACTGAGAAGCATAACTTTCCAGAAGCTGCTGAGTTGAGTACCCAGACTCAAAGGCAAATCTCAGAATTAGGTTCAGCTTCTTCTGCAAATTGAACCCCTTTACAGGCACTCTGCAAGAGAAGAATCAAAAAGCACAGGAACACGAAAGTCAATAGACCACATGAAGATCCCAACTATTATTTTCCTGTACTTAATATTTATCTAGAACATCACAGCTAAGGTGATGGTACATTTCCCTCAGCTAATGGTAATAGAAGGATCAGTGGTTGTTGACTCTTGTATTAAGTTTTATTAAATAACTGTAATATGTCAACTTCACTTCTGAATATTTTGGGTGGCTTTCTGATTCCTTTCAGTATTTTATAGTGTTTTGAATACAACTGCCTCTACTGGCTCACAAAAAATGTTACTTCACAACCCTTTTTCTAAAAACAAGCACTCATCAGAAGGTTCACAGAACTGTAAATGGAGATGCTAAGGAATTGAAAGTCCAGTTCTCTAAGCAACTTCACAGATGAGATTTTCATGATTCACCCAATTCTAGCAATATTTGCCATCAACTATGCTGCTCTCCAGCTGTCAAAGTGGGAATTGCTGAAGGATAGAGAAGCTGTTACCCTGACAGTCTGTCTTTGAGTACGAAGATTATTTTGTCTACAGAAAGAGCTCTAAAAATAACCTGCCCCACAGAAGATTAAATTTTCTTGTTCCATTTTGTGAGTTCATTGTAGAACTAGATATCAAAATGTCTGCACTGCCTCTGACCACAGGTCTGTCTTCCATAATTTCCTGTCTGGTACTAGCTTGTTTCTAGGAAATGCTGAAGGGTTGAATATATGCAAGGTATGCATGCGCTATTATTTTATCTGTTATCCTTTCCTAGCTTCTGACAATCCATCGACTGGAAGCCAGAATTTGCAGTATTAATAACTCTTTTTCTTTCATTAATTTACTAGCTCCTTTTTAATCCTATCTATTATTTTGACATCCACAATTCCTAGTGACCTCTGTTAATGCGTTATGCAGAGAAATACTCATCTTGTTTAAACTTTTCAAATGCTTTCCCTTAATAGAGATTACTCACTTTCAGGACTTCATACAGCACTACCATATCCCACAATTGTTGCTTTTCCAGAAAGCTCTAGAGACCTCTTCTTTTTTAGATAACAAGTTATGTTTTGCTCATTTTTGATGCCTTCTCTGCTCCTAAAAAATCTTCTTATAAGAAGAAAGGAAGGAGAGAAAAGCCCGATCAGAAATATATTTCTTTCAGTTGCTTCAGATAGTTTCTCTTATTCTTTGTAAACCTTGTTTTCTTTAAAGTTTTTGGTAAATGATTTTGGTAGTTGAAGTGTCTTGTGTTGGATGAATCATGCTTTCCTACATATCCGTAAGTTCCACAAAATATAATAATAGATTTGTGAAAAAAAGTAAAAATGAGAAAACCCTCTTCCCCTGCTATACTGTTATGCTTTCATTCATTAATTATCTTCTTTCCTATAGTTCACTGCCTACTGGTCTGTAAATCATACTTATTCTAGTGTAGTTTCTTATGGCAACCTTTACAGAAAATGACATTATATTTTCTGGCTTTGATTACTCACATGCTGAGATAGATATAGATATATATATAGATAGATATATATATATATGACAAAGAGGTTACATAGCACAAATCATAAGACAGTAATTTTGTATGAATTTCCTTGGAACTTTTAGGCAAATATGATTTGCTCTTGGCAGCTTGCTGCTATTGTCTTTGCCAGTGTGTTCTAAAGCTTTCCCTAATGACACATTTGAGATGGTGCCTCTGAGTCATCCTGATTAAGAAATGGCTTGGGTCTGGAAAGATCCTTTTGTTCCTCAATAGGGACTACTAACCCAAATAGTTCATTTTGGTTTTCTGATTTCTGTTTATCACCACTGAATTTGACTCTTTATGTCACAATTAAAATTTTTTCTGTCTCACTTAAGGACAGGCTTCCAGCCACATAGGTATTTAAAAATATGTTATTAGTACTTCTTATGAGTTTAGAAAATTGATCATTGCAATCTCCTTCTGCCTGTTTTACTATAATTATGGAAATAACCTGAAAATATTCTTAATCCTCCTCTATTTCCCTTACGTGGACACGATCTCTACTTTCTGAAAAATATCTTTTCTTGTTTCAATAAATGCCTTTGGCCCACTGTATAGACCTTTTCAGATATTGTACATGTTCACTTTGAGTGTCTAGACATTTCCTTTGCTACCTGTAAGCATTTTACTCTTATGCTGCTCATTATTAATTCATTAATTATTTTTTAAAAATATTTCTCATTTTTTAAAAATTTAATACTACTTACAGGAATTATGTTACCCATTTCATCTTTTATTCAGTAAAATTATGTTTCTACTTATGCTCAGTTTATTTTAATATAATTCAAATAAGTAATATCAAAATAACATGCTCATATTGTATTGCTGCCACTGTGAACCAACGGAACAATTTTCATATGGGCATTCAACCACTATGATTTGCATCCTTTCAGTCATTTCAGGTAAGAAAGGTTACCCATAGCTTTTCAAGTACTTTTCAAGCAGGATTTTCAGGGTGACAGAACTCTGCAAAACCTAATGGTTAGTCTCAGCCTCTCTCAAAAACTTGCTTCCACTGAGGTGTAAGACAGAACTACCTGCTGAGTTTCAGCATCGTATGTGTGGGTTAGATGAGTTGACAGTGAGGTGGATTGAGAACTGTCTGAATGGCAGAGCTCATGGTTGTGATCAGCAGTGCCGAATCTAGTTGGAGGCCTATCATCATTCCACAGGGATCACTACTGGATTATTTATGAATGACCTGGATGAATGCACAGAGTGTACCACAGGTTTGCTGATGATACAAGACTGGGAGGAGTGGCTGATACAACAGAAGGCTCTGCTGCCATTCGGTGAGACCTGGACAGGCTGGAAAGTTGGATGGAGAGGAACCTAAGGAAGTTCAATGAAAGCAAGGGTAGGGTCCCACAGCTAGGTGGAATAACCCCTGACACCAGTACAGTTTAGAGGTTTACCTACTGGAAGTCAGTCCTGTGGAGAAGGACCTGGGGGTCCTGGTGGACAACAAGCTGTCCATGAGTCAGCAGTGTGTCCTTGTGGCCAAGAAGGCCAGTGGGGTGCATTAGGAAGAGCATTGCCAGCAGGTAGAGGGAGATGATTCTGCCTCTTCACTCAGCCCTAGGGAGGCTGCATCTGGAGTGCTGTGTCCAGTTCTGGGCTCCTCAGTACAAGAGAGACATGGAGCTCCTGGACTGGGTCCAGCAGAGGGGGATGAAGATGATTAGGGATCTGGAGCATCTCTCTCCTTGGGAATGACTAAGGAAGCTGGGTCTGTTTAGTCTGGAGAAGGGACGATTGAGAATGATCTTAGCAATGCATACAAATATCTTAAGGGCAGGTGTCAAGAGGATAGAACCAGACATTTTGAGTGGTGCCCAGTGACAGGACAAGGGGCAACAGACACAAACAGAAACACAAAAGTTCTGTCTGAATATGAGGCAAAGCTTTTCTACTTTGAGGGTGACAGAGCACTGGAACAGGCTGCCCAGAGACATTGTGGACTCTGCACTGGAGATATTCAAAACCTGTCTTAACCTGTGCAACCTCCTATAGGTGAACCTGCTTGGGCAGGGAGGTTGGACTAGATGAACTCCAGAGGTGGATCCCAAACCCAACCATTCTGTGATTCTGTGATTCTTCTGCAAGAAAATTACTTTTCTATTGGAAATTACTAAAAACTTAGGCTCACTGAATGGCTAATTGTCTGAAAAAGGTATGCATTGTCTATTTTGGCACACATGGGGATCATCTCTTCCAGTATGAATAGCCTCTCTGCATGCATCTCTTAACTAGGCAGGAAAGGCACCTGAGATACAGGTAACTGTGTTTGTGTGGTGTATTTGCTACACCCAGGGGCAGTAACATGAAATTCAGTAGCAGCTAGTGGTCCTGCAATGAAGACAAGTAGCAGGAAAAAAATCCTCTGAATTCTAGTACCTTTCTCCTCTTTCACCACAGCTTGACTGGTTTAGTAGGTGTAATTGTGGGAGGCAAAAGTCACTCCTTGCAAGGGAAGCTGCAGTTGTGGTTAGGTGCTTGAATTGAGTGGATAAGGTGCATAAGGGTCCCAGAGCTGTGGAGGATCTTCTAACAGAAAAGCAACAGAGGTAGGACAGATCCAAAGAGGAGTTTAGCATCAGGAGTAGGGGTTCAAACTATTTCCACCTCTAACCTGTTTGAAGACAACCAGCTTCATCCCACAGCCAGAACCTTATTCCAAAACATGTCTAATTCTTTACAGGCCTTTCAAACTCCATGGATGATCACTAACCTTCTCCCCTTCCCACAGATCTGCAATTGCTTCTGCTGCAGTTTCAATTTTGTTGTCGCAGTCATCTTGGGTGCAGTAACACTCACCTTTACTCATGCAGGCAAACAGCAATGTGTTGTCGGATCATGCAGTTCAGGAACACATCCCTCTTCTATTATCTTGGTGAGCAGTTCCACAAACGGTGAATTACAACCACTCAGGAGTACTTGCTGTACATTCAACTGAATGCAGACCTAACAAATGTTGAACTCACTAAATCATAAATTTAAAGAAGAAAATCCAGACAGTTAAACAGACTACTTGAATAACTACTCACATTCAATATTCTTAGTTAACATTCTTCATTGTCAGATAAACTCTCTCCTAGCTTTTGATGCTGAATGCTCAGATTGGAAGAGGTTGTGCCATATAGCAACTGCCAGTAAAACAGGTTTAACAGGTGACTTTCTATATGTCATTTACATAGTTTCCTCCTTTTGATTTTCCTGTTATTGTCTGCCTTTATAGGAGGGGCATTATTTACCAACAATTTCAAATTGAATTTGCCTCATTTAAATAGCTTTTTGGTCTATATTTTCATACTGAGCTTTAGGGGGGAAGTAGTCTTCTACAAAAAAGAAAATGAAGTTATTTGGCCTTACACTGAATCACAATGTGCCAGACAGTTTATATGAGAAACGTAGTGTGGCTATGTCCAGAGTCTGAGGAAAAATAGGTTTCAGGAAAAAAAAAAAACCTTGTTTTTAGAACATTTGCAACATGGAAATAACTACAGTAACAGGATGCATGATCAAATTCTTCTTAAAAAAAAAAAAAAAAAGATACTTAATCTAGGATAAGCCTGTATGGACAATAGTTTTCTTATGCCTTTGCTAAAATGAGAAATGCCTGGAATTGGAAAGGGATGTCCACTGCAGAGTAGTGTACACATATTTAATAGCAGGCAATTCAGGTACCAACAATATAGAGGTGCAATAGGGCTTAGAGAATCCTGCAGTCTTCTCTGGGACTGCAGAATTTTCTGAACAGCAGAATGACTATGGTGGACAATTTGTTCAGTCTGGTCCATATTACAGGACCAACATATGACTGGCCCCAATATAGGAGAGCAGTTTCAGATCCATAGGAGTGGCACTGCAGTTAAAGCAGTACTGGGATTTTTCTGTATTTAGGTCAACAGTTTCTTGATTGTTCGTGGTGCTTGGGAAACAATCTCCTTGGTAGGTTGGCAGCATGAGTTCTGTTGAGAAAAGCGTGACATCGGCATGATAGTAACTCTATGTAAACTTCCTAGGTAGAAATGGCCTACGAAATCAAAGAGAGATGATAAGTCAAAGTGTAAGATTATTGCATTGATCCAGGAGTTTACTCCTGTTGCCCAGCTGGATCAGCTAATCGGCTGCTGGTTTACAGACAATCTGTTTGTGAAAGAGAAGCTCTTACTTGTCTTGAACTTTGTCAGATATTAATCCCTGTTTAGGATAACTTTATACCCTTTGCAACTCCTTTTCAGGAATTTATGTGATGCATTAGAGCTTGTGTAGCCCATTTCTCTCTCTGTCAATACAAAATCTTGGATTAGTTTACTTATGCCCGCTAAATATAACTAAAATGATAATATCTTCCCAGAGAATATAACAACTTAATTTACTAGCTATTCACCTGGAAGTAGAGAAATTGTTGATCTTATCCAACGACATGCTGGAACTTACTAAGCAGGTAGCCCAGAGAATTTTTAGAGGAGTTGGAAGATAATAGTGTCTTTACTTCCTCTAAAGGAAACGAAAGGCTTGCACATCAGGAAAGCACCTGCTGCATTCAACACCATGTGGTCTATGTCCCAGCGACTACTTCCCCTGCTCAATAAACAAGAATTAGGTATTTCTTATTTATATGGTTAAGAAAAAACAGTATTTAAAATAATCAAAGTCTGCATTATAAAGAACATTCTTCATCTAAGACATCTGTGAGAAAAAAATCCTGGCCAAAAAGCTACTGTATTGCTGTTACTGTGCTATATGGGAGGTTATAAACTGAAGTAACCAATTTGTCAGACAAAACTGAGTTGCATAAAGTGAATTGAAATAGACTGGAGATATGCAGTAGAGAATTGTCTTGCTATTTGGAAACCAGTCTATGGCTTGCAGAGCTGAGATACCAGCCATTAATTTGTCACTGCTGGACACTGTCAGAGGCAAGATCATGAGAGAAGTTCACACCTCAGCAAGTCTCTGCTGTACCTGAGCTATCACCAATGGCAGCATTCAGGGTAAAGCCTCACAGACCTAATCTTCATAATATCAGAGAATCAGATTAAATGTCTTAATTTCCTAATTTATGAGAGGTATTTTGTAGCACTTGTCTGGCACGAACACAGCTTGCACACGTTTGTGCTATAACTGAATTAAGTTTATTACAAAGAACATCAGCTTAAATACAATGTTCAAACTGTAACACGTGATGTTTCAACCAATGACATTAGAGCACGTCAACGCGCATGTGTGAGAGTCCTAGAGAACTACAAGTCCCAGAATGCCTTTCAGGATGCTTCCTGTAATAAGAACTGCTACAGTATTTAATGTCTGAAAATTGAGGTAGTTAATCCACACCCATCTTTAAAACATCTGGTTTAACATTTTGGGCAAATAAAGACTAAATATTTCCTTTTCAAAGCATTTAATAGAGTTCTAGACTTTTTATTTGATCCACTTGCTCGGAGGAGTCACTGATTATTCTTGTGATTATTCTGCTTTATTCCTGTTTGAGAAGGACTAAGAATTAAAAAGAGAAAATTAAGTAGGAGAAAAACCCTCTGAAAAATCTCTTTATTCAGAGATATGACTCCTTACATGTAGCTGTTGATAACAGATCCAGCTATCTCAGCTTAGAGGTAGCTTTTGATATAACAGCTCTAAGAAAATAAAATGTTTTGCTTAATCATAAATCATATGTTCTTTTGATTCCAAGTGTTTTCCAAGGAACAAAGCAAAATGAAATCTACAAGCAAATTTCAAAATGACAACTCAATTAGCTTTTATTGAAAAAATACTCAAAAGCAAATAAATGTTCCTTGTTGTTGTTGTTGTTCTTTCTTTCTCGCATCCAATAATGCATATTTTTAAGAAAACAAAATGAATTTAGAAACTTCTTGGTTTCTCTCATTCTATATCAGTTCTGTTCGTCCTGTTCAAGTCATGCCCTGAACAGTGAGATACTGAAGTTTCACAAAAAACTGTTACAAAGTTTTCATTTACACTCTGTGATGCAGATAAAATTCAGGGTCTTCTCAGCCTTTCTACCTGATCATGTATTAGATATGAGATTTTATTTTAATGTAGAACAAACAGTCTCTTGTAAATCATTCTGTGAAGTTTCAGCCCAGATCCCATATTAAAAACTATGTCTATGTTCTTTTACTCTGCTTATCACTATGGAACATCAAGCTTCAGCAGTGTTGGGTGCCTTGAAAAGCATTTCTGAGGTCAATGTACCAATATGTTCCTTTTTGCTGTTTTTCTATATGTAGAGGTTACTAAGTACATATCTCCACATTTTAAGTAGCTTGCCTTAAAATCCGATCTTAAACATCGGCATTATTACAAATGAGCCAGTTGCTTTGGGCACCAGTCACAGGACTTTGCTCTTAGTATTTTTAAGATTGCTACATTTTGGAGTTTTAGGACATTCTTAAATGAGTCTTTATATCATTTAGTGGCCCCCACACTTGCTGTTTAATGAGACGAGAATAACTGTATGAAAAAATTTGTGCTTAATTAATATACCCTCAAAATAAATCCCTTCCAGATGACTTCAGACACTATGTAACTTTATGATAAACCTGGAGCCCTGTTTCAAAATAACGAGAAAGCATGCTCTGCATAAGTTGCTGATAATGAGATACCAAAACCATTACACTCACTCAGGAACATGTACAAGAAACAGGATCCTGGTTAAAATAGTAACCATTGCCTATTTCAATTAGCATTAGTGGTTATGCTGATCACTGCATTACAAAAGAGGGATCACCAAACTATGCTGAAATTTATCAGAGTACACAAAGTAATTTACTGATAGAATTCAAACTCTGGAAGGAAGAGTGCACAGCTCCAAAATGAGATTAAATTAGCTTGGATTTGCTATTGTAGCCAGATTGCTTCTGCTGCTCAGGTTAATTTGCTTCTCACTAGTATAGACATGCCTGTGTTGTGTTTTTGACAGCAGAAATAACAAACATAAACATGTCTCAGTACTAAAGTAAATTTCATGATTAAACAGGAAGGCTAAACAGCTACTTGTATTTGTGTGGAAGCCTGAAAGTACGTTTTCTTGTCCTCATCTATATCTCAGAAACAAAAGAATGTGGCTCTAAGATTATTAATTCACTGTACTCTGTGATACAATAAGGCTTTATCAGCACTTAACTTCTACAATTTTCTCTGGAAAAAATCTGAGTTGTTAAAATTGCTTTCACTGTAGTTAAGTCTCACTGTCTCAGATGAACTGAAATTAGACTCAGATTGTTCAGAGAGCAATACCTTTACTCTGAAACATACCTGAAAAATTAAGTTAAAATTCAGTCCTAAGCAAACCATTTTATTACATTTACTTTTTTACTCTGTTTTTCAGCTCTCCACAAAATATCATTTTAGAGGCCAAAGCAGTTTTTCAGATATTTTGAAACCTTGTCACTTGTTTTTTTTCATAACTCCTAAACCTATGGAATGACCCCAAGATTAGGTCAGTTGTTTGCAGCATGGTGCTAATAACACCGAGGTTGTGGGTTTGATCCCCATGTAGGCCATTCACTTAAGGACTCGATGATCCTTGTGGGTCTCTTCCAACTCAGATTATTCTGTGATTCTGTGAACTGAAGTGGACTAGAACCTTATTGGTAACAAAAAGTCCTAACTTTTCTGTCTTTTAAGAAAATGTGTGACTCAGTCCATCAGCATTCAGTTAATCTTGCACTAGTTCAAAAAATCACGATGTGATCATTTCACTGAATTTCATGAAATTAATGTAACTAGAAAACTTACTGCACTAATAAAGAAGTACATTTTTACATTTTCCATTTCCCAGAGAAGTCTTTTAATTACCTGACAAATGTGTATTTTTTAAGTAACTTTTCACTTGAATCAAACAAAAAATTATCAAAAGCACAGGATGTCAAGAAAAGGGGAGAAACAGCCAAATAAAATTTCAGAACATTAGTTTTTATTAATTTTCTTATTATACATATTGGATATCAAAGCCTAACATTATTATCCTGACTGAAAAAAAAATCTTGTAACATCACTAATTTTTTTTGGATCTGAGATAATTTGTATCTTTTTCATTTGTCTTGCTTATATTTTGCCTAATTTCTTTTTGATAGATAAGTGAACTCTATGTAATTGCATTTTTTATATTCCTACCACAAATACTATGTCCACCATTTTATAAATCAGTTGTTTCATGTTCAAAGAGAAAAAAAAAAAGCACAAACCAAAACAAGGAAAATTTTGATTCAAATGAAAGTGTACTTTATGCCACATTAGAACGATCACAAATCTAATTTTCTAAATGTGGACCAAAAGAGAGCAGTGAAGATTAAGACTTCCAGAAAAGTGAATCTTATCAGAGGATGCAGTCCTCAGACCTAGACATTTAATACTTATCATAATGTGGAATGAGAGTACCATCTAACTGCTTGGCTATACTAGTTAGTTTGTAATAGGATTAGATTATAGATTTTTAGTGAGATACCAAACCTCTATGATTCCCCAGTTAAAATTCTGTACTGCTCATGAACCTCACCCAAAGAGCTCTACAAAAATCTATTGGGTTGTTGTTTTTTTGGTTTTCATTTTGTTTTGTAATGTTTTTGAGGGGGTTTAAAGGATACATTTTCCTATCTAGTGCATACAAGCTATATTTTGTTTCATTCTTTGCATTCATGCTTTGCATTTTGTTGTTTCACATTAAATTTATATGATTATTAATATTTATCACATATTTATGGACATTTTAGCTGTCTTAGATGTTCTGTTGAGCTACATAATTTGCAATCTTACTTATCTCTTCTTTCATTTTATTTTACAGCTGTTTTAGAGAATTTAGATCATAAATCTATGTGAAATCCTGTTAGACATTCAGAAACAGATTACTGCTTCTCCATGTATAATAAACACATTTAATATTTACATCCATTTTACATACTACTCCTATTAGAGTATGATTTAGTTCTAAGTCAGAGTCTAACAAATATCTATCAGGTTTATATATTATGTGTATTTTTGCCAGCCCAGTTTATACTATTAAGTTTTACAAGGATTTATTGATCTAAAATGATCTTGATTGGCAATATGTACTGCTTGCCTCCCACATAATCTTTTTTATTATCTGGTATCAGTGTCAGTCTAATAGAATTCTATACAACTAGAATGTGGAAAAGGGATGATCCTACATTTTCACAGCTGAAAGATAGTAAGTCTGACTTTTTTCCATGGCCAACACACTCTCAGATCCTGCATTTACCGATTACTTGATAAAAACAGGAAAGACTGGTAAAATAGCTTGGAATTACCTTTAATTTTCTTTATTCTAAACTAGTTTGTCATCAGTGACACTGACAACAATTGAAGTTAAAATAAGCACCAATTTAATAATTCATTAAACATACACAAAACTATGCTCTCTTTGAAAAAGAAGGGGCTACTATTGTAACTTAATACTGAACAAATAAAATACATATCGGCAGTTGAAACCAGAGACTGAGGTTTGCAATAGAGTGTATATATGCATTACCAAGGCACTGAATCTCTATTTAGTGATAAAGAGTGACATAGACTCATTCATACACATTGATTAAATGCTCCTGTGTTTAATTTTCCTCATTATTTAGGAATTTGTTTCTTGGTTTCTATGGTAGTTGATATACAAACCCAGGGCATCTGTGTATTTGCTTGTACACTGTCCTCTGACTTCTTCCTCATATCTTTCCTGCCAGGGATACTAGACTGTGTTGGGCAATTCAGTGTTGAGATGAGTCAGCCTCAAATAATTTACGCAGGTGGATGCTGAAGATGAAAATTTATGGGTCTGTACCTTATTACTGGTAAGTATACCAGTATTGAGGAGCCAGGTTGTGTTAAACCCCAGGCAGAGCTCTTTCTAACCAATTTTCCCCAGTACAATCCTGTATAGTGATTACTGAAAAGTATGTGATATTTTTCTTCATGATTCTTAAGGCTTAAGAAGTAATTTCTTACTTCTCACCAACTTTTAGAATGTTTGCATGGGGAGAAAGTGCATACAGCTTATTATTATCTATGGCATGAGTATCTAGAATAATTCCTAGCCAGAAAAGCAGAGACTGAAGTAAACACATAGAGCTGAATCAGTGCACAAAAGTGTAAAAAGCCAGACTGATGACAGCTTCTCTTCATGTTTATAAATTTTAGCGATTCCATCATTTACTAATATTTCTGTAAGTCTTTTCTTATTTAATAAATACTTTGATATTTTGTCTCCTAGCAGTCAAATGGATGATATGGGGGATGTAAAGGATTTGTGCGGTTACTTATAGATGAGAAAAGCAACATTTCTAAATGGGAATGGTTTCAGCAAAGAATTTTTTTTGCAAGTAGAAATAAAATTTTCCAAGGAGATAGAATAGTGGAATGTGCCACTGGCAAATCAGGGGATATTAGCATGTTTTAAAAAGTGTGAAAACCCTGGTAAATTTGTATAATGTCAGACTGTGTTTATTCTTTGCCTCTCAAAAACTTGCAAAAGTATTTTGCTTTGTTTCCCATAAGATCAAAGATTTTATAAAGAAGTGAGAAGTGCACAGATTTGGTCTAGTCCACTCCTAATGGAGAGTGAAATAACTGAGAAAAAGAGGGAGGAAAAGGCAGGGAAGACAGAACTCTATAATCTTCTGAATCCCTTGTGTTGGGAGATGGCAAAAGAAAGAGCTTTCTCCACCAGCTTTATGGATGACATGTCTCTTGATGCACAGAGGGCAGTGGGAAGATAGGCCTTTCAGATGTGCTCTCTTCCATATATCTCCAGAGACATACACCAAGAAGAACCCTGCATTAAGCTTTCTCTTAGGCCTCAGAAGCTTTCTAGAATATGGGGAGTCATGTTTGGGGGGCTAGAAATATTCCTCCACACATTTGAGTTTGCTAGGAGCCTGAGTGTTTGAGAAATGCTGCTGAGGTTGTAAACACAGCTCTGTTCTAACTAGTCCTAAGCAGTTTCAATGTGACATTAAACAATTAGAAGGAATCATATTTAATAAGGAAATGGTTAACCAGTGCATGGAAACATTACCCCAAGTATTTTTTTTTTCAATAAATACTAGAAGGTTTTGGGAGTTGTCTGAACTTGCTTTGTCTGTTTCTTTGGCAATTCAGAAGGTGACTCTTTTAGGCATGTGGGGGTATATTTAAGGTGTGATGACAAAAAGGGACCTCAGTATCATTTTAGATTAGTCCTAAAATCAAATTTGCATTTTGTAACTTTATCTCCCTGACTTTCAGTTAGACAACTTCTTTTAAGAAAGAAATTTATACAATGAGGGTGGAGAGATGCTGAAGTTGCCCAGAGAAGATGGATGCCCGACCCCTGGAAGAGTTCAAGGTCCAGCTATAAGGACTTGGAGCAGCCTGGTCTAGTGAGAGATGTCCCTGCCCATGGCAAGCGATATGGAACTAGAAGATCATTTAAAGTTCTCTTCTATCACATATGATTCTGTGATGCTATATAACCTCTGTGATGCTGTGATAACCTCTATATGTGGGAACAAGCTGAGCCAGCCTGCACTTGCGGATTCAGTTAATTAGAATCAAAAAGGAGTGTTTTGGCCTTGACCATATTTTGAAAAAGAGAGTACTGTGGTCTCAAAGTGGAAAACCATTTAATGGTCTGTATGATAGTGTGCATGGTTTATATTGTGATTGAAAACAATCGCAGAATGATAGTGTGTGAATGTGTGAAATCAAAACATCAAGTCACCAAAGTCTTGGGAACTCTAGTTAACTGAATGGCAACGCCAGGTGCTGTTTACCTGAAGAGGTTAATAAAAGGGGAATGCAGAGAGAGATCTGTGGAGAATCCTGAAAATGGAATTGTGTGTGTGTGCAGTCCCATTCCTTAATTGCAAATATCTATACTGCAGGGCACCCACCCCGGCAACATTTAAGCATTGCTGTATTCACTGTTATCATTACGTGAATCAGAGAGACTAAGGCATGAGTTGGCAAATAAGACAATCCCAACCCAGATGTTTGTTTAGGAGTCCCATGATCTCAGTGATGGGCCAGGTTTTTAGCAAATGAATGCAGAAGTTCAGCAAGTCTGCTGGCACTGCAGCCCTTTACTGGGGTACAGTTTATTGCTTCTTGACTTAACAGACTGAGAGAAAACTAATAGACTGAACAATTTAGAGCTGCAGTTTTTTCACTCTTCAAGGCTGCAGGAGCTCACTGAGAGACAGACAATCTCTGCAAAGCATGGGCACTTGACAGGGAAAAACAACACTGTGATGACTGCCTGAATAAGTGGAAGGGACTTCTGGAGGTCTTTCATCTCATTACTGTATAATTAATAGCTAGACATAATCTAGACGTTAATGAGGGATGCAACTGGAACATCAAAGAAGTAACATAATTAGTCCCTGAACTTAATAATTCACAAAATTACATGGAAATGCTGTACTCTCTTATTTTAAATAAGTGTAATTAGTTGGTTTTTTTCCTAACTAGGCTTTTTTAATAGACTCTAAGTTTTACCATGTGGAAAGTGTACCTTAGAAAACTCCATCCCTGCCTCTCACATGCTCATAGAATCATTAGAATCACAGAATATCCTGATTTGGAAGTTACCTGCTTGGATCATCAAAGTCCAACTCCTGGCTCTGCACAAAACCATCCCCAAGAGTCACACCATGTGCCTGAGAGTGCTTCCAAACTCTCCTTGACTTCTGTCAGGCTTGGTGCTGTGACCACTTCCCTGGAGAGCCTGTTCCAGGGTGCCCAACCACCCTCTGGGTGATGAACCTTTTTCTAATACCTAACCTAAACCTCCCCTGACAAAGCTTCAAGCCAGTCCCTTGGGTCCTATCACTGGTCAGCAGAGAGAAGAGATCAGTGCCTTCCCCTCCTCTTCTCCTCATGAGGAAGTTGTAGACTGCAATGAGGTCTTCCCTCGGTTTACCACACTATCAAAATAAAATAATGAGGCTCTTTCCATTCAGAGTAAGAATGCAAAGACTAATGACTACAAAATCTTTATCATCTGAAACGGGCAAACAGAAGTCAACGATGCATTCTCCTCCTCATTATATTTCCCATTTTATTGTGCAGCAGTAATTAATTTTATGTGTGCAAATAAATTGTATTTAGTGTAATTCACTTGTTTGGGTGTCTCAAAATTCCACTTTAGGAAATGTAATTGTCCTAATAACTAAATGTTCTTGCCACTAGAAGCATCAGCTTATGACAGAGATCCCTATTAAAGGAACCAGTACAATTGTGGTGTATGAAATGGGCAATATCTCTTTAAGACAGGCCCTTCCAGAGAGGAAGACTGATAGGCTTGTAACAACCTCAATGCAGCAAACCTTTAGACTTGAGAACATGAATGGATGGCTACCAACCTTACTTTCTAACCAACAAAACTAAAATAAGCTGAAGGAAAAATTAGTCAGAAAACTTAAAAATAACTAAATATCTGAAAATGTTTACAAGAGAGTAATTTAACAAAAAGATATGTCTTTATCTTAAATAAAATGCTTTCTGCTCAAACAGGCTCTTACTTTATTAATTCTATTATGCATGCAGTTACTTATCCTAAAAAAAAAAAATTGTTGATAGTGTCTCTAATTTTCTTACAAAGATTTAATGGATTTTCAGAAGGTAAAAAAGCCAAGGTAATGAAGCAAAGCTGAAGCCTTCTAACCTGGAAATATTTGTTTCTTGAAAAGCAATTTTTTTTTCCCTCTATGTTCTTGTCATGCACATTCTCTGTTAAAATAGTTGATTAAAAATGAATTTTGACAATGAATCATTCTGTAACATCTGATAGTTGTATTAATAGCACAATATCATGTCATTAAAATAATACTTATGTCAAGACTTTGAAGACAGAAATAATACCAGACTGTAATTTTTAAGCTTGTACCAGAGCATTTATTCCTGTCTGATAGAAAATGGCTTATTTTTACCATGCTGAACAAGTAGAAAAATAAAACTGAAGTATTGAAAATAAAAGCTGAGTAGGAACTTTTCAAACTGATTGTTTTCTTGGAGTAGTGTTATTTTCTAATTTTCATTTTGAAAAACTTCTCTGCAGTTTTTAATTTAATTTAATTTATCTTAATTTAAAAAGAACTTTAGCATTATGCTAAACAAGTAATTAAAATGGAGATTTTAACAAAAGTGTTCAGAAACCAATAGAAAAATTTTAAAATTTGTCTGAATGAAATATTTTGATTTGCCTTATCTAAATGTTTATCATTATGATGGGGAAGGGGATATTAATTAATTTAAACAAAAAAGAAGCACTTTTTCCAAATTTCGTAACAAGTCCCAGCCTCTGTTCTAAGGAGGTTTTTTGGAATTATATAGAATTTTATTGTTATTGCTGTAAGGCTATTATAATTTGAATTAGTCAATTACACTTTTTGGACTTCATGGTAAATCCTGGTCCCAGAGGGATGCAAGGGACCTAAAGCCTTTATTGATTTGCTTCATTTCAAAAGCAAGAGGAATGAAGCCTGCTACCATGATTCTTCCAAATCATTAGAGTCCAGAGTGCACAAAGGGAGACAGATTTAAACAGACATGACATCTCTCATATTTTAGGCACATGCTCCCAGCAGTTGATCAAGCTTAGTATGTGCAGGTTGCAGGTATAGACCAGGATGTACAATGAGACAGGAAGCCACTGTTCTGCCAGATAGATTCCAGTTAATTCATCTCAGCAACGTTTGCTCAGAGACAATAAAATTCAAATCAGTTTGAATTTACTTACCACACTGGCAACTTTTGCTGCCAGCTCCCAGTATATTAAGAAGCCAGATGGCCTGAAATTAGCCTAATAATACATGGAGTTAATGGTGAAATGGATTCCTGGTGATTTGTGATTTAGGAGTGATAATCAGCACAGTGTGGGTTGATAGGCGCTCAGCTTGAGGATAGGATAGATAGGAAAAAAATATAGCATTAACAGGGACAGGCAGGCACTGCTCCTGTCCCTAGGCTGCTGAAACCAAGCTCAGCAGCAGCAGAAGGCGGCAGCAGAAGAAGGCACATTGGCAGAGCTCCCACTAACACCACCTTGGACACAGCTGGCTGGATTGTGAGTTTGGAAGAGTGTGGAGTGGTAGCCACAGGTTTTTTCTGATGCTCTGACCTACTGCTTTCCCTTCAGGAGTGTCCAGCACCATGACTGAGCCCAGAGTGGTGGCTGGACAGAGCTGAGAAGTGGTTCAGTTGGTTTCACAGGAAAATGGTCTGTGAAATAAGAGGTTTGTAAAGGACACCTCTGCCCCAACTGCTTTTGTGTTACATTTTGGAAAGTTCACGAGAGCTGGACTGAGAATTTGCCTGTGTGGAGATTGAATGGTTTGATCCCACCAATGAAGATGTCAAAAATTAGCAGATAAGAGAATGCGTGTCCTGTATTTCTGAATGCTGTGGAAGTATAGCACTTTACCTGTGAGTTATTATAAATTAATGCCACTTTTTTGCTTCTTTACAAAACTGTGATTTTACAGAACCGAAGTATCGACACTCATGCATTGGGGAATAAAATGTGCAGAATAGTTCATCTAAAAATCCACAGAATAATGGATGTGCTTTCTTCTATAAAAATACTGCTTTAAATCCTACATATAGTTGAAAGGAAGATCCCTTTTGCCATGAAAGGATTTTCCAGACTGCATGATAGTCCTAAAAGTTGATGAAATGGAGCTCCTTGACTGGAGCATATATTTTTACTATTGCTTTTAAAAATTACTTGAATATTTGAAGAAAAAAACCTGCATTCTTTAATGCATAAACTGATAGGCACAAAAATTCTATGAGCAATGCTGGACAGAAATTCTCCTTTTATTAACTGTATCTCTCTTGGGGACAGGGGATAAAAAAATACCACATGAATTTTGTCACTGTAGTTAAGGAAAACACTTAAGATACTTTTAGCACATTGAGTTACAACCCTTCCTTTTACAGTCCTAGCAGTACAACAATTGAATTCTCTATCCTGCAGCATGGATTGGCTAATATTTCACAGTATTTCAGAGTTTCTTGCTGCTAATAATTTGCTTTCTTCGGGCTGTACACATAAACACTGATGATGTCTATACAGATATATCACTGGATGACTGAGGTCAATTCCTTGGAATTATCAACCGTTGTGAATTTTTGTTCGGCCTTCATGTTTGTTAAATCTTAAACCCACTTAGAGAGCCCAAAATATGCTTCTGTGAATAATCCACTTTTCATCCCTTTCTAACTCACACATAAATCTCTGTCAGGTGTCCAGAATTCAGATGGAGAATTTTCTGGATGCATCTTCCTGCTGAATGCAACTTCATTGGTAATTTATTCTTTGCCTTTGATGATTCTAGGGTTTAGAGGGGGCAAGTAGGGTGGAAATGGAAGATATTTTCCCACAGTTAATTTATTGCCCGTGAGAAAAAACTGACAGTAGCTATTGGACTGTCTGATTTTCACATGAGTAAAGACAATCAAGAGATACTACTAGTCATGTCTTGAGCACTACCTGTATTTTGCTTTCACATGACTCTTAGGGGATGCCAGGGCTCTGGTGTTAGGTTCTGACCTACAATTTCCGGAGCAGAACTCGTAACTTAGGTTATGAGACTAAAGGTGGGTGTTTCCCTGTCAAATAGCAGAACTGAAGGGAGCCATGTCTTCTTCTGCTTTCTCAGTTTGGTCTTTCATAAAATACAAATAGAATATAAAGGGGAAATATAGTGGTTTTCAGCCCACTTCCTATGCCATTCTACACTTATTTTGTTATATCTGTAAACTAGTAGATTCTTTTTTTGGTCCAAATACTTGATTCAGTTGCTGATCTAAAACTTGTATTTCTTCAGAACCAGGGTCTGTTTTCAATTTTAAAATCTATCAGTGCTGAACACAAAGTAATGACATGTCTGGAAAAAAAGGAATTGTCTCACAGTAAGCTGAAGACTTGAAAAGAATAAAAAGAGAAAGAAAAAGGAAGAATTTGTCAAGGAAATTGGCTCCCCAAGTGCTTCGGTACTTTTTTACCTTTTGCTCCATTGCATGTGGTTCATTTTGTCTGGTGAGCCAGCAGAAAAGGTACATGTGTCTGGAAATAGTGTAGCAGTTGCAGTTGTGTGAGTGTAATCAGAACTATCATGCTAACAATAAGCCATGCCCAATGCCTCTCCAAAAGATTTAACAGCTGTGTATGTAGATGGCTGACCACACTGATGACTAGAACAAACATATATCATTGGGTTGTTTTATGAAGCGGAGGGATATATTCTTTCAATGAATCCCTGAACCATCAAATACTTTTTACTACTCTCTCATTCCCAAGTCTTTCCTTTAGTTACTTCAACAGTACTCTCCTACTTTTAATCTCCCTTTTGGTAATATCTACAATTGTAATAAGCTCAGTTAGAATCAAATGCATGAACTTCAATCCAAATCCCCACCCTATTTACCAGGATGAGCACTGTCTTGATCTTGTTTTCATTAAACATTGTTTTCTCTGATCTTTCAGCAACTGTTTTTTCCTGTGATTCACAATTCCCCACTGTAAAGGAGTTAAGAGTGGAAATAAGGACATGAGAAAAAAATGAAGATTAACGTAGAAGACATAAAGAGTGCCATGAAAGTGTTGTGTTCTTGGATTATAAAGAATAATTATACTAGCAGGATAAAGAGAAGAATTTATAAGAAACTCCTGCAGAAATGTCACTATTGACAATGTGACATGAAATTACCAGAACACAGAAATACAGAAATAGTGATTATGATGAGTCAGTTACACAGACCATTTTATGTAAAAATGTGCCCACTTGAAAGCTGTAACTGGTTTAGTTCCACAAAATGGAAAGTTATGCATTTAGGAACAAGAAATATAAATCATAACAATGAAAGAAAAGAAAAGAAAGAAAAGAAAAACTGGAAAGCAGTGACTTTGATGAGGACTCTGGGTTCATATAAGACAAGCCACTTAAGCTTCAGATGAAAAAGAAAATGTGATTTTTCTCTGTACAAAAAGGAAAATTTTGATCAAAAGTATGCATGGCTTGTGTTTATTGTGTTGATGAGATTAATTCTGCAGTAGTGCATTCAGCATGGGTGTCCACATTTTTAAAAAGAATTGAAATGAAGAAGAGAAGAAATAAATTAAAAATTTCTTACATAAAATATTAATGAGTTTTTTATAATTTAGATTATCAAAGAGAAGACAAATGAGGCACAATTACAGCTTACTACTTTCTTCACAGGGATAAATTATAAAATCCTCAAAGTCAGTTCATTCTGGTAGGAACCAATAGTTGGAATTTGAAGCCAAATGAATTTGAATAGAAATAAAAGTTTATGTTTCAAAAGATGGATTCTCCATCTTCATGGATAGCTGTCTGTGAAGCAAAACATTTCTGTAATATGCCCTTTCTATTTTATTTTCCATTTCAACCTCTTTTTCCAGGGCAATAGATAGTACTCCTAGCATAGCATCAACATACTTTTTTCTTTTAATGTATTTGTGTATTTTTAAAGGAGGAATTCTTAGCCTTAAGATTTATGATGTCCAGAATGCAGCAATTGGATGGTTACTGAATGGAAATACGTACACTGTCCTTTATCTTTAAATATTTGGGGAAACATTGGAGGGTGAAAGGTTGTATGAGTTTACTGGGTGAACAATTGTGTGAGTATATTAATCCCTTTCATTTCTATTTTCTAAAAGAGCCTGGAACAGGGTTTTAAATCATGTTTGGAAGATGGCTTTGGATTGGACCTCGACTGTGCCTTTTCCCATGATGAACTTTCCCATTCCAAATTGATTAGTCATTGACTGTCAGGAACTGGGAGTTGAAAGGACTTACAGGGCAATAAACAGGTTCTTGCACAAAAGCATAGACTTTTCCAGTTTGACCCAACAGGAGTTAAACAAAGGTAACTAACCCATGACAGATGGTCTTGTTCACTTTATTCAACATCTGAAAGACTTTATTACACTGCTGACTCCCTCATTGTTGAGGCGAAGTGGTCCCACCAATCTGACATCATGTCACTGAACAGGATCTCTAGCTGACCAGGGCTGAAAGTCACATAACAAGGACTTGAAGAAAGTCCTTGACTATAGTAACTTTCTCAGACAAAAGTATATTCAGAAGGGCTGTCTTCAGTTCACCAGAGACATATCATCCTACAGTTGCTGCTGCAGACATAGAATGAAGTCCACAATTACTTTATGCTTTACAGTGCCCTTGTTAGTCAAGAGGATTTCCAAGCAGCAGGCTACATGGTTCCCATAGAAATAAGCAAGATTGGAAACAATGTGTATATGTGAAGCCCTAAATGAAGGTGGTGTCTATGTCAGTGACACACCCTAGTCACATGTTAAAGCAAAGAGCTTCCCTGAAGTGTTCATATATTTGCACAGTATGTATGAACTGTGGCACAGAACTCTAATTTTTTAGAATTAGAGATTAATAATAAATCAAATTTTCTTTGTGTTCCTGAGTGATCTTAGTGCCAGATTCCAGTGGCACACTAGTAAGTGGTTTTCTACTCTGAGAACACAGCACTCTGTCAAAACATCAGTCAAGGCCGACACTCCTTTTTGGTCCTGATTAATTAAACTGCAGGTTCAGCTGGCTCAGCTTGTTCCCACATCAGCTTCTCTGATAACAATATGAGACTAAACCACCCTCATTGCTAGGCCTTCCATGTCAGAAAAATCATAGAATCATTTGGGTTGGAAGAGATTTTAATTATCATCTGGTTCCAACCCCCTTGTGTTAGCTAGGGAACCTTCCACTATGCCAGGTTGCTCAAAGCCCCATCCAGCCTCGCCTTGAACATCACCAGGGATGGGGCATCTGCATCTTCTCAGAGCAACCTGTTTCAGTGCTTCAGCATCCCCACCATAAAGAATTTCTTCTGCATATCTAATTAAAATCTACCCTTTTTCAGTGTAAAGCCATTTCTCTTTCTCATATCACTACATGCCCTTGTAAAAAGTCCTGTAAAAAGTTCCTCTCCAGCTTTTTTGGAGGCCCCTTTAGGTACTGGAAGGTTGCTATAAGATCTCACCGGAGCCTTCTCTTTTCCAGACTGAACGAGCCCAACCCTCTGAGCTTGTCTTCATAGGAGATATGCTCCAGCCCTCTGATCATCTTTGTGGCCTCCTCTGGGCTCACTCTATGAGGCACAAATGTACAAGTTCATAAGTTTAGTGCTGCCACAGTGATCCTCCATTTGGTAACTGAGGCATCCTTGTCATATTGCAATGGCATAAGGTTTACTGGAAAAAGTAATATCTTCTGTTTGGTGAAGTAAAATGAATGGGAAAAAAAGATAAGCTTTTGGGAACCTAAGACTCTATCTCTTCAGGATTTGTCTGCTTTTGATTTTATTTAGTTAATAAACTGTAACAGACTGATATCCTTGACTCATTGTTAGTGCAATGCTCTGCACTGTAAATTGCCTGGAAGCACAGGCCTGAGGTAGCTGAACCCAGTTCTTCTATTGTTCTCTAAGTAGAATTAAAATGGAAAACCACATTCCCCAAACATTTACTTCTAATTTCTGCTGTGAAACTGAAATGAAATATAAAGAGCACTTGGGTGAATTTGTGCTATGACTTCATTTTTTCTTAGTCTAGTGGGTGGATAAGTAATTTTCTTCATTATTAATTTTTAATTCTAAAATGCTGTGGCTGAACATGCTATCTTCAAAAAGGAAAACGTGTTTTAATGCTTATTTTGAAACTAATAATTTGTTTTATAGAAGACTTTCATTCTGTAGATACCATCTTGTAATACCAGACTTGGGGCTACCATCTGTGACTGGACTAGCTTAAGGACTGTATCTTAAAGTGATTGGAAATATTGAAATATTATTTCTACTTTAATGTTTAGACCTGTATCAGAATGGATTTGAATTCTACCCATTTCTGAGAATCCTTATGTTGCTCTGAGCATTTAGTAACAGTGCTAGAATTTCTTTTAAGTAGTAGGAAGCATGATCAGTTCTAGAGATTGCTAAAATGAACAGCTTCCAAGGGAATCTCGTTACTGTATTACAGCAAATAGCTACCAACCTCTGTGTACTTCACCTACAGCAGAACCCAGCAAGTCTCTATGGCTACCACACTGGGAAGAGGAGCTGTTCATGGGAAGTGCAGTGGTTGTTCAGGGAGAGCTATCTCTGTCTGGCAGCTCAAGTCTACCTGTGGTGGTAGAGAAAACCCACAGCTCCATGCATCTGAGCTCCACTGCTTTCCATGCTCTACTGCCACTCTGGGATCAACCCTGTGGCCATGACCTAACCCTGCCCATGCAGCCTTAGAGCAGGACCTTGCCTGCACAGTTAAGAAACTCTGAGCTAGATTTACTGGGAGAGTAGCCACTTTGGGCGCCAACTGGGATATCAGAGCTCAGAAATTATAAAAGTAGTTACTCAAGTTAAAGGAAGAGAGAAAGCTAAATCTAAATATTACCTGATAAAAGTAATAGCTGAAGAATACAACTGCAGAAGATAATATGCAAGAACATCTGATTTCCTGGGTACAAAACCAAAAGGTGTAAATGTTCTTTAGAGACAGCCAGGAGGGAAGCACGACACTTAGACATACAATGTTTGTGTCTAGAGACACTATTCTGACAAACACACAGACTAACTTTTAAGAGGAAAATATTTTTTCCTGCACTTCCTTTTGCAAAATGCATAAGACGGCATTAATGTCAAATTACTCAATTATATTCATAATAGCAACTGTATTTACTATTTTTTTCTATAAAATTATAGCTGAAGAGAACAAAAACCTTGAAGATTTTTTGTCTTTGATTTCAGTTTAATTTTTTCTCCTCTTGCTAGCAGGTCTGCTAGACCTGGAAGAATACAGGGCAACTGTAAAGATATTCAGGTACAATCCTTATTTCCCCTGTAGCTACACATCTTTTCTGTGTTGATGCTATTTTGAGAATTCAGAATGATTAATTCTACTTGTTTTGCATAGAAGTGAAACGTTCCCAGAAAACTATAGTTTGAAATGGCGTGTCTTTTTTTAATGGAAATATATTTTATGCTCATCCAAAAAAATAAAAACAAATATGCCAACTGATATATGACTTTCACTGAAATTAAACTTTTTTTGAAGTTCAAACACGTGCAGTAAACTCCTGAGATATGCTTGTAGAAATAGGATTATGGACTAAAGACCTAATAGTAAATGAAGAGATTTGAATTAACATTTTCTGAGCACTCAGCTGAATTCAACATTTTCTGAGAACTCAACTGATTTCTATGTCTATGGATTGGTTTGGGCTCTCAAACATTTAATACTTCTCTTTAAAATGTATTAAAAGTCAGATATAATCAGTGAGATAACTTTCATCTGTGCCTCACAGTAAGAGAATGTATACTCCACTTTCCTTGAATGGCTTCTTAGAAAAATGACTGCCATTATTAATTGAACTTTCAACATTTTTTCCTCAGTGTCCTAGTTTTTAAGAGGCATTTTATGTTCCTTCCTCTCTTTTGATCCTGCCTTTGACAGATATTCATAGTAAAATGCTGTTTTACATGAAATAAAAGCTTACTAGTAGTTTCAGTGCTGTCAGAGAAAGTGAAAATTAAAATAACAGGTTTTTGAATATTTAAGAGAGTGAGGAGAGGATTTGTTAAGCAAGAGCAGATTCATAAAAAAAGACACAGATATAGCTTACTGATTTGTTTTCATTTAAAAATTTTTGCTCTTTCCAGCATGCATGACGTTATGGGAACTACAGTTATAAATAACCATACAAAAATAGAAAATTATGAAGAAATCAAGATGCCAACTGTTTCTCATTTCTTACCTTGAAAGAGTTCTTACACCTGCATAAATGTATGCCAATTACACCTAATAACTTCCTGGAAAATGCTGACTCCGAGGGAGAGAATCCTGCAAAGGTAGCCTGATTTTCCAGAAGTTGCATGGATCCTTAAACTGAATTATGAATAGTTCTGCTTTCCTGAATGGGCTATTCTGTTCACTTCAAAGGAAGGGCATATATGCCTCTCTTTCTTAGTTCTTCAGTCTTGGTTTCATACAATCCAGTTGTAATCACTTAAATAAAGCATTAAAGAGAGACAAATAGCTCATGAAAGGTGTGGGTTGTCCTTCCTGGTGACCCTGTTCTCAAATGTTTCTCTGTTGTCTTATAGAACTCATGTGCTTTCCGAAAACTCCATAAAAGAATATGGCGTAATAAACACTTGAAGAAAAGTACCAAGATCAGTGTTTACAAAGCCATTGTGCTGTCTACTGTTTTATATGGGTCCAAATCATGGGTCATCTACCGCCACCACCTGCGTCTCCTAGAACGCTTCCATCAACGCTACCTCCATACAATCCTAAACATCACTGGTCAGATTATGTGACTAATACATCTGTTCTAGAACAAGCAGCAATCACAAGTATTGAGGCCATGTTGCTGAGAACACAGCTGCGCTGGGCAGGGCACGTCTCAAGGATGAAGGACCACCGCCTCCCTAAGATCTTGCTTTATGGTAAACTTACCACTGGCTGCTGCAAGAGAAGAGCCCTGAAGAGAAGATACAAGGACTCCCTACAACATCTCAACCTTGGCCATATTGATCAACATAACTGATCTACTCTGGCCTCAAATCGGGAGGCCTAGAGACACACCATCTATAACGCTGCTGCTTCCTTTGAGAACGCACGCAGGATCACTCTCGAGGAGAAAAGACAATGCAGAAAGAATCGTGCCTTGCAGAATATACCACCTAAGGAGCCTTTCTGCTGTGCCTTTTGCAACCGGTCTTGTCTATCTTGTATTGGCCTTATTAGCCACCAGCGTGCTTGTAACAAACGTGGATAGAGCCTTTCCCAAATCTTCGTTCATGAAGCCTAGCCATGATATAGAACTCATGTTAGTGCCTTAAGCTGGTAGGCGAGCATCTAACTTTTACCCCTTTTTATTCCCTAGTTGTTTTGTTTTTTTCCCTCAATAAATCATTTTCAATGTTAAGTATATATGTAAGATTAGGAGTGTAAAATATAACCTTTTATGTAGTTAATACTTTGAAGAGTAGTAGTATTGGCCTGTAAAGTGTTATTTTATATAAATTCTAAACTGATTGCATTTTCAATAATATATCATATTTGAATGGCAACTATGAAAGTAGTGTATTGATCTTGTATATTATCAAGGAAATATGATTTTTGCCCCCAAGGTTTTTCTTTAAATTAAAGTTTAAACCAGTTTATTATTCTTGAAAAGTAGTTTGGAGAATAAACTCCCATTTTAATTAGAACACTAATGAAAAACAAAACTGTCTTTCTTTTAGGGGAAAAAATCAATAATACTGTAGTTTAAACAGAAGGCCTCCTGAACTTTAAAAAAATATTTACATCCTTTTGACAATATGTCCAAATGCTATTTTAAACTACTGCATCTTGAAATTTAACCAGGATTCATTCCTTACCATTTATGATAAGGAAATTCATCTACTGAAAAAAATTTAGAATGATCATGTACTGAGCAAAATATATTTCCTTCTGATGGTAAGAGAACTGAATCTTAATATTTCAAGGAATCATTAAGTAATATTATATTCTATTCCATTTTACTACACTTACCCATAGTAAATTTTATTAGCTACATTAACATAATGCATAATACATTATATCAACTACAGCAAAACTGATAATGTACCTGTCCAATGTAATTTTTTAAACACTAAAATATCTCACCTATTTCTCAGATGGCTCTAGACATCTGCTTGGGTGGCTGATTTGTTATTCAAATATCATCTTTCCTAGATGGACATGTTTTAATGAGACTTGGAAATGTCAATGAATGTAAAGTACTGATGCTCAGATCCTCACACACACTGTTTTCAAATGTCCTTAAACAGAGTAATTGTCTGAATCCCAACCTAGGATTTGAAGACAGACATTTTAGTTTAGAAACATGTACACCCAACCTCATAATTCCATTATTTCAGGCCAAAATAATGCAGATGATTCTGCATTTGCTGACATAGACACACCTTTCATGATGATGATCACTGCAGTGACTTGATATCATTCTAAAAAAATCCCAAGTCCTACTCTTTGAAGATCCTGCACGTACAGCAACGCTATATACTAAACAAGGTGAGGAATGGAACTTCACTAGTCAAATACCCCTATAGTATTTCTTTCTTGTATTAGGATACTGTAAGGGTGTCCTTGCTCTCGCTTATGCAACTGAAGAAGGGTAAGAAAGAGAGTCAAGAAGTGTGTTATAAGCTTTATGAAAACCAGAGAGATGCTCTCCTTCCTCTACAGAAATAGAAGAAATTAGAACTTAAGAGTATGCCTGAAATAGTTTTGAGCTACGAAAGAATAGCTACAAAATGCTCATGTTTTTCAAGATCTTAAAGAAGAAAAGAAACCTTCTTACTGGCAACCAGTTTTCTTATTCAATCACTATTTCTCAAGGCAATTAGGATACAATTGTTTCAAAATCACAAGAATTCCTGCTGTTTTCTTGGTTTTTTCTTGGTTCCTTATGTTTTCATAATGTAAATAAAATTGTGAATGGATTTCCTTGTACAATCATTTCATCAGTATGCAGCATAGAAATGTGGTTTTCAGAGCATCACTTCCCATCAGATCTCTGAACATCTTCTGTGAACAGGTTTTTACCACTGCTGTCTTTCTTTGTGAAGGAGGAAAATTCTTGTCTATTAGGTCTGCCAGAATGAACTGTCAGGGCACTGTAGGGGGAGTTCCGAGGGGAAGGGCAGGGACAATCAAGGCTGTTGGTGCCCCCATGGTCTTAACACCTATCCTTGCCATAGTGGTCATTCAAATGCCTTTTAAGAAGGTGATATGGTTTGAAGCTGGCTCCCTGCCAAGTCTCCAAACCTTACCACCAGAAGTCCCCCCCTCCCCCAACAAAAAAAAAAACGTCAGGGAGAAGAGGGAGAAAAAAACTAAGAAAAACCCGAAAACGAGAGAGAGGACAACCAAACTTATATATATAAATATATTTACACTTATATACAATTTCACAAGGGAAAGGGAAAGGGGAAGGGGAAAAGGAACAAAACTAAAATAAAATATATATATATATATATATATCCCAATCAGTAGCCCGAGATCTAGCAACTAAAGAACAAAAGAGTTAGCAAAGAAGATATCTCACTACTCTCCTGGGACAACCGAGAGTCGCTCCGGAACGATCGCCGGCAACCTCTGTCTCCCAAGGTCGGCAAGGCCCAGCCAGGCCTCGCTCCCCAACACGGCAGACCCAACAGCAGGGAACCTGCACCTCCAAGCCGCCGGAAGGAAAGAGAGCGAAGGCCTCTCCTCCTCTCTTCTTATAGTCTGGCTTACGTAGAAATCGTAGGGAATACTGGGTAAATCTGGACCCTTCCTTGGTTACAAACTGGTCACCAAGGAAGGCCTAGCCCAAACCACCACAGAAGCACATGGATTTTCAAAGACTTATACTTTTAGACAGTAAAAAAACCAAGAACAAAAACAAACAAACAAACAAAAAAAAACAAACAAAAAAACAACCTGCAGAAACGTCTTCTGTCAATAAAGCTGTCTTTGCTTTCTTCATTTTCTGCCATACACAATAACAGCCTACCTTGACAGGTGAAAAAGTCAGGCATCTGCAATTCTGTTCACAGGAAAATTAATTCAGTCTGAATAAGTAATCAAGTCTGACAAGTTATTTGAATTTATTCTGGGACTGAATATGCTTGTCTAAGGACCTGTAAGACTTAATGTGCTGAAAAAGATTTAGGGATGCCTGTACATAAAATATTAAGTTAGTCAGAGTTAACATTACTTTTATGTTTGAACTACAAAGGACAAATAAGTTACTATCAGCTTAATTCTTTGCAGTTTCTCTTCAGAGGAATTGAATCTCACACTGACGGCTCTTGTTATGCAGACAGCTTACCTGAGCTGTAAATTCTATACATTGATTTGGAAGAAGAGCACTGGTTCCTTTTAAATCAATCTGTGTTGGTCTTGCATCACCCTTTTAGCTGTAGCATCCTATTGCCTTTCTGTGTCACATTAAATGAAGTAATCAGCACCTTTAACATCACATATAACATCACATTCACTGCAGTGGAAGAGATTTTTCTTCTTTATATTCACATAGAAAGTTCCTGACTCTTCCCAGTTCCCAGCCATCTTGGACTGAATATGTTTAACTTATGACAAGCAGAGTCCTAAGTAATATTTATGAATATTATATTAAATTGTTGTTGGAATATTGTAATTCCGAGGGCCTAAACACATGTAGGCAAATTTTTGTTCTGTTAACCAAAACCTTTGGATGCTTTTGCAGCTTGATGTTGTTTATAAAATGTTGCCTAAATCAGTTCAACCACCTAGTTGCACTGCTTTCTTACCATATTTCCATTTTTTCCCTAAAAATTTTCCATGTTCTTTCTTGCATTGAGATGGTTTAAGCCCAGCTGCCAGGCTAAGCACCATGCAGCTGCTCATTCACCTCCCCAGCCCCAAGTGGAATGGGGAGGAGAATCAAAAGTCAAACTTGTCAATTGAGGTAAGAACAGTTTAATAACTGAAACAAAGTAAAATACCATAATCATAGTAAACAATGAAAATTATAATAATAATAATAATAATAATAATAAAAAACCCCAAGGAAAATAACAATTGATGCACAATACAATTGCTTACCGCCCACTGACTGATGGCAGACCCTGTCCCCAAACCCTGATTGACCCGTCTTGTGGGTAACTCCCCCATTTTATATGTTGGACATGACGTTCTTTGGTGTGGAATATCCCTTTGGCCAGTTCAGGTCATCTGTCTTGGCTATGCCCCCTCCCATCTTTTTCGTGCACCTCCTCACTGGCAAAGTATGAGACGAAAAAGTCCTTGACGGAGGATAAACACTGTTTAGCAACAACCAAAACATCAGTGTGTTATCAACATTATTTTTGTACTGAATTTAAAACACAACAATGTACCACCTACTCAGAAGAAATTATCTCAGCTGAAACCAGGACACACATTTATTGCATTTTTGCCTTGATATCTTTTCTTGCCAAATCTTGAGCTTATGGAAATTCAGGTTCACTCACACTGTTCATCCTAGCATGTGTATACAGGATCCTTTCCACTGTCAACTCAGGCATTTTTGATGTAGAGTCTTCTTTTCCTTGATTAAAATAAAGAAATGTCCACTCTTAGAGAAATGTATTGGTTGTACACTGATTGAGTGTTAAAGCTATGCACTATTTATCAACACAACTTTTCTGTTGAGTGATAAAGATGGATGCGGAGATAAGTGGAGCTACACTGAAAGTAAAGCAGGCAACACTGTCATGAAAAGGGCATACTTTTTTTTGCAAGTTGTTGTGCAGTTTGCAAGTGTGTTTTCAAGTGTGTGTCTGCAGTCATCAATCTGCACAGCCACAGAAAAAAGGAAAAGCAAAAATATGTCTGTAAAAGTCGGACCCCTGTAGTAATCAGAAAGTATAAGACTCAGAAGAGGTGCTTCAGATTACTTCCACAGCAGTGTTGATTATGTTTCACTTTCTTAAATGTGCCTATCAAAGGGTTTGAAGTACTTTCAGCTGATTGCTTAGGCTGGATTCTATAGAGTAAGACTCAAAATAATTTTATAATGCTCACCCCATTTCCATTGCAGTGTAATTCTGCTTACGGAAGAAAAGAAAAAGTTTTGTCACCATTTCAGATATAAGATATACTGCCTCTCAATCTCTTCTTACAATGATTAGCATGCATATTAACATGTATCGTTCACATTATATTTGTCTAAACATATGTTCAAGGTAAGGCAGCTATCATCTATAAACTTCAGTAAATTTTTTAGAAAACTTCTTTTTTAGAGTTTAAGTAATAATTAACTGCAATTGACATGATGTTGTTGACTATTTCATTGTTATTCTTTAATTCCTTAATTACTGGTTGAATATTCCATAGCACTGAAAATAAATATTATGCTGCTGCTTTTAGCAGTAGCAGTCGCATAAAATATAAAAACATTATGGTATTTATCCAGTATTGACAAACTAAACTGCATGTATAATATTGCTGAGAAATGCCCTCACAGCTTTTCTTTTATCAGAAGAAGCAAATCAGCAAGCAGATTTGTTTTTATAAAACAGATGTTTCCTTAAGGAACATAAAAAAATATGGAACAAATACATAAATGTTTTGCTTACATCCCAAGGGGTTTTCAGTTAGTACAGAGAACTCAGTCAAAGTGACTAAGGCCTTTACAAACAGATAAAGAGTGATATTTTCAGATGTATTTATTTGAGTAGGGTAGAACAGCAGCTCTGAGTTTACCATTGGACAGATATCCTCAGTTGAGACATGGAAGAAGAGTGAATGGAATACCAATGACACCACTTTCCCTAAATACAAAATGAATTGTAATCCTTCCCTCAGATCTGAACACATTTATGTGTGAGTTTCTCACGTATCTGCTATTCATACCCTGCCTTTTTGCAGTACATACTATGAGAGTACATTGCAGAGGAATTCTGTGAATGATTTTTGTTGTATGTGGGCTGTTCCTGTAACACAGATAAAATAAACATGTCTTCAGATCTTCACTGAAGAGCTTTCCCCAGATATTTCAAAAAATCGTCTCTCCTACTCTGTCAGGTTTTTTACATTAGTTTCTGACCCCAGCTAGGCTGATGGCTGTTCCATGCTAAACCACTTATCATTCTATTAGTCACCTCTGCCTCTGATATGTCAGTGTACTTCAGATACCATAATGACAAACAGCATAGAAAAAGCTGATCTGCAAGAACATGTGGCAATTAATTACTTTCCCCTTTCTCTTTGCTGTCACTGTAGTTCATAGTTAATTCACAAGTATTCACACACACAGGTCTGAAAATTATCTTGTTCATAATCCTGCAAGATTTCTCATTATGCACAACAGCTTTTTACCTGGACTTCTCAAACCCCCTTTGAGTGCGCTGTTAATGCCAAAATCTGTCACTTGAAATAATGAACCCATCAGGGAAAAACATATGATAATGTTTACTGTCAAAGAACTTAAATAGGTCGAACCTATTTCTTACCACAAATCACAAATATGAAGTGATGACGTTGCTTAGGAAATACTTCTTTCCATCAGCTAGTTGCAGCTATAAACAAACATTTATAAATCATATCAACAAGGTACAAATCCAGTATTCAGATTTACATATGGGCATGTAGATAAACCTCTATTTTAGCATGAAACAACATAGATCTATAAGTATTACAAAGCAAGCGAAGAAACCACTCTTGCTAACCACAGTTCCACCCCCACATCATTCTAATACTGATTCACTCTTTCATCCATAATGGCAGCAGACAATTTCTTCAGAAATATTCTAATACTACACACAGTATCTTGTTGTATACAAGTAAATGCTGCTTAGTCATTCAGTGTTCCCCTCTGCTTCAAATTCTCTATATCTCAAGCTACATGCTTATATGAGCTATGTCTCAAAATCTGGCTCCAAGATTTATCACAAAATGTTAGAATGCTTCAAGTTGGAAGAAATCTCTGGGAATCACAAAGTCCAATCCCCAAGTCAAGGCAGGGTCAGCTTAAAAATTAGAATTAATTCCAAAGTTTGATCAGATTGCTCAGGTTCATGTGAAGTTGAGTTGACTGTCTCCAATGTAGGTGACTCCACAATCTCTCTGAGAAAAAAGTTTCAATGTTTGATGACCTTCTTTTATTAATGACTAACCTGAACTTGTCATGCTGCAATTTGTGTTCATAGCCTCTTGGCTTTTGACCATTCAATTTCAAGAAAAGTCTTCTCTCCATTATTTCAAGTGACAATCCATTATTGGGCAGCTTTATAGCAATAGCATCTCTCCTCAGTCTTTTGTGCTTTGGGCTGACAAGAACCAGAGAGCAACCTTCCAATAACATTGACGAGCTTTAGCTTAGATGCATTAGGTTCCATGCCCATTACTTCAGTGTTCTCTAATTGATCCTCCTTCATTATGGCTAGTTAATATTCACTGTGGGTAGTTCAGCATGTAAAGTTCTTCACACATGCTCTTCTTTGTCCAGACCTGAGTGTTCACATGCTTCAGCAGAGATATCTTTGTGTCAGATATCAAAGCTCTGCTTCAAGACAGAAAAATGCATAAAAATTTTCCTTTTCTCACCATATACACAATTTTCTAACGCTCTTCCAAAATCATTTGCCATACATGATGAAATTCAATCATGATGAAATTTCATCATACATGATGAAATTATATTAGTTGTGGGATGATGGATAGAGTTAAACCTAGAGGGGACTCAGAATTTTAGGGTAAAAAGCAGCTGCAACTCCCTGGATGGACTGAGGTCGACATGCTCCCCAACACAATGATAAACATCTGCTCAGAGAAGCAGAATGGGAGAATGTTGTGGTATTGAGACCGTACATTACCTGTCTGACAAGGGAGAATCAAGATGTTCTGCTGCTGAAGCCAAAAAGCCTGTTGAATCCCCTCCTCAGGTGCCAAGCCATGACCACCACCCCTCTCCCATTAGGTAAACCAATCAGAAATAAAAGGTATTTATGACTAGAGCCACTCAAACTCCACCCAAACATAAAGAAAAGAGAATAAAAGTAAATTGGGGACAGAGGGCAACTGGGAGAAGATCTCCACTGAAACTGCTGGGATCAGTCAACAGGCTGTGCATATCTTCTCCCTTCCCCTAGAAGGATGTCTTGGGTGAGAAATATGCTCTACACACGTTAAATGTGGTTTTAGGTCTAGAGCTTTTGCTTGTGCTTACCCTATAGAATATTAGTAGATTGCTTCATATAAGAGCTTGAGCTTGCTTAATATATGTATCAGTAGATTGCTTTAAATCATATTTTTGCAGTAGACACTATCACCCACAACCTTCGAACCTTATTAATCTCTCACAATTTGTATTAATAAAAAGTGTTATTCCGTAAACTGTTAGAGTGAGCCCTTGCAGTTGCTGGCAGCAGTTGCAGGCAGGACCTGTTGAGTCCCCCCTAACAAGGGTGGTTGAGGTACCCTCTGACCTTGTGAATCTGTTGGTGAAGGGTCTCATTACGAGATACTGACAGACTGTTGGACACCAGGGTCTCAACTTTCCTGGGGGTAGCGTCAGGCAAAAATCTGGACTCCTACCTTTCATGTGACAGTAGTTATGGCCAGTATACTATTTTGAAAACAGAAGAACCAAGACCAGATTTGTAATTGATAACATTTCCTAATTTGGAGTTAAATATAAAGTTGCTAAATGAGTTGAAGACAATTTGCACTGTTTTGCACAATTTGTAGTGGTTATCAGAGATACTCTCTCTAAGTTAATACCTTACAGATTTAAGAATCTGATATTTAAATGATGCATATTCGAAAACTCTGATCACAAGCTAATTCCCAACTGAAGATGTTCACAGCACTGGGCTGAACTCAATAGCCACTGTTACTGGTATACAAGAGATAGCTTACCACAACAAACAATAGCTTGTTTTACTGATAGTCCAGCTGGGGTTTTTTGTGCTCCCACATCTTTAATCGAATTAATTTCATTTATCATATGTAGAGCTATAATGTTCATTATGTGTAGGATTATATTTAGAATCTGTAAGATGATTCTGTTAATTTGTAATAAGTATGTTTTAATTTTATCCTCAACTAGAACAAATTGTCTTTTTTATCTGTGAAAGACAGATTTGAGGTGGAAATATTAAAAATATATTTCCCTAGAGCAAAATCAAACTTATGATTTCCTTCTTGAAATGGATTTAATTGCACAATAGAAGGAGGTGCTTCATGGTTATTTTGAATTTGTTGTATAGTAGAGAAAAGTTCTATGAAAGTTTTCTCTTTCTTCTTTAATTCCTTAAAGGGCAGAAAAAGTTCAGAGAAGCTATAAAGAAATAAGTTCTGAACGTTTGTACTTTTGTCCATTGCTATTTTATTGAGACCTCAAAGGCGACATCAAGGGAGTAAACAAAATCCTTTAGTTTTTAGTTGTATATGGATTTCCTATTTAATCATAGCATGCAATTATTGTCATTTTATATTTTGAGTTATTTCTACTGTAACAGCAAAACATAAACTTTATAAATATCACACATAAGATGTTTTCTTACATATTCTACAGTCTAGATAGGCTATTTCTTATTTTTTGTGCAAGATAGTGAAACAGATACCTAAGTTCATGTTGAAAGTCTGCATTTTTACTGAAAAGATAAAGCATAAGTAATTGTCTACAAAGAGAAATATGCTGTAGAAGTAATTTTGTCCCTATGGCACAGCAAAATTCCTCAATAAGTGACTTCTGAAACAGAGTAACTAAGTTGAAACAAAGAATCAACACAGAAAATTTTTATTTTATAATTGCATCATTTTATTTCTAGAACCTACAAGCCAGTTTCTCTGTGCAATGAATGCCTTTATTTTTGAACCCCCTCTTAAAAATGTATTTCAAAGACAAATGTGACTGCATAGAACACAACCCTTCTTACAGCTATCCTGAGATCTGTTGCACTGAAAAGATAGTATGCACTGCAATTTCCTGCTGTGTTTGGAGAATAAAGGGATCAGAGAATCTATATTTTAAACGTAATTCAAAAGTCAGGTTTGCAAATATACATTTTTCAATCAACACTTTTTCCATGTAATTACACTTAATTACTGTTTGCAAGAGTAAGCAAAAGAATACAAGTGAGAGGCTTATTGAATTCTGGCTCCTAAATGCACAGTTTGTCAGTAATGGGTTGAATCAAAGTTTTAGCCTGCAAAATTCAAATCTGGAGTTTAAAGATGAGTTTCACTGATGTAGCTTCACCATGTAGATTTGTGAGTTTCTATCAAAATATTTCTTTCTCTTTTTACCAAGAGTAAAGAAAGACACAACACACAGGAAAAAAAAGTCATATACAGTGTATGGATATATGATGTGGATAATCATATAGATAGCTGTTATGACCTAAGACTATGGGTGTGCAGAGAGTGCCACATTGGGCTCATAGGATTTCTTAATACACAAAGACATGGAAGCTTTTATCCTCTAAATTTCTCTACTTTATTGCAGATTATCACAAATCCACAGAAATCACCACTAGAAAGTATACCTTAGATCAATAAAGTAAATATATATAAATATATCAAGCTATTACAAATTACTGTCAGCAATCAATGATTAATTAATGTCAATCAATAACACGACAGTGATCAATTACAGCAACAAGCAATCCTATAGCAACAACCAATATAATAACAGCAACCAAGTCGGTACATTACAGGTTATAATCAACTTATTAGCGAAGAAACTTATCAACAATATTAAAGCAGATATTCTTATGATAGGTTACTTTTATGGATATATATAGAAGGGGTACCAAGGGAAGTATATTTCAGAAAGGGTGAAACCATCCCAAGGGGAGGATAAATCAGTCCCAAAGTTGGATCCAACCATCCCAAAGGTGTGAGGACAAATGAAACTGACCCCAAGGTGGGACCAAAGTGGACACAATGAGAGACAGAGTCACTTCAAAGAGGGTCCACGTCACGGAGTCATCTGGACACCGTTAGTGAGCATCCAAAATCTTGTAGAAAAAGTTTGTGTGAAATTCAACCTTTTCAGGAAAGGAAAATTATTTATAGAAAGAGAAGTTCTCAGAGAAAGAAACTCCATTTTAAATAAAAATGCAGCTTTTTATAGCCTAGAGATATAAGAGGGAGTAGGACTACACCACTTCAAGCAGTCAATAATGTTGCTAATTTCGATTTTTCATCTGTAACAGCCAATAATTAAATTATTAAATTGTGCTTTCAGTTCCTCAAGACTAATTTTATTTACCCTGGCTATTTCTACTTTTTCAGATGATAAATTGTCACTAGGGCTTCTTGGTTTTGTTCTTACTGATGGTATCTCAGGATGTCTCTGGATTCTTGATACCCCAGCTGTCCTCCAAAGTTACCAGATGCATTTTTTAAGGACATTTCTGGTTCACAGGCCTAGTTCTGAGACTTCCAGCTCCTGCTTTGGCAGACAATTTCTTTCTCAGTATTTTCTAGGAGCCATTTTCTTCCATTCAGTAATTTTCTCTTTTTAACCAGGTATGGTGGGTTGACCTTGGCTGGATGCTAGATGCCCACCCAGCTGCTCTATCACTCCCCTTCGCAGCCAGACAGGGGAGACAGTAAGGTAGAAAAACAACTCAGGGGTTGGGATAAGGCAGTTTATTTAAAGAGAAAGCAAAGTGGAAGCTTGCATGCACAAAAGTGAAGCAAAGTGAAAGATTGCACACTTTATTCTCTACTTCCCATCAGCAGCGATGGTTGGCCGCTCCCGAGAAGCAGAGCTTCAGCATATGTAATGGTTTCTCAGCAGGCAGCCATTGGAGACAATGAATGCCCACCTTCTTGCTCCCTGCCTTGGCTTTTATATCTGAGCTGACATCATATGGTCTGAAATATTCCCTCGGTTAGTTTGAGTCAGCTGGCCTACTTGGGTCCCCTCCCAGGATCTTGCCCTCAATTGAGGAAGGAATGTTACAGTGCTGATGCTGTGCTCAGCAGCAGCCAAAACACCAGTGTGTTATCAACATCCTTCTATCTACCAAGGCAAAGCACAGCACTGTCAGGGATACTATGGGGAAATGAAGTCCAGCTCAGCCAGACCCAATACACCAGCCCACCTTTATGACTGCTCACATTAATATTGTAGTGAAAAACACTTACCATCATGTAAGTTGTTGGGAAAATAGTATAAAAAATACAATGCAAGTTTGCTGGTGCCTAATTTCTGAAAAGTTATATGGTGGAAATGAGGCAGAACAGTTACATTAGACACAGTCTAAGTTGGATGCAGGGGCAAAGTACTCCCTGCCTTCAGAAGAATGCTGTTAAGTCAGCAGAGAACATTTCTGTCAACAACTTGTAATGGACATGGAAATAATGTGTGTGTGTTAAAGAGAAACACCTCAGAAAATCCGAGGATAAGCACTTGAAGTGTTATTATGCTGCATTTGTAATGCTTGATATTATCAGCTCTGCCCTTGTGTCCCTCCGTCTGATTTAGAAAAAGGTTGGTTCAGAATAGTTAATATTGCAGTGTTTGTTGGTAAGCTGATTCAGCATCTACCAAGAGAATTGCAATTTATTTGTTGTTCAAATACCCATGATTAAACTGGGCGATTTTCACCTGAATTGTTTTGTTTACCTTAAGAACTTTCTGAACCATAATTTAAATGGATGTAGGCTGAAGGTACTGATTAAAAGTTGTTTCTTGTTTGGTTTTATTTTAAGCAGAAAGAAAATTTTCTGATAGTATAACAGTCCCAGCACAATCTTGAAGAAGAATGTCTCTCTGTCATGTATAGAACAGATGCAGGATTGTTCTTCTTTTCCATCTCTTGCTCCCCTGTTCTTCGTACTACTTAAAAAAAGCTTTAACTAAACTACTTTCTGTTCTCTTCTTCCATATTGTGTTCAGCTTAAGATCACCTCTCTCCCCATTTTCAGTCCCAAATCCTGTCAAGCTGCAACTGCAAATACATTCAAGCCCTGTAAAATGAGCCCAAGTAAATACTAGTGTAGGTGAGAACAGCCTCACACTGCTCCTTTGTACTTAACCTTTCTCTACTTCTACACTAAATCCTACTGTACCACACAGAGTTTGAGGAATCTATATAGCCTTTTATTGAGAATTAGATCAGATAAGCTGAAGTTAAAAAACTCACCCAGATTGCTTTCTTGGGCCACCTACATAGATAAATAAATGACACAGAATCTATTTCTTTTCAAGAATGCAAAAAAGAAGCAGCACCTGCCTGTTCCATGCAGACAGTGCAGTTTTTTTTCCTGTCTGTGAAGGTAGCATTCAGCTAATTTTTGTTCACTAATATTTGTTCACTTGTATCATTGGGCTGATGGCAAAATTTGATTAGACAAAGCAGAGTAAAGAATGTGACTACAGGAGTTCAGGGTAAATTTCTAATACAAGACTGATTTTTCACTAACATGATGTTCTGACCTTAGCAGGTTAAAAATTATGGGCTTTCTCTGTATCTTCTTCTTCTGCATTTCCTGAAATTTTGACAGCTACTTTAGCACACTTTTTTTCTGGTTTTATAGCATTGGCTATACAGTATGGAGAGGTGAACCTCCATCTGGTCAGGAAATCTCCGAAACATTTTGTATTATAGTGTACTGAGCTTGAATAGCCCAAGCTTACTAGTCCTGAAAGTAGCACATCCTGTTATTTAGGGGCATCCTTCAACTCTGGACAACCCCATGACCTCTTATCTCTGCCTTTCTAATATAACTTAGCCAGAATTCGGGTGAGCTTTGTACTATACAAAGCCTGACAAAGAGAGATAAATAGAAAAACAAGAACTTAGGAAACAAAGGTTGTTTTCTTTTCCACTTAAGCAATTTATTTTGTTTCTGCAGCCTTGTCTGTGGATTTCTTTCATTAAGCCTGTCTAAATGACAAAAACATTGTTTTCCAGGAAAAGGAGAAAATAGAAGAGCTAATGGGAAAAAAGAGATGCAGTTTGAAGTAGTAAAAAAAGATCAAGAGTTAATCTAAATCTTACTTATTGGGTTTTTTACATCCCTTTTAGTCTAACTTTTCTCCCTTTTGATAGGTGGTTTATACTTGAACAAAGCTAGCTGCTTTTGAGTAATGATTCTCTTCAACTTGGTCAATACAAGACTGGCCAGAGAGGTGCCCCTAAGGCAATGTAGTATTGTTTTGTCCTCTGGTGCCTGGAATCAGAGCATTTCCACAGAATTTGCAGTTCAGAAAATCACAGAGTAGCTGAGGTGAGAAGGCCTTTCAGGAGATCCCCTAATCCAACCCCTCTACACAAGGTATAGTCACCTTCATAAGTTTGCACAAAATCTGCATCCAGTCAGATTTTTAGTGTCTTCAAGGTCTGAGACTCCACAACCTCTCCTAGTGATTGTGTTTCCAAGTCATATAATAGAAAAGTGATTTCTTACATTTAATTGAAAGCATTTAATGAAATATATATTCAGAGAAAATTTGCTTCATCAAGGCAGGTTGAAGTTCACTAGACTAATAAACTAAAAATTGTATTCTTACAAGAAGTTAGTTACCTGACATGAAAGAACTTACATCAAGTTAGTTACCTTGGCATTTTTTTATACCAATGTTCATTTTAGCTCAGAAAACCCAACAAGTACAACTTCTTATGGCTCAGGAAACTTTGACTCATCTTTTTCTCCTGGAATTTCTCAGTAAAACAGAACACCAGCATATTAGATTGATGAAAAGAGATAGCCTATAGCTGAAAAACCAAAGCGGTGGTATTTTTCAATTTCTTTACAGGTTTTTAAAGAAACCAAAGTTCATCCTGAGAGGGACAATTAAAATTAATAAAGGGGTTCTCAAGTGGACTTAGCATAAACACAGCACACAGTAAACCAGTAATATTTATGCTGACTATATAATCTTATACTCAAGACAAGAAAATAGTTTCCCCAGAAGAGAAAACACATATGAAATTAATGAATGTGAAAAGGGCAAAAACGCAACAGGGTGCAAGAAGAAAATAGTATCTGTAGAATTGTTAAACTCTGTGGTCAGGGAAACAGCAGACAGAGAATAGTGGTTACCATGGTATTTCAGTGCTAATTTAGTGCGTATAAATTTTTGGTAGCATAGTTGGTATATTGGTCACAGATTGAAATGACATTAGTAAATGAAAGGCAACTATGGCACGTGGTGTAATTTGCTTTGGAAAGATCCAGTGTTTAAACATTCAGATGTGGATACTTCTATTATTATAGGGGCATGCTAAAGTTTTTTCTCTGGTAAATTTAGCAGGATTAGTCTAGCAGCTGAAGAGAGAGGGATGTGAATTAGAAGAGCAGCCACAGTGATTGGTCCATCATTGGACACAAAAGGTTGATGTCGTGTCCCTGGACCTTCAAGCTTTCAAGGTATCTGTTAACCATTTCCCCAATTGATGAGTTTCCACTTTGAAATACATTTTTTCTCTCTTCATCAGTTCAAGTACTTGGTTGAAGTGAAAGAATAGATTAGAATGGTTCAATTTTGGTGTATCCTATAGGGCCAAGGACAACTGGTGAGTCTATAATAATTCTCAGTAGGGCATTTACAATTACAAGACCAACAAGAGGTGCAGGATCTTTTACTTCATTCTGCTTCATTTCACTACTTTTTTCCTTTTTTTTTTTTTTATAAAAGCGAACCTTGTTCAAACAATACTGGTTATTGATTATATGAGCTTTTGGACAAAAATCAAGTTCTCAGTGATGATATAAAACTGAAGAGAATTATTTAGATCTTGAACAGGTTAGTCTACAGGACTTAAGTAATAGAGTCATATATGAAGAAAGAACACTGAAAGGACTGAATATGAAAGCAGGAAACAAGACTGAAAAGGTAGCATCATCTTTCATCTTCTTGATTGCAGTGGGTTGATTTTCTAAATTATCATACCAACATGTTCCACAACCATAAAATGACACCTCAACAGTCACAAGTAACTCTGCAATGGAGGCAATGAGATGCAAAACAATTGTGAACATGTGATGGTGGCCTAAATTATGCTCTCAGACTGCAGGTTGGCAGGCAAAAGATTTTATTATAAACAAACTTGTTCTTTTTATCTGCTTTTCCTCTGTTCATGTGCTAATATAATATATGTCATTGGTTAAGTGTTCTTGTTCACGCATCTGTATCTCATCACTAATTGGTCTTTAGCTTCTGTGCATGTGCCCCATTCTGTCTCCTGACAGGTCATCAGCGTCTCTTCTGATGTCCAAACACATTCCTCTATCTGCAGCCATTTTTCTTCTCTTCCTCACACTTTCTTCCTTAATGATGTTTTACTTGTTCCTTTGCCAGGCCACAGCTGTAGCTCAAGGTCAAAGCTGCCTTACTACAAACATGTGACTGCACTGGTGTATATTAAAGCACAAAAATCAAAATTTATAACGGTTTTATATGGCAGTAGAAAGACATATGAAACCTGATCTGATGCAGATTCCTTGTTGTGGACAGATGTTACCCGACATTTTAAAAAGCCTGATCTTATGAACTGATCTGCTGGCCCTTGAGTGACTTTGAACCAGCACCAGCTGTTGTGATTGCAACATATTTGATACGACAGAAAGAGTCCCAGAGACTGCTTTGTTGCACTACCAAGCTGTGTCATTTTTACTGAATGTCAAATGAACAAATATTCTATAGTTTTATCTCTTAGAACTCCTTGAAACCATGTCTTAACACCACTTCAGCCCAATATATAACCTGCACTCATTTTTGCACATTAGTTCTGAATCATTCTACGAACATTTTAGTTTAGACATAGTTTTATTTTGGCTAGTTAACCATTCCTCCTCGTGCAGACAGATTTACTATGAATTCAATTACATTGCATTTGGAACAGAGAACGGGGACCAAACAGAAGCGCTTAGAAGTTAGTGATATGAGTCTGTGCAATTTAGTGTTCTAATAATGAAAGATTATAGGCTCTCTCTTTTTTTAATTGAACTCTTTTTCGATGCATCAGTATTAAAATACTGCAAAGAGGTCCATCTTCTTCATGCTATGTACTATCTCCTATAATTTGAAGATTTAAAAAATTCCTTAGACAATAGTCGGAACCATATATTAAACACAAAGGGAAAGATATTAAGATAGCTGAATTGCTCTCCTTCTGAGATCTCCATTCAAGTCCAACTTAGAAACTCTAAAGTCGTAGAAATCTTAAATGAGAGCAAGATAATGGTCTTTGATATTTGTTACTTATTAATCTTAAATTCAGTGATAGCAAAATAATGCTAATTGAGATTTATATACTTAATTATATAAACAGTTCTTCAAAGCCCTAGATCCATATTTTTCATTCTTTGAGTTTAGTGGTGGTGTGTAATATGTAAGAACTCCATTATTTTCCTAAAATACTTTTGGATTATTTTACCAGTCTTTTATTTTCCCCTAAAAAACATTTTGATTATACATATGGACAGTTACCATTTTAGCTTCCACTTTCCAAGTAAGGCTAATTCTACTTTTTGCAGTGGGTCTTCACAGTAAATAGTCTGGAAGGTAATAAAGGAGAGAAAATGTATTTCCAGACATAGGTCTTTCCTAGACAATACAATATAACATAGGAATAGAAAGGCATGGAGTCTGTAAACTTTTTCAGATACTTCTTGAGTATCAGACTTGCTTAATTTTTATTCTGAGTAGTTCACCTGGATACAAAAAAATCATAAAAGTTATTGATTAGGAGGTAAATTCATTTAATAAATATTTTGAAAACCTGACATAACTTTGATCTCAAGGGCTTTAATTAAAGTTCTCTAGGGGTTGTCTTCCCTAGCCTGACTTACCTCTGATCTGCATTTTCTAATCACTTGCCTTTATTATTCCATTGGTGTGTTTTGTTGCTTCTACCTTCCTTTGGCATTTTCTGTAAGAAGGAATGTAGGCTGCTTGTCATCAGTTCTGCAGTATGCCAAGCAGAAAATGTCCTCTAACCTACTCCAAATCCTTTGGCAGATACTTAATTCTGGGAGTGAGAACCCAAAGACCAAGGAAATTATATCTTCTGTTTCATTTCTGATTTACTACAGTCTGCTCTATCTAATGGCTCCAGCTCCTACAGCATTAAAACAGGATGAACAGTCAATGTTTAAATAACATACCACTCACTTCTTAATCACAGGACATGTTCAGACCATCACAAGGCCCTAACTTACCATACAATTGTCCCTGGGATGATTTTAGAATTAGTGCACATCCTTAGTATGCTACAAAATCCAGATATTATGTACTCATATGTATTGACTACAGAAAACCCTTTAGTTCAGCAGATGTCCTCTGAACATCTAGATAGGATTAGTTTGTTGTCTAATCAAAGTCTTATGATCATGAAGATAATGTGATGATGTTTATTCTGTGTGAATAATATAACAGTAAATTGTTCTGAGGCATTTTCAAAGTTTTGTTTTAGGAAAGGAAAATTTACTTAGCTGAACTTGCCAATGAATGATTTCTTTACCACTACAGTGAGACTAATTGAATTCCAAGTAAATGAAAGGTAAGGATGAGAGCAGACAACAAAGATGGACAGTGCATAAGTTAATTACTGATAAGGTAATAGCAATTGCGTTGACATTCAGAGGGTGTATGTACAGTGCAGTATGTACAGCAAAAACTCTTTGGACTAAATTTATTTTTTAGTCTTTTCTAGAGCTTATCTGTACAGCACAGCTTACAGCATAGTGACAGAAAATATTAGCCCATGTCTGCTAGACTAATTTTCTCTTTTTTACATAGGGAATAAACCCCAAGCAATTCAGCTGCATTACCAAAAGTAAACCATCCTAACATTTGTAATGTTTCAGGCTATTTGAAGGTGTTTGATGGATCCCCAGTGAAATTCTGTGGTTTTTTGGCATTAAGTCAGCAGAAAACCTTTATGAAGGTCTATAATAGATTTTCTTTTTAAAAAAATTCAGTGTCACCTTGAAAATAAATAGCAACAAAGAAAGCAAACACGGGAAGGTTTTAACAAATGTGTGTAAAATTAAACCAAGAAAGCAGTAATGCTACTTTTAAATCAAAGAGGAAATCCAATCAAAGAGTATTAACTTTGACCAAAATTATTAAAATTAGTCATTCTTGGAGGTTATGAGATTTTGAGTAAACTGCTGTGCTTCTTCAAATTCATTGCAGTTACAAAGGATACAAAAACTAACCCAACATATCTCTATTTGGCGCATGATATAAGCATGTCACTTTTTAACTGATGTTTTAGGAGACAGGAACACTTGACTGTTTACTTATATAATACAGAATTTTAGAATTAATAAAGTTGTAGTAGTATTAATAGAATAATTCAACAGTTTTTCACACCAGTTAAATGAGAAAACATACCAAAAAAAATGATCCTTTATCATGTTGGTACAATCATCAGTAATATTATTATCTCTACTCCCATTAATATTATTATGAAGTTTTCCTTCGCTATTCCTTTTTTAATTTTGATTGTTTCTTGACTGATTTTCTTAAAAATCAAATTCAATGATAGAGCAGACTAATTATCCACCTACTGTAATACCAAAATAATTTTAAGTTGAGGTATTAAACCCCTGAAAGATAAGTATTAAACACAGAATTATATTTGCTATTGATACAAAATATAATTCTGAATCTTTCTGTATTCTCTGGTCTCAAGGTCTTTTTCACTGTTTAAGTAGAATAATTAATTCTGAGATTCATGTCCCTAATGAATAGATGAAAATGTTAATGTTATTAGAACATGTTATATGCTGTATGCTGAAAAGACTCTAATTTGTCTTGATATGAATTATGTCTTTCATAATTTATGTCCTAAAGATCAGATATTGCTTTGAACTGACCTACATAGCGTTAAGTAAATGTCAGTGCTGGGCACAAACCTTCCAGTGTTGGTGACCTGAATAGAGATGTTGTGCCAACAGTACATCGGGTTTAACGAATAGATATTTAGTGATTGCATGCAGATAATTTTGTATTAACATTATTTTTCATGAACATTAATTGCTCTCAGTTTGCTTTATAATATCCTGCAAAATCTATGTGGAATGCCCTATGGAAAACACCATGTGCTCGGTATACAGCACCTGCTTTAAACAAAAGAAATTCTGCTCATGATAAATTCTGTTTTTATTGACACCTATGAAGGGTGATTGAATTGTTATTCCTCTCTGTTGAAGATATGGTTTCAGGAACACAAAAGTAATTTTCATCAGGAGGAGAAAGTATCCTTAAATATAGGATGTAAATGCATATGTATGGCATGGTTTATAAGAAGACAAAATAAATAGTTTTAGTCAATAATAAGAAAAAGTATTTATTACATTAATAGGAGATTCACAGTAAGCCTGTGCAAGATGATATGCTATATTGAGGAAGAACGTACCACGTGGTAAAAATCAGGAGAAAGTTGTTGCCAGTGTAACCGATGGCCATAAATCCATTCTGACCGTGGGTGCCTGGGCTTCCCTATGTAGGTCAGCACAATTTAGACCTTCAGCACTTTATTTTTCTTTCTTAACAGACTCTGGTACAATAATTGAGTATCTCATTAAATACCACAGACTAAGCAAGATCAAGTCGCACTCATGCTCACAGGGAAGTCCTTAAGGAAAAATTCTTAATGATATCATATGTTGTTGCAATAATTCAGCAACAGAGGCAATTTCCTGTGGTGCAGTTTTTAGAATTTGAATCATTATTTACTGCACACTTGCACTGTATCTACTCTTTCATTATTAGCCTTGACTTTTTCTTCTTCCAAACTCTTGCATGATATCTGAATGCTGAGGAGCAGTTTGGCGTGTCAGCCCCCAAGTACCTCTGCAACCACCTAGTAAGGCAGGGCATAGAGCACATCTGGGGAGCCTGTGCTGCCCTGCCCAGCCCCAGGCACAATGAGGCTGCAGTGGAGCTGCTAAAGGAACAGTTGCTTCTCTCTCTGACATGCCTCTCTGAAAAACTGTTTAGTGACTGGATTTTGACCATAATGACCACTTTGTCCTCAGGAAATTTCTTTAAAGGAAAATAGCAATCTTTGGCTCTGGACATGTGTCACCTTACATTTGTGAAGTGGTGTCCATGTGGAGAGCTTGTATAATGCTCTACAAAGACCAATGTTGGTACATTTTGTACCAGCTACAAACGATTGTTTAAGTCATGTCTTTTTAGACTCCTTAAGAAAAATATTAACACACTTTTCTGTAAAGTCAATTCTTTCAAATACTTCAAAGGGCAACCCCTCCTCAAGGTGACCAATAGAAAGGAGAAAGAACCATCCAGCCTCTATTTCAGTACTTGTTAAATTTTATACAGCACTTGCATATTTGCAATACTTCTGCCAAAGCATGAGCATCCTGGCATAGAATTGTTTCTTTCTCTTTCAATATGACCTTTTAATAGCCTGAAACTATGAATGACAATTAGAACCATGTTTTCCCATCACCTATTTTTTTTGTGTATAGTAAAATGTGACTCCCTGTTTCACAAAGAGTGGCACAACAAGGTGTTCATTTTCCAGTGGCCAGAAGTTGAACAAGAATGACTTCATTTCTTTTACTTTTCCAAGTTCTTTCCTCTATACTCTTTTTTTAAAATATTATTCTTAAAATGCAGTCCTTCGATTTCTATCTGGTTCCAGAGATGGTAAATTTTGTCTCTTTGCACTCATTTATGCAAGTACTTGTTTCCTATGGGTGGTGTTTTTTCACTTTTTTTCATTCTCATATTGGAGTTAATTACATTTAAACAAAGAGTAGAGCTCAGGTTGTCATATTGGAGTAATCGTTATATAGTATACTATTGTAATTGCTAATTGTTATTAAGATTACCAATGATTAAGGATTTTCCTAAGGGGAAATCGGGTTGGCTTTGGTGTGACACTAAGCCTACCATCTGTGAAAGCAGCATTAATTAAGTGGCTCTTGTGATTCCTCGTATTCTACAAAGAGCACGTTCTGGGTACTTCAGTTACATTTTGTTACTTCACGTCTTTCCTGGAAAGCTAATGCTTTCAAATGTAATATTACAGGGGAAATAATCCTTGGTATCATACTTTCAAACTGAGAAGAAAGTCTGGATATTTGCTGTGCAGTACCTGTAGAAAGTCCGGGAAAGGATCAGTACTTTGATCACTACTTCGCTTCTTGATCTGGGTCATTTTTACACCTATAGCTAATGACCTTTTGAAAAAAGCTGTACAGTATCTAGTCTAGGTATAAATACAAACCTTTATTCTCCAGAGTTGTTAGTCTGATACTTCTTAATAACACGTAAGTTCACACTTGAGAACTATAACCACAGAATGAAAATCTTTGAATATGAATGAGAAGTAGTCAGGAAGAAAATTTCCTTCAAATCTGAACTCTGTAATGGAAGCAAGCTTACAGTCAGTGAAAAAAGTCTGTTTGAGTATAGTCTGCCAGGAAGATAAAAATTACCCTTTCACTTCTCCTCCAATACTTTGAATATCTGCTGAAAATATCAGACGTAGTAACTGATTGATATAAAATTTTGTATTTATTTTATATTTTCCACATGAGCAAAATATATCCACTGTTATCCTATCTATTAACTATGCATTAACTATATAGGATGTTTGATGTTTATAATTCTAGACTAGAAGACAGGCATCGGAGAGATGAAGCACCAGCTCTGTCCTTACCTTACCCTGTGGCCTTAGGAAGCCTCTTCAACTTTTCAGTTTCTTCATCTGAAAAACTGAGATAACATTTTCCTATCTAGGTAGCAGGAGTCCTTTGAACTAATTCATGTCTTATCAATGCAAAAGCAATAGGAGTCAGTCATTTCTGCGAAAATGATTTAGCAAAAGGGGTTTTAGTCTGTTTAGAGACCAGTTAAAGACCATTGGGAATTAGTATTTTCAAGTCATGATCCGTTTAACACACCTTGGAGGAATCTTCACCAGTCATGGAAGAATAAGCACCTTAGGTTTTTTGGTTTACAGAGAAAAACCCTGAAGAGATATATGAAAACAGATTTACAGACCTGTGAAAGTATTGTATAAGATGACAGTGGTACTTTTACTCACCATTTCTCACAGTTCTGGAACTTGGGGACAATTGGTAAAACTGATAGATAGTAATTCCGAAAGACATGAAAGTATGGTTTTATACAGCAGGTCACGAATATCTGAAGCTTCCTGCCACAGGAGTTCATGGAAAGAGGAAGTATTTTGAGGTTCAAAAGGGAGCTAGACATATTTATTGAATTTAAGCAAAGAATCTAGTAGTTTAATAATTTGCTCTTCTGATCTTCTTTGCTTTTTTTAAATGAAGATGTGTACTGATATTTATGGAGAACTGTTGGACTTTTTGCTGAAGAAAAATTAAAGGAAAATGTTTGAGAACGTCTAGAGTTCAAAGCTTTAAAAACACTTGCCATGAAGAAATCTTCCTATCTTAATCATTACAGACTTATACAAGTTTCTTCATGCTTCCCATTTTCTTGGGAAATCCATTGGTAAAAATGCTTAAAAAGTTATATTACAGGCTTTTGACACATATTTTATCTAACAGTTTTATAAATTCTGACTTAATAAATTTATTTGAATAAAATAACCCTATCAAACTGAATCAAGCTGCTTTTAACTTATTCTCTGTATTAACCATATTTAATTCAAAGCTTTTTAAACTTCAGCAACTGCCAGTGCTTAGAGTTAAAATCTCTTCTTGCTAAGTTCAAAAAAAGAAGGATATTTGCCCTCTCTCTGAAAGAAGAATTCTTCAATAAAGCAGAAAGGACTGGGAATCTCTGAAAAAATAAAAATTCACTTTTTTTGTAAGATGAACCTGAACTAAATTGTACAGAATAAAATGTCAAAACATCCTTATATCTACAATCAAAATATGAAGTTGTTGAGCTTATATTTATACAAAGAATGTTTATGCAGTGCAAACCCCATGAAATTATCATTAGAGAGTTTAAAATACTTATTTCTATTCTGTAATTTTTGAATGACTAAGGGGGATGGAGGTTTTATGAAGTGTTGGTTTACTATTTGAGAAATGTCACTTTTTGCAACAAAAGGAAGGCTGATTTTCTATTCATACCAACTATTTACATTAATGTAAAAGTACTTGAGGATTCATGACAGGGTTTTTCTCCTTTTCTATACAAAGATTTTTTTCAAAATAAAATGAAAGGCAATTTATGCTTCCTCATCTCTATCAGTTCCTTCTTTCAAAAAAAAAGTCATCTGTTAGTACATTACTTTTAAAATATTTTTCTCCAAACCTGTTTATCAATTTGTGCTCCCCCTAGTTTTCAGACCACATAAGTTCTTATGACCTTTTAGTGATATTTAATATTTTTCTCTAGCTAATCACGAAGGAGTTTCAATGCTGTCAAAAAAACCCCAAAACAAACAAACCAAAACCCTATTTGCTTTCAATCTTTTTATTTTTCAGAGAAGATAAATGTCAAGCTTTGTTCTTTGAATACAGCTGCTCCCTTATTACAGCTTAGAGTAGTGCAGATACATAACTGTCTCCAGACACCTTCACAAAAAGAGTTGTTAATCACAGAGCATTCTGCCATGCACAGATTTTCTTGTGTTGTGGTGAATATGGTAGTAACCTTCTCACAGGTGGGATATTCTGCATTTTTATTAACTAGGACATTGTCTTGTCAGGAAAACACTTCATCATGTGCTTACTGATAGACTTCTTTCAACTTTCTTTTAGCAGCACATTGAAAATATTGATCCTCCTTTGTCTCTGGCCTATTTAAATCCATTCCATTTGCTATTCATCTTCTGCTCTCTGTTTTCTTCTATTTTCTACCTTACAATGCTGAATCTACCTTGCCCATTCTCCCACTCTCCAGTATTTTTTGTTTTTCTATTTATCTTTTTTTATAAACTCTGCTTGCCACACTTGACAAGGTAGGAATTACCCGGTGGTTCAGGCACTGACCAGCTTCCCAAACCTCACCATAGATCATATAGATAATTTGCACACTAAATAAGAACAACTGTGCAAATAAATATCCACATAAGAAAATTATTTTCTGTTCAGTTTATTCCAAAAACCTAATTGTCAGCTCATAGATGAAGAGAGAGAGACATTATTCAAGATTATTTTGACTAACAAAGTGAATTTTATTTTTTTGCAATTTTTCCTCTGAGCTTTTTAGTTGTTTATTTAATATCTAGTGCAGAGCAGGATGGCCAATGGTGACTGTAATTTCCATTGCTCCAAGAGCTGTTATTGCATATAGCAGTATTCTTTACATACATAATCCTTAAACCAAGACAAAGAGTACAGACGGTGGGATGCTCAACTGTACGATATTCAGAGGTCTATTCAAAAACTATAATGATCTCTAAAAATTTATAAAGTTTTGAGTGCTCCAACTAAAGAAACATACCTTAAATTGACAAAGTCCATTCATCATTTTAACTGCAACCTGGAAACCCAGAATGATTGAAGTGGGAGGAGACTTCTGAAGATCATCTAATACAACCTCCTGCACAAACCAGGGTCATCACCTACAGCAGGTTGCTCACAGCTACATCCCACTGGATTTTGAATATAACCAAATGTGAAGACCCAACAATATCTTTGGATAACCTTTGCTAATGTTTTATCACCCTCAAAGTAAAAAGTATTTTCTTACAAACTTAATTGGAAATTTTTTCTATGTTTCAGTTTGTGCCCATTGCCTCTTGTCCTGTCACCAGCCCTCACTGAGAAGAATCATGTACATTTAATCAAATGTACATTAAGTAATTTTTTCTGACAATACTAAACTGGGAGGAGCTGTGGACTTCCTTGAAGGCAGAGAGACATTATGGAGGTATCTGAATAGACTAGGGAGCTGGGCAATCACCAACCGTATGAAATTTGACAAGATCAAATTCTGGATTCTCCCCCTGGAATAGGGCAATTCTGGTTATAGGTACAAACTGGGGGACAAGAGGCTGAAGAGCAGCCCCATGGAAAGAGAAGTGCAGGTCCAGTTCAATGTCACATTGAACATGAGTCAACAGTGTGCCTTGATATACAAAAGGGCCAATCACGTCTTGAGGTGCATCAGGCACAGCATTGCCATCTGGTTGAGGAAGGTTATTGTTTCACCTTGCTCTGCACTGCCCTGGTGCAGCCCTACCTCGAGTGCTGGGTGCAGTTTTGGGCACCTCAATACAAGAAGGACATCAAACTATCAGAATGCGTCCAAAAGAGAAGGACCGAGATGGTTAAAGGTCTCAAGGACAAGAATTATGAGGAATGACTGAGGTCACTTGGCTTGTTTAGCTTGGAGAAAAGAAGGCTGAGGTGTAACATCATCGCAGTCTACAACTTTCTCAAGGGGGACAGCAGAGGAAGAGGGTGCTGATCTCCTCTCTCTGATGACCAGCAATAGGATACAAGGAAATGGAACAAAGTTACTTCAGGGGAAAAGGAAAAAGTTTTTCACTGAGGGGGATGGTTGGCCACTGGAACAGGATCTCCAGAGAAGTGGTGGTAGTACCAAGCCTGTCAGAGTTCAAGAAACATCTGGATAATGCTCATAGTCATATGGTTTAGTTTTAGGTAGTCATTGCAATAAGTGGGTAGTTGAACTCAATCATCCTTATAGTCCCTTCCAACTTGAAATGTTCAATGATTCTGTTTCTCTCCTCTTTACTCCCCACGATCAAATATTTATACACATTAATAAGATCACTCCTCTCCAGGCTAAACAGTTCCAGCTCTTTCAGTCTCTCCTCTTAAGGCATATATTGCAGTTGCTTATTTATCTTCATAGCCTTTCACTGGACTCACTCCAACACACCCAGTGCTGCCTTGAAACGAGGATCTCATCAGTGAGTTCAGCACTCTCTGAAAAAATGAAAATTTTTTCAGAAACCCATTTCACTGATGTATGTCAGTGGAGCTGGGTGAAGGGAAGGATTATCTCCCTTGACCTGTTGGCAGCAGTCCTCCTGTTGCAGCCCAGTAAGTTGTTGTCATTTTTAGCCATGAGGGCACATTGCTGGCTTTCATTCTGCTTGGTGCCCACCAGCACCACCAGAAACTTCTCTGCCGAACTGCTCTACAATCAGTCTCAGCCTGTACTGATAACTGGAGTTATTTGTCCCTAAGGCTAGAACTCAGCATTTCTATTTGATGAAATTCATGAGACTTCTGTCAGTCCATTTCTCCATCTTTTCAAGGTCGTTCCCAATGGCTGCACAACAATATGGTTTAACAACTACTCCTCCTACTTTTGCAACATCACTTGTATAATTCAGGTCAAACAGCAGACAATGTTAATAATGATTATATATATATTTCTTATCTTGCAAAAGACAAAAAAACCCCAAAAATTGTTCTTGCATTTACCAGCAAGTATTCATATATATAGATCAATTAGTTCTCATATATGCCCAGGTTAACAAATGTAGCTAATCTAAGAAACAAAATGCCCAGTAACATTTATTATGGGAATTGTTGAATTTTGACTCTGCAAAATGGGAAAAAAACCTAAACCCACTGCAGACAAAATATAAATTCAATGTCTGAAGATTGCATATTTTTGAATACTACAATAAATTGTAATAAATAGAATAAGATTATATGTATTTTTATTTTTGCCTGAAAATTCAGCCTCTAAATCATATTTTTTGTAATGTGAAATTGTATCTGTAAATGTGTAATACAACATGATTTATCTTCAGGCAAGACAGCTTACTTTGGAAGTCTTGACGTTTTCATTGGCAAAAGACATTTTAGAGAATGCAGGTGTTTTATATTAAAAGCACAGCAGGTGAAACCAGTATTTTTTGATCAACAGCAATAAAATTTTGATATGCAGGTAAGCTATCAAAATATAAAGTTACATTGGGTATTATCAGAGTTTTAGTACCTATTTGACAATACTAATATAGTACATACATATGCAAAGTACTTGTTTCATCCCTGAACCTGGCAGAGAAATGCAGTGAGGAAGGCTTTGTTTTCACACCCCCTGTGACGGTGTGTCTTCCCCCTGCCCCTTTTCTGCTTAAGCAGTAGACACCAGTGATGGTCCTGATTGCTCCATCTGGCTTCAACTGGTCTCTGGGAAGACAGATAACACACAATAGCTAAGGGCGATAAATCTTGCTGAGGTCTAGTTGAGCATGCGCCAACCAAAATATGGCTGGTATGCAAATGTGACTAGAAGTCAATCACATTAGTCCATAAATTATAGACACCCTAGGGTCCATTGAGTTATCCTTCACAGCAGCATGCTGCATGCCAGAATCTCTTGATTATATTAAATATTGTATGAACAATATTTACAATATGAACAGCAGCTATGTTATCTTTAGGAGTTTAAGGAAATTACGAAGCTCTGGATTTCTAGAAATTATTTCATGCTGGTTTTGACTGTCTATAAAAATTCTTCCAAGTGTTTGTCACGTTTAACTATATAGAATTGCTTAATTATTTGAATAGAAAATAATGAAAGTTAGACTTTCCCATTTACCACTGTTTTATTTGCAGAATGAATCATACAAATATTTACACAACTGGAAAATCTTCTTTCAGTGATTTGGATTTAGCTTATTACCAAAGTACTAAAAAGCAATTAAAAGTTTTGGAGAGTAATTTGTTTGTCAGAGTCTCTTTTCAAATACAGATTATCACAATAATTGCTTATGTCATATGTCACTTTCAGTAGAGATATCAGGAGTGGCTGGAAAAAACTTTTTTATATGCTTTATGGAAGTGAATTCAATTTGATGCCAAAACTGAGCATGAAACTCCCCTTTTCCAATAACATGGGTTTTTTAAGCTAGTCATGTGTAGACCGTTTAGTCTTCATTTCAGCAACTGCACATAGTGGTTTCTTTCCATACCAGAGCTTTTTTTTCCTCACAATCAGATAAAATCTCTTTTAAATTGAAATTATGTGCTGCCATTTCAGCTTTGGGGCTAATGAACAAAACTGAACTCCTTGCACTGAAGTCTTGGCAGTTCAAGGAGGTCTGAACGTTTGCAATTTAGGTACCATGTACTCAGCTGATGAACTTTTCAGTAAGTATACCTCTTTCATAACTGTGAAATCACCAATGTTCTCCATCAATGTCAGACTTGCCAAAAGCTTAGCTAAATATACTGACAAAATCTCATTTTTTGTATGTGAAAATAAATAGTTTTCTTCAATCAGTTACTTTGTTTTCACATTAAAGTTTGAAGACTTTGTTTCAGCTAGCCTAATGACCCTTTCTCAACTTGTCATAATGGGATTTCTACATTGCTTCAACTTGCTATTCTTATTTTTATACAGCAATATTAATTATTTCTTATTTATGGAAATTGAACTGGCCAGAGTTACTCGTGTGAGGCCAAAGTTATTCATGTGATCTAACTCTTTTAATCCCAGATGTTTTGTACATCCTCTACGTGTTCAGGACCATTGCATCACACGTCAGACTAATTAGTTCTGCGTCTGCCTGTGTTTACAAGATTTTTCAAAAGTAATTTCCTAAAATTTGCTGAAAGGTATTTTAATGGATTTATGGGATGGAAAGAAAGTTCAATCTTCCTCGATTCTTTGCTTTTTTGTTTTTTGGTTTTGTATTTTTAAATTAAAAATAAACACAAAATAATTCCCCTTAAGGTTTCACAATCAAATTTAATTTAATTATTCTATGCTGATATAATGATTTAATCATCTAAACGTAGTAATTTAATTAAAAATATGAGATTAACATGAACTTTCCACTGATCATTTGTTTTGGTTTCTTAATATGATGCAGTACATTTTCTCAGTGTATTTGTTTTTCTTCTTGTCTCATTACTTTCTTAAATTGACTAAGATGGTTGACAGGCTTATTCTGTCAGATTAAAAAATTTGACATTAACTGAAATAAAAAAGAAAAAAATGACTATAAGCTAAGAAGTTTTCAATCCACTAGTGGTTCTTTTTGTTTAATAGGCAAACTCTTCATATATTTCATTAGTTGAGGATTCAGTATAGCAGTTTCTCTCTCTATGTTTTCCTATTAATTTATTTTTACCTAATCCTCAACATTTTAGTAAGGTTTTACTGAGCTTGTATATCTGGAAAATTTACAGGTATTAACCTCTATGGGCTGTGTTGTACTGCAGAACAGAATAATTGCAGATTTATGTTTCTATATTAAGAACCTGGGACCAGATCTGACACCAAAGCTGTATACTCATTTTTAGAATCTCCATACTGTTCTGCTGTTTTCCCTTTTCTCTTTTCATATAGATGCTAAACTTTATCTTTGAATTTAATTTATTATAAACTCTTCTGTCTTGCATTTGTCTTCTCTTTTATCTAGTAGTGATTTATTTGCAAGAATCTATTTTGTAAGTGGCAAATACCATATAATGATACATATTCTAAAGACAGTGCATACCCTCATGTGGCTCAGATGAGCTAATATCAATTGTTTTCTTCACGTTTTCTTGGATGGGCAGCAGATGCATGTGCTTCTGAGTATCTTGTGGATTAAGAGCCTACACTTCTAATGGATGCCTTTTTGTTTTGTTTTGGAATTATAAGAAACCCATTTAAAGATAGAGTATTAAGGACTGAATGTAATTTTTAAATTGACTTTGCATATATGTGTATGTAATAACAGAAAATATGATTAGTTGCTCATCTATGCATTTGATATTTGAGCATAACTTGGCTAGAAGAAACTGAAAACATTTTATTGGATGTAGCAGTTACTCTGAAGCAAAAAAGATATTTCTGTGAGAATCTAACCCCATTGGCAAGAAAGGGCAATAGTTTTCAAGGCAGGACAGAAGCATTTTATGGAATTTAACGAGTCTCTCTAGTTCAAGGATTAAGGTCTACAGCTCAATACGAAATTGCTCCAAAGCAGAATTTGTGTGAAGCTTATAAGTGAAGTCATCTAAATAGTAGTAGGAAAATTATAGAAGAGTATAACTTTGTTTCATCAGTGTCTCAACATATTATACTGTTGAAGATGCTCTAAATTAAATAACTCATTTGACTAGATGGTGATAAATAGTACGCTGGTTGCTGTCACAGCTACATTTTGCTAAATGATCCTTTTTCTACTCCCAGGTGCTCTGTTGTCGCTAAAACATCAATTGTTTGTCACAGCAGAACATCTGCCATCCATATTAACATTTAAAAACACCAGAAAACCAAAAACCACAGAAGGCAAACGACCAAAAACAACAAGAAAAGAAATACACAAAAATCCCAGGACTTTATAGAGCTCTTCACATTCCAAGAAAGCCAGATCTGTGGGCTTCAGATTTGAGATTGATGCAAAAGACATTAAATGAGGAGTAAGCACTGCATGTGCACCAACATGTAAAACCTATGGTAGTACAACCAGAAGTGCCTGTACTAGTTTCCAAGCATAATGGAAAAATATTACTATCTCTGGGTAATGAGTAATATGCCTCTGATATGTTAATTTCATAATCTTAATGTCAACAGTGGTAACTTTCAATGTCTGCTACAAAACAACTATACTGTCAGCTTCAAATTTTGCAATAATATACTTTCTGAGATGAAAAATATTTGCTAAGGTATCACCTCTGAAATGTCCATAAGGTGATGCTGATGGCTATTATATTACTGGCAGCAATTTAGTGCTAACAATTAAAAAGGAACCGTGATCATGTGGTTAGACTAAACTTAATTCTGTATTTGAGATCTGAGTAGAAGACAGAGTTTTTGTAATTATATATCTTCCCAAGTGCCACAAGAGCTGTCTGTCTTTACTGCAGATGTTCAGGACGTTTCTTTACAGAGGAACTACACTGAAATAATCTAATCTAGCCTAGTCTAGTCTGGTCTTCTAGACAGGGTTTGTGACAGCCCCATCATCTAATTATACATCTCCCTGATGGACTCTGCATATAGCTTTTATTATATTTAATGGAATAAGGATTATCTCCCATTCTAGCTCTTTTCTTCAAAGGAGTTTTTAAAAACAGTTTTTTCCTCATCTTTCTCTAAAATTCAGAATCCAAGAACTGTTTTGTGTCACAGTAAGGCACTTCATCGATGTGCTGAATGTGCCCTGACACATGAAAAAACCCACAAAAAGTAATAGGAAATAGGTATTTAAATGAATGATTGTTTATTTCTCTTATCTGCTTTAAAAGTAGCTGCAAGAATAGTGCATTTCTGTGACTTCAAAGATATCAGGAAGCAAATCTGAAATGGTTTCACACCTTTTCAAGTTTAGTTGATTGTATCTTAGAAAACTGACATTTTTCACTTTCTCATAATATTGACTCTAATGCAGCAACAACAGAAATGACAATATTTAATAAACTATGAATTATGAGAATTATGAATTAGTCTTCACTTTGCTCCAGTTTGCATATTAGGGACTTCAGACTGTGAGTGACTAAATGGCTTTACACTGCTCTGCTTTATACTCGGTCATTAGCTTATGTTCCTGTGTCTTATTTACTACAGCAATTTCAAACTTCCTTTTTGTTCATATTTTCTTTCTCTCTCCATCTATAGTTTTGCAAAATTTAAAACCATTCCACAGCAAACATCTAAGTATGAAATATCAAATTCTTAGAGTATCACAGACATGGATTTAAGATGAGTTGCTAAAAACTATTCTGGTCCCAAAATCTGCAATTGTGCAATGGTTATACAGCTATACAAGCTATATAATCTAGGGCAGTATTGAATTATTTCATCCTGAGATCACTCTTCGTCTTCCTAAAAACATTCTGTCCTTTCCTAAATAATTCTCTGCTATCAGTATCATTGTAGGTGAGGATGTCACAGCAACAGCTTTCCTGCAGATAAGGCAGCTCATCTGCAGGTGTGCTCTGCCACATGCCTGTGGGAAGTCAGCTTATCAACCTGTTGGTACTGAACTGCTTGTCTGAGATGTGCACAGAGGCTTAAACTACACGTTTTACAGGCATCGCTTGTCATTTGACATGTTACGTTTCACAATCTTAATTCTCTTTCAAACAGCTACTTGTTTGAAATTTAGTGTAATATTTTAATCTGATACAACATATTTGATACAACAACACTTGGTTATTCAGTAAAAAGGTCAGCTTAATGACATTATACTCCTTTCTGCAAAGTCAGTTAACCGAAGCACCATTATTTTTATTAAGTCCCCAAATATAATCAATGCTCAAATTTGACAAGAAATATATATAAGTGGGTTGTTTTTTTTTTCTTCCTTTTTTGTTTTTTACAACTCAGGTACTGCTGAAATCACCTGAATCTATTTTATTACTGGATATACTTTGATCTTATTCCCTCTAAGTAGAAACAATCTCTGTTAAATCAGTTACATGCAGCAAATCTCTGTATTTAAAGATTTGAAAAGTATATAAGGAAAGAATAACTCATATTCCTTGTACTTTACAGTTCTGAAAGCAAACCTTTCTCATGAAGAGTGCTGCTCTTATAGTGGTCCTATCCTTTATACATCATTTGGGTTGAGTCTTTTTATGCTCCACACAACCTTCAGTTTTCAAAACACAAAGCAAAGGAAAAGGTCTTTCTCAAGTTTCCAGTCTAGAATCTTATTTGGTAGTACAAATAAGTACTTTTGGCCTAGTAAATTGGAAAGCTTATCTATAAGGCTTCATTCAGCATTTGTTAGAAAGAATTTCTTGACTGAAGTGTCATGATGAAGTGCTAGGGTCTGAGATAGGCCAGAATTGCCTTACAGATGAATCCTGTACTGTCCCTACTTGATACAGGAGAATGGGCAAACCTCATATATAACTTAGTTAGATTGCTTGTGCTGAGTATGAACCTTATGCATAGATTAGCTGAACTGCTTAGCATTATTATGTCAAACCATATATTTGAGACATCCTTTTCTAAATCTTGCCTGTTAAACCAGATGCTTAAGAAATTTTGGTATACTCTCATGACTGTCTGCAAGATATTTTAGGGACCTTTAGGAACCTCACCCAGGAACCTCCCCCAACCTAGATCTGGGCTCTGGCCAAGCCCTGGTCTCAGGTGGTCAAGAAGACTGTCATCAGATGTTTTGGCATGACAAAATATGCAAATCATTCTGACTTACCGATTTGGCCCTATAAAAGCTGGACCCCCTCACAGCAAAGATGGAGACCTCACCTACGAGTGGATACACTGCGTGGGATTTCCCAGTTACCGGGATTGGTTCTCCAACCCTTCTCTGTGACCTGGGCTCCCCAACGAATGAAGCAGTCTGGATGATGATAATGTATTAGCAGGGTAACTGGGGATGTATCTTTCTTAATCACTATTTTTGCTTGTATAGTAATGATTAGATACACTATCTTGCTCACTTTGTTTGTTGCCAAAACAGTGCATGTGCTAAGCTTATTGCCATATTCAATGCATTCTTTTGGTTTTGTGTTGCCTTAATCTTGCTAGTAAAGTGAGACCGTTCCCTCTATTGGTGTCTGTGTCCCCTCTGTTGCCTGTCAATTGGCAAAACACACGAGCACACTGCAGTTGCTACTAACCTTCATGGTCTTGTGTTTTAAACAAATATTTCTAAAAATTAGTGTAGCAGATCAGCTGCACTTCCTCAACAAGCACACCAAGTATAGGCAAAGACCATGACATAGCGAGTATGCATAAAGATTTTAAAAGCTTAAGATAGTAAACCTGTTTTCTGACAGCAAAGAAACTGACAAAGGATTTACAAAAATCTTCCGTTTTAGAAGCAGATGATGATAAAGAGGGCAGCAGAACCCACTCTGCACCTTCCCTACCCAGCAGCATAGTCAGGCCAAAGCTATAGTCAGAGCCATATCTGCAACATCATGGGGAAACTTTCATAAAGAAATTTTAGTGAAAATGAAGGCACAACTTTTTATGTGCTCTTCTTTATTAGGTTGCCTTGGCACTGCGAGTTGGAACAAAACTGAGAAACATCTTCTGTCTTACAGTGATTCACCTGTTCTTATGACAACTCCAACTATAATTGGCATTTTCTAGGGCTTTTGTAGAAGACCACAGATACATTGCCTGACATCCCTGAGCACAGTGGTGAAAAGAAGCTTTGCAAATAGGGTTATTTATCCAAACTGAGTTATTGATTGCTCCTGCTTAAATGATGACTTTCTGTGGGTTAAGCTTTGCTGCAAGACATCTAGAACTTCAGCCCAAGTATCTTTTTAACTTCAAATCAATGGCCTCCTTACCTGAATGAAAAGGCAAACTGTTAAAACCTGCTAGTAATTTATGTAGCATAACTTAGATGGATCATTCTCTTCAATTTGGTTTCAAAAATAAACATAGAAAATAGGACTGCTCTGGAGAGATTGATAGAACCTAAATGATCAAATAAATACATTGATTTTTCTCATAACACCTAGTGTAAAATGGGTGTCAGTTTCAAAAATACACTGTAGTTGTTGTATAGACAGACTCTACTTGGGCTTCACAGTGGAATTATTTTACTATTTTCAAGAAGTAACAAGTAATAGGAAAGCTTTTTTTAACTAAGCACAATCCTTAGAGCAACATTTTGAATGTAGTAGTAGTTTTTGCATGGAGGTAAGTCTAGACTATATTGGAATGACTCTACTCAGCACTGGTGAGGCCACACTTGGACTGCCATGTCCAGTTCTTGTGTCCACAGCTGTACTGGGTTTGTTTGGAGAGAAGCTACTTGGGTGGCTTCTGTGAGAAGCTGCCAGAAGCTTCCCCTATGTCTGATGAAGTCAATGTCAGATGGCTCCAAGATGGACCCACCACTGGCCAAGTCTGAGCCCATCAGCGATGGTGGTAGTGTCTCTGGGATATTATATTTAAGCAGGGAGAAACTTACTGTGCAGGAGCAATTGCAGAAGAAGAAGAGAGGAGTGAGAATATGTGAGAGAACCAACTCTGCAGACACTCAGGACAGTGAAGGAGAGGGAGAAAGTGCCACAGGTGCCAGAGCAGAGATTCTGCTGCAGCCCATGGTGAAGACCATGGTGAGGCAGGATGTCCCCTTGTAGCCCATGGAGGTCCATGGTGGAACTGAGATCTGCTTGCAGAACATGGAGGATCCCACACTGGAGCAGGTGGATGTCCAAAAGAGACTGTGACCCCATGTGAGGCCTGTGCTGGAGCAGGCTTATGCTGGAACAGGTTTGCTTGCAGGACCTGTGACTCCTCTTGTGGGGAAACCATGCTGGAGCAGTCTGTTCCTGAAGGAAGACTACCTCGTCTAACAGATTAGCAACAAATCCTATGTCTTTATTTCTTCTATGTAAGCCTCCTTTTTTAGAGAGTTTTTCCCTGAGGTTTGTGTTTAAAGCATAAACAAACAAGTCATGAATAGTCAAGGATTTTGAAGGCTCACAGAAACTGATCACTATTTTAACACTGCATTGGGATATCCAGGCTGCAATAAGACATTTCTTGAAGGAAGAATGCTATTCAGACACAACTGTTGGCCTAATATGACTAGTATTTTTACAAGCTTGTGACTATCCTGAGTTATCCTTCACCTGAAGACATGTAGCAGAGTGCAAAGGCTATTAGGTTCCTAATGGTTCCTCTTAATTCCTAATAGTTTTGATATAAACTTAGCACTGTAGGTGGCTGATTGACTACTGGTATGTCTCACTGTGTTTAACAGTGCATTTTTCAGGATAAATAATTTCAAAAAATGGCTTTCAATTGGCATTAAAATCCACCTGGCACATTTTGAACAACAGACTGGCAAAAGGCTGACAAAAGAAATGAATGTCGTCAGTGAGATGAATAGTAGGAAGAGCATATATCTCCGGTTGGGGTTTTCAAAATTTGTGTAATCTTCCATTATTATAAATATTGGCACAAGTATTGCTCAAAGGAGAGGGGTAAAAATAGAACGCCATTTTCTGAAAAACATATTTAAGAGAAAAAAGGTAAAACACTGCATTCTTTTTATATCTGGCCTCCATTAAGTTCTTCTGAACACTCGTTAGTTCCAACGGCAATAGCCTTGAAACACACGAAACATGCATTCTGCCTGGGTGCCTAAAAAACTTTTGACAACAGATAAACAGTGTTCTCTGCACACCAAACTGCATGAGCAATAATTTAACTGCCTCAGTTATTCATCTGCTGTTGTATGTCTCATGACTGGACTACAAACTTTCTGGAGCAGGGCTAATTTTATATGTTGTGCCTCAATTTAATGCTAACAATTTCTGATGCTGGTCTTGACCTAATGTCTCTAGTTTACTGCACTAACATAAATAATGATTGTCTGACTAATAATTACCTAGAGTAAAATCTTCCTTTTTCCTATGCCAGGAGGAGAGATGCATACCAATAAAAGTTAAAAACAGAATAAGTCAGGAGCAGAGTCACAGAGAAGTAGCAACTCAAACATGCAGTGTTAAAAAAACAATAAAACCCAAAATTGAAAGGACAAGCCTGTTTTTAAATACCAAGTATTTCGAACTCAAGTACATAATGAAGTTACTGAATATACCTCTTCCTTTCCCTCCCTCAGTCACTCTGTCCCCATTCCCAATTAAAGGGAAAAAGCAAAGGAAGTAATCATGTAATTAACATTAAATCCCTATCTCTTTTTCCATCTCCAGAAAAATTTGTATTTTAAAATCAGAACTTTAAATAAAGCAAGCCCACCTTTTGTTCAGAATTATTCTTTAACCTCGCTTTGGGGGGGTATTCTTCTGCCTGCATCCAAAAACATGAGAACTGAGTCATCCTGTTTCCTTTTTCATCTGCTAAGTCCAAATAGAGCAGGGTAGATTTCATTGCCCTCAGCATGACCTCACAACACTTTGGCTTTGCATCAGGACTGTGATTATAATCAGATCTCATTCTTCAGGGCTTCAGCTGATCAGCTGTAAGAGTCAGGGCCGTAATTTGACTTGTAAATTCCCCTCTTCCTTTACACATGCATCTTTTCTTCTGAAGGGCTTGCAATTGACTGCAGGTGGCTGTTGAGTGAGGGGTACCCATACTTGGGGTGGCACAGTGCTTGAAGGTGCTTAACTTATGTGTCTGATTAGGCACTCAAAGTCATTCTGATAACACATTTTAAGATCAGGAAGGAGCTATTAAAAAAATAATCAAAGCCAACACAAAATGTTCATGGGGTTATTTATTCAAATAGGGTTTTTTTGGCAGATTAAACTTTTACTAGATGGATGCTTACACAGCTGATACAATGTCACAGCATTTGTGGAAAACATTGATTTGGAATTTTCTGGTTTATCTTTGCTCTTCTCATGAAATGTTTGGTTTTTTATGTTAAGTAACATTGAAATAGGCAGCATCTGAACTTTTTACTGTATAGTTTGATACCCAGGTTTCCCTCACACTGTGTGATTAGATTACCTATTGCATTGCGGTTCATGAAATGTGCTCATACTTCAGACTGATGAGGTACTCTGCTACGCTTCTCTGTTGGTGTTCTGAAATGCTGAAACTATTCTGGAGCTGGTGTTAAGGTGTTTCTTTTTAACAGTAGATATATTTCTGAGTCAGGGACACAACGATCACATAAATGAAGTATTTTTTAGTAATTTAATATATGATGCTGAGTGAGCAGTAATGGATATTTAGCATGGTTTGTCAAATGTTTTCAATGCTGTGATTTCAGAAACAAGTACGCAGCAACTCTTCCAAGTTTTCTGAGACTGCAGCTGATGATAACAGCTCCTCCACCCTAGTTGCTCTATTTAGCTGCACTATTATCTTTGGTGAAGAAATCTTTTTCATCTCTATGTCCAATTAGAATTCCCAAGGAGGTGTTCCTGTTCTGAAAGCACCAAACATCATTCCTTCCTATTTGCTTCCATTAACACTCTACCAAAGTGCACCAGGAAACCTACACAACTGGTTACCTTCTTTCAGTGAAAGAAAGAAAAAAAAGGGGGGAAAATAAGAATTTACTATATTTGTTAGGTTTCCACAAGTGTAGATACCTAGAAAAGAAATGTTAAAAAGAGATTCCAAAATCACGAACTTTTCCTGTGAGTTTTTGCCTGTTTATTTACTTAGATTACTAATCCAAATCTTTATCTGTGTGACTGAAAACTAAGAGGAAGAGAAGGCAGTTGTCCTTAATGGAGGAACTAGATTTGAAAAAGAAAAAAGCTTCTGGGCTTGCTAAAGGTAAATTGAGAGCTTACAGGAAGGGCAGTGAATGTTTTGGATCCTGTTGGTAATTAGAAAGTCACAAATAGATACTCAAACTGGAGCAGCATTTGAAGCTAAAATGAAGTCAGGTCATAGGAAAGGACAAGTTCTATTGAAATTTCTGGAGACAGCATATAAAGAGGTACCATGGAGCCCCATAAATAGCTGAAAACTGTAGAAATGGAGATAGGACTGGTCAATGGACTGCTATTCTGTCCAGAATGATCCTGCATATTTTAATCTTGGTAAGGTGTCTAGATCTCTTTGAAGACATGGTTGTCTGTCAGGCTTATCTCATAGATGATGTACAAAAGGAGAAGGTATTCTCAACTAAATTAGAGCAAAACAAAATAAAAATCCTTCAGCAACAGAAATGGTAACATCTTCATCAAATATGACATTTGACAGAGCGTGCTTTTCTTGCCACCAAATAAAAAGCTCAATTGGAATCCACTAAGGCAAATACCTAAAGGATTTCCCAGATATCAAAACATAGCAACATACAAAATTACTCCAAATAATTAGGTTAAAAGAGCATTGTTTTTGATTCATGAGAATATTAGAAGAAATCAAACTAAATAAGTCTTTTCCACCTTAAGAAAGCCCCTCTACTGAGTGGAATATTCAGGTAAGTTTATAATAATATTAGCAGTTAATGGAATAAAAAAACACTGGGAATTTTAAATAGGATAAATAAAACTTAGCGTGATTTCTAACAAAATGGGCTTATTAGGGCTCTTAACCAATGTATGTGGGGGGGTTTATGTGATTTTTTTTTTTACTGATGCAAACAGTGTTCTCAGAGCAGTTTTATTATAACAATTATATCTGATGTAAATTTCATAATTTTAAAATAGCTTTTCTATTCTATTCTTCTATTACAATGTGTCCTCTAATCTGTAGTTATGCTCTTTTATAGAAACAATTGCACCTGTTTAGCTATCTAAAAGCTGTCACATTGATTTTTTTCATTTTTTTTCTTACCTTTAATATCTGATTCCTGAATTTTCAGTTTAGGTGAACCCCAAGTCTCAAAACTTCCAGTTATTGCTCACACACACGGCAGGCAATTCCCTTGAGACTCTCCACTGAGCACTCTGCAATGCCTGCACCCATCAGCTGAGATCTCGAGACCCAATGCCTATGTCCCATTGTACTGATTTAATAAGATTGCAGAATGATTCCAAAGCTTTGCAAGCTTGTCCTTCATATTGGTTACCTATGTGGGGTATATGTTACATTTGCTTTAAAAATTACTGTCAGATTCTGATTCTTCTGCTGTAACGTGTAAATTGGGGACAATGTCTTAAAATTTTCTGCGGTAAAGTTTAAATTAACAAAATATCCCATGTTTGGCACTGGCTTTCCCGAGTGAAATCTGTGAAGAGTGGTATTTAGGAAAGCTTCTTTGAATTCACTGCATGGTGCACTATTTTCACAAATAAATAATCTGCAGTGAAGAATGTGTATGAGTTTTAGGTATGAACCAGACCTTTACGTCCACACTCCAGAGAACTGCAGACCGTTCCCCTGCTGTTTTTTCCAAGCTTGTTTTTATCTTAAAACAGCAGACTTGTTTCTTGTCATCACAAAATCCATTACAGTTTATAAAGGGAGATGACTTTCCTTATGGGTTCTCTTATTAATTTGGCAAAGAATATATTCAGGTGAATTAATGAAATTCTGGGTTTTCAATTTTTCCTCTTGTATACTCCCTATCAGTGCTCAGTGGGTGAGCGCATCTGTCTGCTGGAGCTATGAATGTTTCCATCTCTATGATTCTACCCTTGCTACAGCTTTTACCTTTCTACTGCTCTTTTGCAACCCAGGTTGCTCTGTCAAACCTGGGCATCAGATCCATCCTTGAAGACGAGGGGAGAAATTTATAACAGGAGTTTATAACAGGAGGTAAAGACAAAGAGTGTTACAGGTTGGAGAGCAGCTGAGATATCCCAGGGCATTCACAGGGCACAAGATACATTGCAGGGGCAATTGATTCAAATGCAAAGTGTTCCTCTATAAAGCTAAAATACTTTCAGAATATCTGGGAAAAATGAAGCAAGTCTTCACCTGTTCTCCTCAAGCATAAAATCCTTCTCTTTCTTTCTCAATCAAAAAAAACCCCCAAAAGACCCTGAAAAAACCCTCTCACCAAATACATGTATTTCTAATAAATTTCTATGTAATTTGTAGCAGATGTTAACTTTTTTTTTCCTGACACTGCATATCTTAGATGAACTAGTCAGTTTTTTTCCAAGTTTATTGACTAAATTCCCATGATTCACTAAATTGCCTGTTTATCTCTTTTTTCCTAATTCAAAAAGTCATAGGAAAATAGAATCAACCAGGTTGAAAAAAACCTCTGAGATCATCAAGTCCAACCCTTGATCCAGCACCGCCGTGGTTACTAGACCATGGCACTAAGTGCCACATCCAATCTCATCTTAAAAACCTCCAGGAACAGTAAATCCACCACCTCCCTGGGCAGCCCATTCCAAGATCGGATTACTCTTTCTGTAAAAAATTTCTTCCTTATAATTTAAACCTCAGTATTTTGCAAGAGTCCATATGCATAGCATGTGGACCTGCAACATTGTTTCAAAAAAGGGGGGATTATTAGGCAGAAAATTCAAAACGACAAAAGTAATAGAAACAGAATTTTGTAAAAATAAATATTTAATACTTAGCTTCTTCCAACTCAACTGGTGCAGGATCACAAGAAAGACTGCAGATTGTTTCAGCTAGGTCCTAGCTAGTATAACACAACTATTAATAAATAGGCAGAACAGCTATACAAAGATCTTTAAAATTGAAATAAAAAATGTTTGGGTGTATTGGTTTTGGGGTTTTTTGTTTGCTTGGTTGGTTTTTTCTTTGGTTGGTTTTTTGTTTTTGTTTTTTGTTGGTTTGGTTTGGTTTGGGTTTGGGTTTCTTTGTGTTCACCTCCCATGAACATTTACAGACTTCACTTGTCAAAAGACCAGTGTTAAAGACTCTGGGACTGCCCATGAGAGAGGTGGAAAGGGAAGATATTCTGACATGTCTGTGTTCGACAAAGAAAAAAGCCTCTTGCACAATACAAGCATAACAGCTAACACCCACCCACAAGAGCACGCACTTTGACAATGAGTATACCACAGTGCTAGTGAAGGTGAGCTTTGAGCAAAACTGCCATTTGCAGGGTGGTGTGCTGTGGGGAATCATAGAATCAACCAGGTTGGAAAAGACTTCCAAGATCATAAAGTCCAACCCTTCATCCAACACTGCCATGGTAACTAGACCGTGGCACTAAGTGACACATCCAGTCTTATCCTAAAATCTTCCAGGGATGGTGAATCTGCCACCTGGGCAGCCCATTCCAATGTCTGATTACTCTCTCTGTAAAACATTTCTTCCTAATATTCAACCTAAACCTCCCCTGGCACAGCTTAAGACCATGCCCTCTTGTCCTACTGCTGGTTGCCTGGGAGAAGAGACCGACGCCCACTTGGCTACAACCTCCTTTCAGATAGTTGTAGAGAGTGATGAGGTCTCCCCTGAGCCTCCTCTTCTCCAGGCTGAATGACCCCAGCTCCCTCAGCCTCTCCTCATAGCACTCGTGCTCGAGTCCCTTCACCAGCCTTGTTGCTCTTCTCTGGACCTGCTCCAGCACCTCAATATCCTTCCTGAACTGAGGGGCCCAGAACTGGACACAGTACTCCAGGTGTGGCCTCACCAGCGCTGAGTAGAGGGGAAGAATCACTTCCCTGGTCCTGCTGGCCACACTGTTCCTGATACAGGCCAGGATGCCATTGGCCTTCTTGGCCACCTGGGCACACTGCTGGCTCATGTTCAGCTTCCTTTCAATCCAAACTTCCAGGTCCCTTTCTGCCTGGCTGCTCTTCAGCCACTCTGTCCCCAGCCTGTAGCACTGCAGGGGGTTGTTGTGGCCAAAGTACAGGACTCGGCACTTGGCTTTGTTGAACCTCATCCCATTGGAATCAGACCATCTCTCCAGCTTGTCCAGGTCCCTCTGCAGAGCCCTCCTGCCTTCCAGCAGATCGACATTCACCCCCAACTTGGCGTCATCTGCAAATTTACTAATGGTGCACTCAGTCTCCTCACCCAGACAATCAATAAAGATATTAAACAGGACTGGGCCCAACACTGTTCCCTGGGCGACACCACTAGTGACCGGCTGCAAACTGGATGCAGCACCATTCACCACCACTCTCTGGGCTCAGCTGTCCAGCCAGTTCCTAACCCAGCAGAGAGTGCCCCTGTCCAAGCCATGGGCTGCCAGCTTTTTCAGGAGTATGCTATGGGAGATGGTGTCAAAGGCTTTGCTGAAGTCCAGATAGATCACATCCACAGCCTTCCCCTCATCCACCAGGCAGGTCACCTGATCATCAGAGGAGATCAGGTTGGTCAGACAGGACCTGTCCTTCCTAAACCCATACTGGTTGAGTCTGGTCTCTTGCCCATCCTCTAGGTGCTGTGTGATTACATTTAGGATGATCTGCTCCATAACCTTTCCAGGCACTGAGGTCAGGCTGACAGGTCTGCAGTTTCCCGGGTCCGCTTTGCAGCCCTTTTTGTGGATGGTTGTGACATTCACCGACTTCCAATCATCTGGGACCTCCCCAGTGAGCCAGGACTGTTGGTAAATGATGGAGAGTGGCTTGGCGAGCTCTTCCACCAACTCCCTCTAGTTTAATATCTAGTTGCTGAGGGGACCAAAGAGATCTTATCATTGCATTTCACAAGTCCCGTCAAAACCGATTATCAGAATGATGAGTGGTGTTTATACCACAAGCTACTAACAGAATTTGTAAGCTATCTCAAAGAATTTTTATTCCTGAAGTCAGTTTTATGTTTATTTTTCTGAAGAAGCGTGAATAATGGCTGTTCTGTTTAGCATGCAGATCCATGAAATGCCATTTCCTTTGGACTAATCCCTGAGTAACCAATTGCAGGCACAAATATTCTCAATCTCATAATGCACTCAGGAGCACATTGCCCTGAAGGTACTGGAATCCCTACATCTCCTCTGCATGGAAAGAATGTAAGTGGTATCACTGTCTTCATTGGTGCTTACAAAATACTATTATGGGTAACCAGAAAAAATGTATCTGATCACACACACATAATTATTATATTTTTTTACTACAAGATTGATGACCTTATTACCATTAAAATCCAGCTAGTTTGAGTGACCTTTATATAATGTTCTGTATAAAATGCTTAGCTGTAATGATAAACCAAGTATAAGCCTTTTGAATAAATATAACCCATATGGTATTGCTCAGGAAGTCGATAGCAGTTGAATATTTCCATTTGTTCAGCAGATGTGCTACTGCATTGCCTAATGGTCACAAACAAGAGTAAACAACAGTGAGAAACGCAAATTTTGCTATACATCTTACTCATCTTCAGCTGGGAAATTGCCAAATGGAAACTTTCATATATTTTCCCACTGGCTGAACATCTGGTTATGCTAATTCTGACCTCAATACTTCAGATACAGCCTAGGAACTATTAGTTTTAAATACTGTTTTTATAATCCCATGGACTCTGTAAAAATATCCTTAAAATTAGTGTAAGCTTATCTGTATGACTCCAGCTGCAGTGGTTTCCCAAGAATTGCCTGAGACACTGTATTACCTGATCAACCCCTGGATCCCACACTGCCTACATGCTCTTCTCATCTTGGCTTTTCTGAAATGCCACAGTTGCCTTGGCCACCAATGACATTTAAACACAGGACATGGCCAGCATCGAATTCAAACTCTCTTCTTATAAGCAGCATAGATGCCATGGCACTGGACCAGCTCAGGATGACTTGAACCCAATCCTCAAAAATGTCTCAGGAGCTGTGAAAGCCCCCAAGCCCACTGCCCTGCTCTTTCCTGCATGCCCATCTCCAGCAGTGAGCAGCCTCAGTCACTGCCTGTGCCAGCTTAGACATCAGCAAAAAAAAAAGCCTCCTGCATCAGTGGGATCTCAACAGGCACTATGCCTGCTTAGAAGGGGCTCCACAAGATATCTTTCTCTCATCTAAATTCTTTGAACAATCCTCTTTTTTGTGGGAAGCTCCTTTGGACATCTCTAAGGTGCACAGCACCCCTCACACTGGAGACTTGGGCCAGGGGAGACTTCTCTAGTCAGACTCAAGAAGGAAGGAGTCTTCCTGGCCAAAAAAGAAAAAAACCTTTTACAGTCTGGTGAACCCTTTCCCTCTCATCCATTGGACTACCACAGCTTCATGGATTTTTCCTATTGCCCAGGACCAGGCTTGTTACTAAAACTGGACAGCATATAGAAACAGGACAACACACCTTGGAAGATGGCCCTTCCTCAGAGCTCACAAGCATGTAGAAAGTCCTGCCTGACCTCAGCCTGTGAGGTATATACTTGTACTGTTTTTACGGCAATCTGACTCCAGGCAGTCAAGAAATTTGCTGTACAGAAAAAGCAGCTGAGCCCTAATTTTGCATTCACTACTGAGAAGTGTTAGGATATGTGCTTCCTCATAAATAACATTTTGGGGCAAAAATCATGCACAGATGTTTCATAGATAGCAAGATGTCCACTCGCATGAAAAATCATAACAATAGCTAGCTTCCCAAATGTATGTCATATGAATTCCTCTTTAAATTATGCTGAAATCCTTACATTATGCAATATTTCTGATAACTACACCAAACTGAGATTAGACAGGCTTGTCCCTACCATCTGCCACTAGCTCTTCAGCTCCTTTGTGCTCTGAAGTAAGTTATGATGTTTTAACCAGAATGAATGCTGATCTTGTGGAAATAAGCATTAATTTCAGCCACAATTATGTAGGACTGCCATTGAAGAAAAAAACATGAGGAATCTTGGACTCTCAGTCAATTCCTGCCTCACAGAAAAACCAAGACAGCACCACTGGGACGTGGTTGTATAAAATGACAGAGGCAAAGAGACTGATAAGTATGCCACAGGGAGGGGTGCAGGAAGTTAATAATTTGCATTTCCCTGTGAAACACTGAATAATTCAAATTAGCAAATAACTTCCACTCCTCTGGTCCTGAGTTGGGGAAAAACTGACCACATTCAGCTATAGGAAACTGAGGAGTGCAAGAAAAGTCTTTTATAAAACCTCAGGGTTTTATAATAAGTAGGTCTTCTAAGTTCTTTAGATTCTTTACCACTGCTCTTAGGATGATAAAAAACTGTTTTCCTAATTTTTTAAAATCATTTTTCTGCTCTAGATTGGACTCAGAGTTAGCAAAAGAGGCCTGGTAGCATAACAGACTAGGGAAATCAATTGTTCACTATTACTCCTCATGCCATTTGCCTTCTGATAGCAACTCAGTATGTGGAAATAAGTACTAAAAAAAATGCTGTCAAAGTGTTCATGTTTTGGGAGTAAGTTTTTTTTCTCATTTTCTTAATATTTACATTTCAAATCTTACTTTTTATAGTAAAAATAACAAATCATACATTTTTTATAAAGATCATGGTATAATTACAACTGCTCCTACAAAGGATCTGGTTGGAAGGAAGGCATTATCTGTCATGCCAAAAGTCCAATAGTAGGCAGTAAACCTGAACACATATGGAATTACTTCAAATTAAAGCAGTAGAGCAATTTATGTCCTTGATCTTTCTTCCTGACTCCAGCATTTTCCTCAAAAGAGTACCTACAGTAAAGCTATTTCAACCTAAATTCTTTCTTAACCCCTTTTTGTTGGAGGAAGCCACTTCAACATGGTCTGAGAAACATTACAACATACCATTGCAATACAGCAACAGAATATCAAGTTTATGTAATTTACCTCAGTAAAGGGAATCCATTTTTCTAGACTTCTTTAAGTTGTAATAGTCTTGATCATATTATTGGCAGGACTGCTAGCACTGCCTAGTCTCATTACTCACTCATTACTTGAAAAAGATCCTATTTTCAATGGAATGGGTCTTTTCTAAAATTGAACCTCTTGTGTTGAAATATTCTATGCCAGAAGACTGCCTCAGCATGAATTGGCAATTATCATAAAGTAGTGCTGATGACAGTAATTTCAACCAATATTCTTCAGAAGCTAGATGGACAGAGTGTCTCTCTGTTTTAAAACCTCTAGTGATTTCTTTTCTTTTCTTTCTTTCTTTTCTTTCTTTCTTTTTCTTTTCTTTCTTTCTTTTTCTTTTCTTTCTTTCTTTTCTTTCTTTCTTTCTTTTTCTTTTCTTTCTTTCTTTTCTCTTTCTTTCTTTTTCTTTCTTTCTTTCTTTCTTTCTTTCTATTGAAAAGCCCTATCTTTGAAGCAGGAATTGAAATTAGACAGAAAAATTCTGCAATTATATGACTTGTGCGGACTTAATAGAAATTAGCCCATATTTGGGCAAACCTAAGCCCCCTAATGAACTGCAGTTTTTATTAGTAGCAGTAAACTTTCTGTGTTGCTATACTGAATGAAAAAGCAAAAGCTTTCCATATTAGGACTTCTGGCTATGTACAAATGAAGAACTCAGGAGTGCAAGAGTGCTTCTGGCACTGGATACACAAGCTGTGACTCCAGGGCAAGAACTCTGCTCATTGGTACACCAGGTATCTCTTCCAGGTGTGCAGTGGAAAAAAGCAGCACTGAAGATCATGATGTCCTCATGAACAGCCATCAAAGTCACATAAATACCCTTTGAAAACAGAGCCACACATTCATTAGAGAAAAAAAATACCTATTGGATCAGTGATCTCATGGTGTGCCCTGCAGGAGATATGGCTATCTATTTGCCAAGCTTAAATTTATCTTTCTTTGTTATGTGGTGACATTTAGAAGTTATGCTGTAGGGGTTTTTTTATTTTGGTTGGGGTTTGCATTGTGTTTTTTATTTTTGTTAGTTGTTGCTTGGTTTTTATTTTAATTTGATTTTTTTGGGTTTTCAAGGGTTTTGGGGGGGTTTGTTTGGTTGGTGGGTTGGTTTGTTTGGGGTTTTGTTTTGTTTTTGTTTTGTTTTGAATAAAAATAACCTCATTCCTCCAGGTGCTCATTTCTTGTCGCAATGTTTAGGTATCTGTCTGCTACCAGCTGTGGAAATCTATCTGCTCTATCTATTCTGTTGCTCTTTTTCTCTATTGGTTTGCTCAACATTCGCTTATGTAGAAAAATTTTGCATTTTTCCTGAAGACTTTAAAACTCATTTATGGACATTCAGTGTTTGAAATTCGTAGAGTTTTTTTCATAATTTCAAAACAAACTTTGCAAAGGAAGATAATTAGTTTAGCCAGAAAATACTGTCTTGTACGTGTTTTCTCCTTAAATGTAAAAGTGCAAAAGAAAAAACCCAATTGGCCAAGCCTGTAAGTGAACATTTCAAAAGTTATTTTGATTTATTTTGCCTCTTTTTTACAAATGTAAGCCATGAAGTACACATAAAAGAACTGTGCTATAATATAATTGCCCTCAAAAAAATTAACACTGCTATAGATAGATATAAGAAGCACATCTCATGTCTTTCATGCAACAGAGTTTAAAAAAACCTAATGTGCTTTTAAAAGGAAAGAACATTTGCAATGTGGCTGTCCCAAAATAAAAAAATAATACTTCTACCCTTCAGAAGAAGGGTCTAATCTATGAACAGTGGAGCTTTTTCCTGTTATTATGTTTCAACTGGTATTTTTATCGTACTTTGGCAGAAAAAAACAACTTGACCTGAAAAATTGACTCAAGTTTTAATTTTCAATTCAGAACCTCAAGTCAAACTTTTCCCGTTTTTTCTCATTATATGTGCATTTTAACAATGACAGACCCTACTAGGTTTCGTGTTAGTTGGCCTGTTTGATCTGAAGACATACTGCGCTTTAGCTTACTTTGTTTCTACCACAGACTGACAGTGTCACCTGATGAGTCAAGGGGAATGTCATTCCACTTCAGACAGACATACACAGCTTGTGGTATTTCAACATCATGAGATCTAGACTGTTGTGTGTGTTTCAGTGTCTCTCTTCTTCAGCTCCCTTGAGGGGTATGGGTAAAAGCATCTCAGCACTCTCTCAAACTGCTTTATTTCTGCCAGGTAACTGAAAAATAAGTTAGGGAATGGAAGGCTGAGCTGTCCCCAGAGTACCAGAGAAACTGGAAGATGCAGTCACTTTATTTCTGATCTACACCTTTTCCTATCAGTAGGGTTTATGCTAAACTGACAGTTCATGTCCAAAGAAGCACTTAAAAGTGAGGAAGTCAAAATGAAATGTTTAATTTTGCCCCAGAAATTAGTCTAAGCACTATGTCATCGACAAGAGACATGTAAAAAGTTTTAAGCTGACAGGAAATATCATTGCCTTCTAACCTCAGAGCATGCTGTGATATTGTGGGTGTATTTTGACTTAGCCCCCAAAGGGGTTTCAGTTTCCCATGTCATGCCCTCTTGGTGTTTTGCCATTAGAAAGAGGAAGGCAACATCTTCTGACATCTTCTGATGTCTGTGTAGCTAATTGTGACAGCACTTATCACACTGAAGTGTTTCTAAGTCATGGGTGAACACTTTTCACTGCTGCATTGCTGCTGCCTCGTGCTACATGTTCTGCTCTATAAAAAAGAGATGATGTACTTGTACCTGCCTAGTTCTGGTACACCAGCATGCTCTGCAAAGATCCACCAGTGAATATAAAATTTTGTCAAACAAACCTCACAAATGATAGTCCTTCACTGGGCTTGATTTCTTCTTTTCCTTCAGCGGTGAGATGAACTCTACTGCAGTACATTCTGGCTGAATAACAGATCATTCAGAGCTCAGGTGCATTCCAGGACAGCACAGGAAAGTAAAACACCGGGTTTTCCTGTTGCATTCAAATGCACAGACACATAGATCACTTTATAGATTTCTGCATTTTGGGTTATAGCTTTATCTGTGGCCTCCATATGGTCTTCATTTTTTTTTCATTTTAAGTTTGCATTTCTATGAATAAAACAACATATAGCCTTGTCCTAAAGGTTCTATCAATTTACACAAATTTAGGGCACAGATGTGGAGATTATGGCAACATTGTAGGAAGTGTCACAGGGACCAACTGCCCATATCCTTCAGTCATGTAATCCCACTGACTTCAGCAAATACTGGTTTAAGTTAAGCAACAATGCCTCGATTATGTTCTTCCACTCAGAGCAAGAAAATGACTCACAGCAATTAGCTTGACAAACAAAATCATGTTTTCCAGTCACGAATGATTACTGATTAAGCTTTGATGACACATTTGTTTATCATCTGTAATTCAAGGTATGGTTTGTGCCTGTAGATCTTAGCCTGGGATTTGTTCCTGTGGTACCTCTCACATATATCACTTTGTAAATGTGTACATAGTAATTTGCTATTTATGTTATGTGGTACTTAGACAACGCAGAAAGAATCGAGCCTTGCAGAATATACCATCTAAGGAGTCTTTCTGCTGTGTCTTTTGCAACCGGACGTGTCTATCTCGTATTGGCCTTTTTAGCCACCAACGCGCTTGCAAGAAACGTGGGTAGAGTCCTTCCCAAATCTTCGTTCGCGAAGCCTAGCCATGATGATATGTGGTACTTAATTTATGTTGTGTTATTTCTGCTCTCTGTTGGAATACTCATTTTATTTGGAAAGGATTAAGTCTAGAAACACAAATACCAATGCAAACTGAGGCTGGATGAAATATTTCTGACATTTTCTCTTACAATAGATAGTCTTCTGATCAAAAATTATGATTTATATTGTGTGAATAAATTTAGTCATAAAGAACTCTAGAAAAAAGCTTGTTTTGCTCGAACAGATGTTCACAAGCAGTTTTCCTTTTCTCTCTCAACTGATTCGTAGCTAAAAAACTACTCTGTGAAAGTGAAAACATTTGATTTTTTACAGAACATGTGACTTGTGCTTCAAGACAATTTCAAGAGCTAAATGTAAATGTTCTTCTTTTTAATAATTTTCTTCATAGAGTCCAATCTCTTCCACTTCTTACTCATCACTATTTTTGGGACATGCAATTGAAATTTGAATACTTATGTATTGTCACTTGAAATTAGCTCTTCTCAGCTATTACTTCACAGTCATAATGAGGTGATAATGTGTCTTTGTATAATTCAAGAGCCAGCTGGATGATTCTTGTCCTTCCTTCAGTAGCCTGATGTTAATTCAGCCAATGGGTTTGATGTGAGGAGAGCTGTATTTGATGTTTGCTAATTTATTCTATGTGACTTGTCTATTATGCCATAGTGAGTTTGGATGACTGCTACTTCAAAATGAATGTAGTGCACTCTCATATCACTTGCTCCATCTAAATTAAGTCTTACTAAATCCCGTTTAAGTTATCATAGTGATTTCTCTTCCATGAGACATATATATTTGTATATATTAACTGCATGTTTTCTCTCTTTCTCTCAAACTATTAAAGACAGAAGCCGAGAAGGTATTCAAACAAGGATTTTAAAAACTGTAACTGTGATTAAAGGAAATAATGAAGTGTACCAGTGATAGAAGATTTAAAATACAAGGGGAAAGGAGAAAAATAATGCTTCCTGACATCAGGGTAATTAAGCATATAGTAGCCTGAAGAGATGAAGACTGGAGGTAATAACATACCATGGCTGTTCCTTCAGTTTTATGTTTTTCCTAACAGCCTCATTTTACTTTCTTGCCTCATAGTCAGTGAAGTTTTAATTTGCTGATAATTCAATGCATTAATGATGGTGTCTCTGAAATGAAGAACTTTTCAAAAAGACAAAAGGTCTTCTCTTACTCTTGTCTGATTTATGTGCTTGATTTGGGTTTAGAGATGGGATTTCTGAAATCTTTGCTCTGTTACTGAGTAGGATTTTTTTCCAACCTGCGGTCTGCATTGACGCTGTGAATTGGTCAAAAGAAGGAAATAAAAGGACGTCTCCCATGGGTTCTACATGTCATCCATTTAGGTCCCAAAAAAAACTGTCAGTTTTTTGCGGACATTTTTGTCAATTCAGAGTTTCTGAGGTGATATGAGTAGCTTGTCATGGTTTCTAACATAAACCTAGAAGCATAGGTTTCATGCCTTGGTTTTTGGCATGTAGATGAACCTGGGTATTAGTGGGCATAAATTTTAATGTTGGATAAGTGTGGAAAGAGCCTCTTTGGGTTATGTCTTGATAGTGGATACCTATACAGGGTATTTGCTCTGGCTCAAGCCCATGCACCAAGACATAGATAATTACATGGTCCAAAACTGTGTAGAGAGTTTGGATAATCAGCAGGCAGTGCTTGAGGGTGCTTGAGTCTGCTGTCTGCCCCTTTTTATTCAGCAGCAGTTGCGTAGCCTGTAAGATGGTCTAAAAATACCCTCCTCCCAAGATCTATGTGAAGGTACTGGGTTTAAAGTTTGACATGACTTATAGCACAAACATGGTGCTAAATGCCTTACTGATCTACAGGACAGCCCCTGGAGGATGTTTTTCACTTAAAAATCCACTTTCCTGTCTTCTGGGCCTGCTCAGCTTTCATCACTACATATGGCTGTACGTAAAACTACAGATGGCTTGGAGGGAATACTACGTATCTCAGACACTGAGCTCTCAGGTACTGTGTTTCATTTGCAGGGACTGTTCACTGGGCACTGCCTATAGATGGAATTTGAACCTTTGCTCATTTGATACTGAACACTTTCTGAATTGCTTTAAGTAAAGAGCTGTGGACTCATTAATGAAAAATAAACATTTTTTTTCTTGTAGTTTAAATTACATTAACATGATACTTTTAATATCTTTTTCTAATTTCCTTTCAAATTTAAAAGAACTCTAAAATTTTTGATTTGCTTTGCATTCTTTTGGTGTTTATTACAAGCATATTTCAGCTCTGCCCAATGTGTTTTTTACCCAGCAGATTATGTTTTTCCCCAAATTACCAACCAGCATGTGCCTCTGAGATCCATTTTTTTCATTAAAAGGGTTTCATTCCCTTAGCATAGCAATTACATTGATTATTTCTAAGTGTAGACAGATACAGTCATGCTAATAGAGTTAATTACTTCTGTTGCATTACAGTGGTTTGGAGGGATTTGCCTAGGCACTAGCCATGCCATTTGTTGCAGCTGTCTGTGGGTTGGTAAGTGCTGGACAGTCTGATTAGGATGATAATTAATGTCTAGAGGAACTCTGTCAGGCACACAAAATCCTTTGTATCTTGAGATATTTAGTGAGAATTACACATTCTGGTGTACTTGTCTTTTAGAAAGCAATTGTCTCTGATACGTCTTGAAAATCCAGGTGTACACTCAGCAGGGCATCTCCCAGTCTGTTTGTGAGAAGATTAGAGTGACCAAGCATATAAAGAAATGGCAGAATGTGCTAGACTAAATAATTCTTTGACCCACTTATTTACCCATTTGGGTAAATAAGAGATCTAGAGAAAAATTGAGAAGTTCTATAAAAACAATAGAGATAAACACAAAGATTGTTTTGGGGACTGATGATCTTGATGGCAGCAAGACTGATATGGTAACATAAAACTGAATGATAACAGAGGCTGAGAATCTGTTGGAAAGAGGTTATTGGAAATTCTACTGCTTCTGACTTTTGTTGCTTGAGTTCCTGATAATGTTTGGTTGGAATTTATAGCTGTTCTTTTCTGAGGTAAATCTTTCCAGGAGGAGGCAGTTCCAAATCCAGTGTAACCCATTGTGAAACCCTAGAGGGAACCTGCTCTAAACCACCCTTGGGAAAAAAATGTCGAGAAAGCTGATAGAAACCATCTCATATGGTTGAAGACACCAAAAAATTAATACTGGCTTAAAATAGTTCAGAAAAAAACCCTCTTTTTTGAGTTAACACCACAATTATTCAAATAAGACTTCAGGAAGATAATATGAAAGAGAATATTTGGGACAAATAATTGATTTAGTGGAGAAAAAAACGGGGAGAAAAAAAGCCATCTTTGAAGGTGGCTTATTTATATTTGTGAAGTTTGGAATTTTCAAGAGAGAGAGTTCACACACAAGGGTACACATAGTATACCGAAAAGGACATTATTTGAAAACTTATCTTGGGTGGCTCATGAAATATCAAAATATCAGTCTTATGTCTTCCTTGCAACATTTAAATATATTAGAGTTGACTCATCCCATTTCTGAGCACTGACATCAAAAACAAACAAAAAAAAAAACAAAACCCCAGAAAATCCAGTTATTATGGATGTCAGGTACAACCATAATGGTATAGGAGAATGCCACAAATAAGCTGACAATTTAGGAACAGAACAAGAGGTACAGCATAAGAATGACAATCTACAGCAGTCACTAGACTAGAAATGCTTTCCGTGATGAGATGCTGTGGCTTTCTTCTTCATGTCCTCTATTTACCAGAGAAGGAAGTTAACGTTTCTACTCAAGATGATTAACTGCCAAAAGAAGCACATCAGCACCAGTGACATGCACCTGAACTTACTGAAAGCTACCACCAGACCTTAGAAATTCTTATTCGCTCCAGCAACAGCACTATTGTTTAAATCACTGTCATATAGGAATATGAAGGAATATAATATGAGTAGTTTTAAAGCCAAGAGAATAGATGAAAAGGGCTTTTCAGGCTGAAGAAAGGCCTTTAAAGTCATTCAAGATTCTCCAACAAAATGAGGCAGAAATAAAAAGGGACTTTTACCACATCCACATTGGGCTACGTTTCCAAAGAGAAGTTGCAGAGATAAGAACTTTAGCGTGTTGGCCTCTACCTTCTCTATACTACCTGGAGAACTGGGAGGAAAATACATGATGTGGTTTATCAGAAGACAAGTTGTTCAGCACAAACAAACCAAAACTCCCTTTATCCATTTCCGTTTGGAACAAATTAAGTGCTGTTATCTTAACTGTTTTCCCTTTAAGGACTTTATAATTTCGATAGCTGTAAATAAAATTATAACAGCCTAATGTAACATTGTCTTCTGATTTCTATTACGATATTTCTTAAATTATGTAATACAATTATTTCCTTTGGCTTTTTGACAATTTCTTAAATTACTCTTAGGAAAAAATCTTGTAACTCACCAAAAAAATAAAATTTCAGGAAAAAAAAATTCCTTGTTTAAACATGAATAACCATGGCATTACCTATCCCTGCAGTCTAGATCCAGTCACACAAAACAAAACAATCAAGCAAAAAAAACCCAAACAAAACAATAACAACAACAACAAAAAGGATCTTTTACAATAATTTTCACCAAAAGGTATCCTCTATTTTTTGTAAAACTTTCAAAATTAGAAATATTTTGACTATCTATTTCTAAATTCTCCAAAGTACTTCAATTTTATAGTGTAGGATAAAAATCAAACAATGCTACTGCTCATTCTGTGCATCTGTTAGCATCAAACTATTCACCAACAGTAGGGAATCTTACTTATGGCATCTGATTATGACCACGTGATATTTTGTAAACTGAAATATTTTTCACCATAAAAGCAAATAGACTCATAGACTCCGGTAGCCGGACTCATGGAGTGAATATTGGTACATGCTGACAATATTATGAAGCTTTATCGCTTTATCGCTTCATAATTTTTCTGTCAATTTTCAAAGACTTCCAGCTATAGTTCAAATTGGTTTTTATTTTTCAGTCTTCAAATCACAGAAATTACTTGAAACATGGTGATCATGAAGATACCATTCCATTTACCTCTGAAGAGAAATTAATGTACTCTTAAGAAAATTCTTTGCTTTAAGAGTAAGCTCAAAATTTCGTGACTAATAGCAAGTTAATACCAGCACAGTTTACCCATCACATGGAATTTGTGAAGGCCTGGCCACTCTGTTTATGTTACTTGCTAGATATTTTGCTGAGAAATAAGAAAAACTTCTGTGTCTGATTTAGCTACAATTAATGTTTGAGAAAGTTACATATTACCCTAGCAATTTGATGGCCTCAATACACAAGAAGAACAAGGCTTGTATTAGAAGTAACATGATTTATTAAACCAGATTATTTATCTAGTCAAAACAGACAAGTTTTCAGGAAGTTTTCTTTCTCACAGGTTATTATTAGTATATTATCCTTAATTTTATCCTATGAGCAACAGGTAAATTTTTATGTGATCCTGAAAAATATAACTTTGAAAAATATAAGTCTTTGCAAGAGAATGGTTCTCGTGAAATTCTTTCTAGTGAATAGTATATAATGCATAGTATGTAAAAATCTGGTGATAAATAAGAAATTGCTAACATAGCCGCTATTAAAATTTACTTAGAGAAAGCTATATGTTATTTTTAGAGAGTGGAACACATATGAAAATTCCTATAAAAACTTTATTTCCATGAAACTTAACATACCACTAATTATAAATGCCTCCTAATATGAGACAGACCAAAAGCTTTCCTTTCTCTTTCAATGAATTGTAGTGGAGTTTTTGCAGAATTACTGTAGTCCTAGAAAAAGGTGTGAATTTTTTTTTCAGTGCTGTTACTAGAAGCAATTAAGCTGCCTACAATTAGACCTCATAGATTTTTTCCAGGTTTGTGAACATACATTTCCGTTTATTTGAATGAGAGTCCTGCACAACAGAAGTCTTTGAGATTGCTTGATTAAACTCTAATATTATTTTAAATTTAGCAGACTTTTTGAATTGAATGACATGACATGACATGATATTACATGATGTCACAGACAGCAAAACAATAAAAGTAAAGAGATGGTAAATCACTGAAAATCAGATTCATTGTGTACTCACTCTCTATGAGTAATGACACTTCTGTACTGGGGCAAAGCCTCCCTTCTCTATTTCATCGTTGAGAATAAAAGAAGCCTTTAAAAACAGATTAGCCTAGATATCCATTAGTTGGTTAACACTATAGGAGATTAATTCCACTGCAGCCTTTCTGTGCCTACACTTCCCTAAGAGAAGAGAAAATGTCATTTTCTACTGTTTCAATATTTGTACAGATGAGAAGTGGACAGGTCTCAGCTAAATATGGCACACTGCTCTTCTGGAAGCAAAGAGGCATTTCAGGGAGCTTCAGGGAGCTAAGGTTTCTCACTCTGTTCCCTAGAGGTGGTAATTAGTATCTGCTGGAATGCTCCATCTTTTCTTACTTCTCTGAGCTTCTACTCAAGGAGAAAAGACACAGATTCACCTTTCTTATATTTCTTTCTACAAACTCCTCTGCTCTCAAAACCCAACACTTCAGATCCTGGAACATAATCTGCTGCTTTATCCAAATTAAAAACAATATTGCTTAAAAGAATTTCCACATAATTTTTTCCCCATTATCTTTCTCTTTCTTGTTTTGTGGGATTTGATGGTTTTTTTGTTTGTTTTTTTGGTTGGTTGTTTGGTTTTTGTTTTGGTTTTGGGGATTTGTTTTGGTTTTGGGGTTGGTTTGTTTTGTTTGGGGATTTTGTTGGTTTTGTTTTTGTTTTTTTGTTTGATTGAGTTTTCTTTTTTTTGTATTTGGAAATATTATGTAACAAGTACAGAAATACTCATTTCCCAGTTTGTGAAGTAATTTTCAGTGTTTGAACCTGCAGGAATGCTGCTAATCACCAATGCCTTCTGATCTCCTAGGTGGATGTACACACTGCACAAAAGGATCCATTTGGGAGTGCAGTAGATGTTACTGAGAGGAGGATACTCTAGGTGGAACCATGTAAGATGCATCCCTATGTTGTCAGCCTTGACTACTGCAGCTGTCAAGACAGCAAAAACTTGATAATGAAAGGAGATTTCTTGTTTCTGAACAATAAGATCTTTTAAAAACTTTGCATATTCATTATTTTAATATTTTAATATTTTTCTTCTTTATGAGACAATTTAGTGTTGTTCAAGGCATTTATATATTGCCAGGGATCAAACAGTTAACTATAAAATAAAAGGATCATTTCTCTTGAATACAGCTCTTATGTTTTCCTCAGCATATTACATAAGTTATTACTGCATCTGAAACAGATGGGAACATGGGAAAGACGAGGCACCAAGTGACTTCATTACTAGTCTTTTCTGACTGAAATTGGGTTCATACCAAACAGATGAACAGGTTTGGAAGTTTAATACATCCAATAATATAATCAAACAGCTACATGGCAAAACCAAATTTTCTTCACTAATAATTTATTCCCAGAAGGAAAAGACCTGATTCTCATAGTAATCAGGGCAATCTTATGCACAGACAACATACATACTTGCATATGAGTGAGAATAACTGAGAGTGATTAATAAAATGTATGGATTTACTGTTTTCTGAAGAGAAAGTGCAGATTTTCCTCTCATCCATTTCTCACAGGGAAAATAGACTTCCCAGTGAGAAAGAAGACTTGTAAAAGAAAGTTGTTTAAAGCCATTTTCTTTGCTACACGTGTGAATAAATTACAAAAACTCACTGCTTAATCTTACGTAGCTAAAATTTCAAATCCCTGAAAGAGGCATACTTACCTGACAGGGCCTTGGGCCCCATTAGACTTTTAATTAAAAGAGACAAAATACTTCATGGGAGGGTAGCTCAAGTATATGAGAAACAATCAGTCAGGTGAAAAGTTATTCCTCCATGAATATTTTAATTTTGGCTGGAGATGATCTGTGCAGAGTTGCTTTTCCTCAAGAGATCCATAAGCCCAACTGAATACAACAACGACCTGCTGCAGGCAACTATGGTTGCTGCTGGGTTTGGGATGGGTAATCTCCCGGATCCCTCCCAATTCAACCATTCTGCACTGTCTGTGGTTTCATCATCTCGTACATTACAATTGTCACTCACTCAGAATGACTCCTAAAGAGTATCTTTTTTTCGCTGTAATACAACATGGTTGAAAGAATTTAAGATGTGAAATGCTACAGGCTTGGGGCAGACTGGCTGCCAGATACCCACTAAAGTCAATCTCTCCCTCCCCTCTGCAACTGGACAGAAGAGATATTGTTGTTCCCATGTTCTCACTCCCCTCTTCCCTAGCTGGAATTTTCATCTGCACAACAACCTTCTGTTCTTAAATATGTTATCACGGAGGTGTTACTATCGTTCCTAATTGGCTCTGCCCATCCTGGAGCTAGCTGGCATTGGTTCCACCAGACAGGGGAAGCTTCTAGCAGCTTCTAACAGAAACCACCCCCTGCACCCCGCTGTCAAAATCTAGCCACAGAAACCCACTAGAGTCTGTTGCATCCTGCAGAGCTGTTACAGTTCCCAAAGAGCCTGACAGACTTCAAGAAACATTTGGATGATACTCTCATGCACAAGATTGTGATTCTTGGGGATGGTCCTGTCAAGGGCTAAGGGTTGGACTTGATAGTTCCTGTGGGTCCTTTCCAACTCACATGTTCTATGATTTTGTGATTTAATTTGTATGCAAAACCTCTTTTCCGTGCAGTTGTTTCCGTAACTAATTAAATCATGAAGTAAACACCACAACAAATTCCAGTGCCCACTAAAGTTGCACACAAATAAATCTCACTCTGTTTAGACTCCATTTTCTGTGAAGTGGGTTGTATCTCAGCCTTATGCAACCATGCAGCCCTATAAGATAGATAGATAGATATTTGTGACTCTGACACAATGATGCAGTGTAAAGAAATACAGGTCTGGTTCAACAGCAGCTTTGTTGAGTAGTGAAGCCACAGGACGTGGCACAGACTTGGGCAGTCATGGGGTGACAAAAGATGGGGCATGTGCTTGGTACTGCAGATCCTGTAGCTATAAATATATCACCAAACATTCTGTTAAAAAAATGTCACAAAGAGAACAAAGAAATAATATCTACCATGTATAAAAGGCATCATATATAGATCATTCAGGTATAAAGTAGAGAATGTGGATCAAACAAGAAAGAAAAAAGTGTGGTAGTAAGCACATAAAAATTAATCTAGGAATATCCTAGACTGAGTAAAAAACTATCACAATTAACACTACATTCCTCTCAGAAAAGGACTCCAAGTGCTGGCAACTTACCATGAGTGTGTATAAAAATTCTAATTGTACTGTTATTTTTTCTCTAATATTCAGATCTGGACTAATAATTACTAGACTCTGAAGATTTCCACCTTAGTAGTGTTACTATAGTAACAGTAAATTTTGGTCACATATATATATGTGTATTTCTACTTTGCACATAAACAAGACTTTGAGTGCAATACATGCTCACATAAACAACAAAAGCAGTGATTTCAGTGGGGTTCAGGACTTCACACAGCAGACCAATTTTATTCTACCTCAACCTCCAAATCCTATTAAGTTATGCATCAATGCACTTCATCCCAAACTTTCTCTCAATGTTGTCTAAAACCTGTAAGGCCTTCTCTCCTGTGGCAGCATTTTTGTGGCAGCTTTTAGCTGCTTCTGCCCCTAAGGCCTGTCCCTGTTCTCTTGGGAACCAGTGGCATTTGCCTGCTAACATGGCACACCTCAAAGTATGTGTGCAGCACAATGAGCTCAAACCTTAACAATTTGGCAGAAGTCCTGTGTGTTTCTGGAACGGCATAGATGCTCCCAGGTGCCCAGCAGAAAATTGTGGGCTGATGCCTTGTGCACAATAAAACTGAATCTTTGTTGATATTTGGCATGGACAGTGAGTTTCATAGGATGTTATGAACTGCTTCTCAAAATTAGTTTTTTTATATGATAAATATCATTTTGTACTTCTGTAGTTTATTTTATTTCAACTTTACCACTTTCTATAATATAGTATATTTTTGGTTTATGTTAAGATTTCAGAGAGTGGCTAATTTAACATTGCCATTAACCTTAACTTTACTGAGAAGACAAAAGAAGACTAATCTTCAAGCTACATTTCAAATCTGATTGTTTACAAATTTCTGTTTGATTAAAATTGGAGGCCCAGAGAATGACAACACAAAATCTAATATTTCTTTTCTCTCTTATTTCCCCAGTGAAAGGAATATATTTTTTCCACTGCAATTAGTTTTCAGTTTCCCTTCTGCAATCAAGATGTTTCATGCTGGCCAAATTATTAGTGACAACTGAATGACATATGAAGAGTTGTATCTAAAATGCCACTTAACAAACTGTTTGAGTCCTAAACAGAGCAGTCTGACTTTAATGTACAGTTCTAATTCCTTTCTGGTCTTATGGGAAATTCCACTATTTTTTAAACCACTGTTGACAGGATATTTTAAAATCTATTTTTTTCTGGCTTCTGAACACCTTCCATAGCTGATTGTTCCATTGCCTGTTATCATACTTCCTCTAACACGCAGTAAGTCAGTAAAAGTTTCAGTTCTCATCAGCCAGCCCTGAGCAGTTTCCTAGTTAGTGAGCCCACATCTCTGGGTCACATTACAATAGAAATGTTTACTGTATTTTAGTTATAAACTCTCTGGGTAGCTATTGTGATGTTTCTTGCAAGAGTTTGTCCAGAGTACATGACAACTCTATGCTAAGATAAGAACAGTACAGGTCAGACAATGGAGTTGCAATCTCAAATAATTTCTTAAATATTAACTTATGTGCTAATTGATGGAGTGTGAGCTTTACATTCCTATTTGTGAGACTTTTTAGCTAGAAAAACTTATTGGTTAAGATGCATCCTATAATAACACAGAATCACAAAATCATTTAGTTTGGAAAAGACCTCTGAGATCATCAAGTCTAATGATTAACTAAACACCATCATGTCAACTAGACCATAGCACTAAGTACCACATCCTGTCATTTCCTGAACACTTCCAGGGATGGTGACTCTACCACCTCCCTGGATAGTCTGTTCCAGTGTTTAGCAAAACTTTTCTTGAAGAAATTTCTCCTGGTGTCCAGCCTGAATCTCCCCTGGTGCAGCTTGAGGCCACTTCCTCTTGTCCTGTCACTAGTTCTCTGGGGGAAGAGTCTGACCCCCACCTTGCTACAACCTTCTTTCAGGTAGTCGTAGAGACCAATAAGGTCTCACCTGAACCTCCTTTTCTCGAGGCTAAACAACTCCAGCTCCCTCAGCCACTTCCCACAGGACTGACTCTCTAGACCCTTCCCCATCTCTTCTTTGGACACACTCCAGCACCTCAATGTCCTTCTTGTAGTGAGGGGCCCAGAACTGGACACAGGAATTGAGGTGCAGCTTCACCAGTGCAGAGTACAGGGGAAGAATCACTTCCCTGATCCTTCTGACCACAGTGTTTTTGCTGCAGGCCAGGGTGCCATTGGCCTTCTTGGCCACCTGGGCACACTGTTGGCTCATGTTCAGCCACTGTCGACCAGCATCTCCAGGTCCTCTTCTGCTTGGCTGTTTTCCAGTCATTCTGCCCCAACTTGTAATGCTGCGTGGGGGCGTCGTGGCTGAAGTGTAGGACCTGGCACTTGGTCTTGTTGAACCTCATATTGTTGCTCTTGGCCTATCGGTGGAGGGGCATGGACAAATGCTCACAGGCCATTATGGTTTGCAAAATGTCAGTTTTATTAGAGAAAAGACAGCTTATATACTACTTATGACACACAGACATGTGATTCTTCTCCAGGTTACATTGGATACATAAGGAAAACATACTGCATTGTACAGTACTAATTGGACCACAGCAGGTGTCCATAAAACTTGTTTACCTGCCAAAAGAACTCCTCCTTCACCTTGGCACAAGGCCTGCAGCCATATTAGTGGTGCAGTATTTTTTTTTACTATCTGCACCCAGCCATGCCAATGTAAAGGTCGCAGAAATGCAATAGAAATTGTTCACACAATTTCTGTATCCCGACATTGGCCCACCTCTCTAGCCTGTCCAGATCCCTCTGTAGACCCTTCCTACCCTCTAGAGGATCAACACTCCCACCTAACTTGATGTTGTCTGGAAATTTACTAAGGGTACACTCGAACCCCTCATCCAGATCGATAGATATATTGAAGAGGACTGGGACACACAGCTCAGCTTTGTCGGACAATGGAACATAACATTAAGTTATAATGAAATAAAGGCAATTGTTCAGCAGAAATATATACTTTCAGTAATTCAAGGCCACACATTTTCATGTGGCAGTATGAAGTATTTGCAGTGAAGATAAATAAAGCTTTTATTGAAATCAGTTTTGCAGTGTGAAATACTGTTTCATATCCTGTTCTTGATGGCACTACTGGGCAGCTATATCAGTCTATGATGTGTCCTTTCACACCTAATAAGTGTCTGCGCCCTTGCTAATCTACAGAGCAGCAAAGCAATAGCAAGTTATTATACTACACATTTAAAACATGATTGGAATTTTTGCTGCCTTTTATGATAGTATGCATAAGTAGAAAATTCCCCATAAGAAGTCAGTCATAGACTGTATTTTCTCATTTGCAACAGCAAAGTGGATGCCTGTAGAAAGTATAAGATTGAAGACCAGTAAGAAGCAAAACTTTCTGCTGTGGAAACTGTATCCAGATCACTGCACGGACATACAGACATATTATGCTCCATGAAATGGCCTAATTATTCTTTGGAAGTATTTATACATTGATCTACCAAAACATCCTAAAGTAAAAGGTTTGTCAAGAGTTATGTAAGCTATGTGTAACAGTATTTTCTGCCATTCCCTGTAAGCCTCTCACTTCTAGCATTTTGAGATTGCGCAGAAGCATTTCTGTCACCTCAGTGTCCTCTTCTTCCTTTAAGGACTCCTGTCATTTCTAGCTTGAAATGTAGGGTCTTTTACCAGTCTGAAAAGTTCTTAATAAAGATAGTCTCCTCATAAGTTTAGAAGTTATTTGCTTGCTGGCCTACTGTGTGGCTTATCTACTTTGCCACAGCCTCATTTAGAGAGAGAAAATGAAGTATATTCAGTTGAATCACAGACACTCCCAGTTGCACAGTGATGTTTTGACTTTATTTTCTAGTCTCTTTCTAATAGTGTATATTACTCTATTTGCTGTTTTCTTAGCATTAACTGAGGGTTCTCTTGACATTCTCACAGAACTATCTGCCATGACCAGTCCTTCCTTGGTAGAACAGTTGTTTTAATGTCATTATTGTTGATGTTTAGTTAGCTTTTTCCTATTTACGGTATTTCCTAGTGTACTACACAGTGTCTATCATTTTATTGTCAGATCACTCAGCATGGTCTTCTCTCCTTGAAAGGCAGATTTAGTTGTAATATTCTTAAATACTAACAGTAAGTTTTGTCCTCTCACTATCTACATCCTTTTAGATCAGTTACACATACATTGAAAAGCATAGATCTCTCTGAAATTCTTCTAACAACCTCTCTTTGTTGATAAACTTGACCTTTTGCTCTTCCTTTCCCATCCTTTCAAAAATAATGAATCCACAAAAATTATCTCATTCTCCTATAGCATCTTGATTTGTTCAATAGTCTTTGCTGAGGGAAGTTGCCAGAAACATATTTAGAACTCTAAATAATATGTATCTGCTGAAACACCTTTACAAGAAAGGTGACGTTATCCATCCTAAGCTGTTTTTCTTCATCAAGTAAGGATCTCCTTGGCTACATATCAATACTGACAATATTCTTAGTTTAATAATTACTCATCTAGCATTCAGCTGGAAATTACATCAGGAAAGGCTTTCAGTCTGCATTATAAAGCAGATAAAATGCAAAAATCACAGTGAGTCCTTGTGCAGTGACAGCTTTTGAATTAAGAGAAGTGATATGTGTGATAAAGAAGGGAGTTACTCTATATTTATAAGGCAGGTCATTTATACATCCAGAGTGAATCTGAAGTTATCATGAAACTCAGTCTTTACAATTCTTACGGATGCAGTGATATTTCCAAGAGTTCAGTCAAAAGCTGAGCCTCTCCTTTTCTTCATTTACTGCACATGAATGGAAAAGGGGAGGGTTTCTCCAGTTGTGTTCATTATTTTAAGCTATGAAGTTGTATAATCCAGACATTTTTCCTTCTTTTATTCTTGAGTAATCAGTGAAACATGAAAAATTAATTTACTGTGATAAAACTAGATTTCTGTTCAATATAAAATTTTTACCTTTTTTATTCTTTATTATGCACTGTAAATGGCAGGAGCGGTTGCTGCGTAAAAATCTAAATTTTTTTGCACAGAGCACTTCCTTTAACCCAATATGTCATAGACAGGAAAGTCACTTAGGGACACAGTAAATGAGGGAAAAAAAATGACGGGGATAAAAGCGGCCAGAGAAAGAATTTTAATTCAGTGGAAGTCAGTTGAGATGACAGGACATGCATTATACTAACAGTGTTATTGTCTTCCTTTTTTTAAAGAATGTTGCTAAGATGCTAAAAGCTTTGCATTTCCCATCTGTACTACAAACAGCAGATTGCATGTGGTCCAGAGCAGGTAAAGACTGGGACCCTAGAAGTTTTCAAAGTGCAGTCCCATGGATATCCATGCCAGAGAGCAAACCTACTCATGCAACTAGTTGCTGGAAGTCATTTCCTTGCAATATACAGAGGGAATATTCAGATGGGGGAGTGAGATTTAAGCTGTGGATTTAGTACAGATACAAATTGAGGATTAGAGACAGGTGAGAATTATCTGGGTATAAACTGGAATGTAGACCAGTAAACTTTTAACTTAGTTTCCTTAGTTACATACCATATAGTTGGAAATTAGGAGAATGCTTCCAAGTCCAATTCTGCAATCTATTTGCTTATGTTTCATTTTCTGAAAAGCTGAGGTACACACTTATTATTTTTAGAAGTGTTGTGTGGTGTAGGGTTTTTTTTGGCCTTAAGTTGGAGAAAATATATATTCTCTGTGTATGCACATGCACACGCATAGTAGACACAAACACACACATCCATGGTATCATAGAAGATCACTTTTTGTTTTTTTGCCCAACTGCAAACTGAAAGGCTTCCTCTCTTAACCTTTCTCAAGTGATTCGTCTGAAGGTTTCCTTTGATGAACAAGGTCCTGTAAGAACAGGATAAAACACAGTATGGTTGATCAAAGAGTATGCTGGTGAATATATAACTTTTTTCAATGTAAAGAGAATTTGATTTCTAAGCCATATATCCTTCTAAATACTTAAGTGAGGCCTTCTCTAAAGGCAAATACTGCCTATATTTCTCTTCTGCTGCCTCTTCTGCTGACAGTAAATAAGAAAACATCTTTTGGAAACACTTTGAGTAATTTCAGTAACATCTCATACCCTATTCAGACCTTCCACATCCACCTCACAAAGACACTAGACAGAAGCTTGTTTTATTTTTCATTATGTTTTAAATAGATTTCTTGGGAAAGGAAGAGATTCCTCAGTTCCATAGAATCATTCAGCTGCTCTTTGGTCCTCGCTGCCCAGAACCTTGTTTCAGAGGAAAATCAAATCAGAGATGATAAGGAGTAAGTAGATTACTGAGCTGACTTTATGATGTTTGCTGAGGATTATAAAAAGATTATATAAGGCATATTCTGATTTTCTTCAATTTTGTCATGACCCAGTGAATCATTTCATGTGCGGTTGCCTTGGATTCTCACCAACGAGCAACTACATTTAAACAGATATTTTTATTTTATACTTCACATAGGCATCTTCCTTTGAGAATGAGAAAAGACTGTCATAAGAGTACACTTACTTACAAAGAAAAAAGCAGCTAGTATTTCATTCTGATTCCTTACATAATCATCATTTTCAATATAGCATTACATTCATTATTCTTTGGAGAGTGTTCTGCAAATGCTTATGCTAATTCATTGAATATAACTTTTATCTATTTATCATAACAATTATTCTAAATCAAAACCAAATTAAATGAAAAGGAAAATATGTCAAAACGAAAATTTTCAGGCAATATTAAACCATTTGTTTCGATTTTTTTTTAAAGATTTCCATTACAATTAAATATGAATAAAGCATAATTCATTTACATTTAAATAAAATATCCTGACTTGAAATACAAGACAGATGTGTTAGAAAGATTAAGCCCTGCAAAAATATTGAAATATTGAAAAGTATGCTAATTTTTTTTTTTCATTACAGGTACTGGTTTTCATAAAGTGATATTTTCTGGTGAAATGAATGTTTTCCCCTGAAAAGTTCCTGCTAGGTCTAATTTCTTCTGAGATTACTTCTGCTTTATAAATCTGTGGTCCAACTGGAATTAAGTTATCTTTTTATTGTCTCTCACAAACCAGGAGACAGATGATATTATTATCATCTCTGTGGAGACAAGTTTCAAACATTTCAATGACTTTATTAAAAAATAGTAGTTAATTTCTTTACAAAGTTTTTCAAGATCCACTTAAGTAATTATTACTCTGAGCTATAAAATAAAAAGATGTGTACAAATGTAATTTAAATATAAAAATATTGACTTTTGTCTGTTTTCTTCATAAGTTTGAAGAGAAAGCTGATACATTGATATGCTGTTAATGTAATCAAGCACCATAAAAATGATATAATGTCAATGAAGCACAGGAAAGGTTCATGGGATAAAACACCAGGAAAATGAAAGGTCAGAAATGTCCAAATCGACTTCTTATATTTAAGTCAAGCAGCAAAAGCTTTTGAACACAGACCTTAATTTCATCTTTTTACAAATAACAAGAAACTAGAGCATGTTTAAAACATTATAAATATAACTGAATATTAAAAATGTAGTTGTAATGTTTGTGGGGAAAACCTGTGTTCTGTTCCTGGCTGAATGTACTTTTGGACTTGGATTTATCTTGAATCTGTCAGAAGTCTTGGGAAGAATTTATTACCATTATGAAAGCAGCAGTTGTTCTTTGTACTTTTCTACAGAGCAGCTACCACAAGAGAAACCCCTGCAACTCTGAATAGCAATCATCTCTCCTTCTTATGCCAGAAGTTAGACAGCCCAGTTGATGGGGATAATGTGGGCTATTATGATTGCCATGTGTATGCTTCCTGCTAAATAATGGATCCAGACGTGCTGAAAAAGCAGCTGCAAACAGCTTTTAGCTATGCACAAACTCCACAAATCTGTTATCAGCAGGTATTATTCTTATGTAGTCATCATCCATTCCCCATCTCCCCAGAAACTTCTTTTGAAGATTGATGTTTTTCCTCTCTCTACTCTTGGTTTAATAACTGTGTTGGAGTCATATAACTCCCACTTTCATTTCTTATTTAACAGAAGGGGGAAAAGAAACTCTGGCAAGAGCAATGGAGGTTTACACTGTTATCATGTGGATAACAAAAGCTTTAAGAAGAAAATGCAGAAGGTAAATAAGGAAAAAACTGTCTGACAGCTCAATTCAGGCAGGCTGACATGTTCAGTGTGCTCAGTGACCCACAGAGGTTCTGGGAGGGGTTAGAAGATGCCTCTGTTGGCAGAAATTCGGGGCTTGATGAAACAAAGTGTCAGATTTTCTTTCTTTTATCAAGACAGCCTGCTCCTTTCCTTGACCAACCAGCCATGGGAGGCATGACAGACCCCCACCACCTGAGTCTAATTCTCTTGCCCAGCATACTGACAGTTTCCCCTGTTTTATAAAAGAACCACATGGCTTTGGAGACTGCAGCCCCAGGAGTTATCTGACAATGACTGAGCATTCATTTTCATTCTCTAATAAATTTGTGGAAGATGGGAGTAGCAGGACACATTAAGGGACCTCTTCATTCTTTACATCTTTGGGATTACAACAATTTAAGGCATATTTGCTTAATGCTTGGCAACAGCAGCATTATAGTCAGTTCATGTTTGGGATTTGTTTGTGTTTTTTTTTTCATGTCACAGTGGTGGCTCTTTATCTTTATTGACCAGAAGCCATACTCTCAAGGGGCAGCTAACAGTCTGGATAAGGAGATATCAGGGGCTTATGCACAGATATGGAGGAATGAACACAACCTGTGACAGCTCTCAGTCACCAACTCGCACTTTGTCATGTAGCTATTTCATCACACAAATGTAGGATGAATGTCATTGACTCCAAAAAACCATCACCATGAAACTGTGAAGGGTCTCGCCCTGCTGACCCCACATCCAGATGCTGAAGGTCTTACTTGTCTAGACGCAGGTTATTATTACACTCTGAAAGATGCCCTTATATCTTACCAGTGCCCTGGGAGTTATTGGTGGTAAAGCAACTGTTGGTGCCGTGGAGTGTAGCTATTTGGTAAGCAACTACTCTCTGGCACAGAAATTATAGCTCAGTATGAATGAATGGGCTTCCAGCACACTGTGGGCTGTCTTGCTAGTTCAAGTCTTTAGAATCCTGCTACCTTGAGGTGCCTGTAAATATTTATTTTAGCCAAAAGTATTTATGTTGATGACTTGCAGACCTTGATTCAGTTTCATTTGCATTAGCAAGCACCATTTTCCTTCTTGTATAAAATAGCAATGTCTAAACTGCAGGGAGCCATAAAGTATCAAATGCCTTAGATTGCTGGTGCCATTCAAATCTAGCTCAGTTATCTGTCCCAGTCATTGAACCGCTCTTTTTTGGTCTGTTTCCCCATGGTTTCTTCTCACAGAAATTATAGATTCATTATATGCTTTAGGTTGGAAGGAACCTTAAAGATCATCAATTTCAACCCCCACTGCACTGGGCAGGGACACCTTCCACTAGAACCAGATGTCTCAAAGCCCCATCCAACCTGGCCTGGAACACTTGCAGGGATGAGGCATCCCCTGCCTCTCTGGGCAGCCTGTTCCTCACCACCCTCAAAGTAAAAACTTTCTTCCTAATACCTAATCTAAATCTACCTTCTTTCAATTTAAAACCATCATTCCTTGTCCTATCACTAGAAGTACCTCTCTGGGTTTATTGTAGGCCTGTCTAGGTACTGGAAGGTGTTATAAGACCTCCCTGGAGTCCAGGCTAAACCACCCTAACTCTCTCAGTCTGGCTTCATAGGAGAGGTGCTCCAGACCTATGACCATCTTTGTGGCCCTCCTCTGGACCTGCAACTCTTTGAGTGTGACCATCCAGTCAATCCCTTATCCACTGAGTGGTCCATTCATCAAATCCATGTCTCTCTAGAGACAGGGATGTTGTGTGGGACAGCATCACTGTAAGTGACCTGTTTACCATGAAGTTCAAATGGAGTCTCATAAACAGTGGTTTAGGGAAATTTTGTATTTGATGATGAAATATAAATAAGCCCAAAACCAAACTTTTCACTGGGTATAAAGTCACGGTATGTTACACAAATATTATTCCTGCTGAAGGTTCAGCCACTTAACGTGGTAGTTCATTAAAAATATAATTATTGAAGTATATAATTATTGCTAAGCATCAGTTTCAGGCTACCTTTAAGAGCATCATATCTCTAACAGATGCTGGTTGTTGATTCTCCTGGGAAATGCACAAAAAACATTCAAAACACCAAATGGCCCTTGGCACTTCTGGAAAACAACATTGGAAATTTTCTGATTGAGAATTTTAATTTGTTTCGTCAACTAGAGCTGATGCTTATGCCTCACTTAAAAAAATAGTGCTTTCATGCAAGATTTAGATATGATAAACAAAAATATCTTTTTTTTTTTAGTTGCTAAAACAGTCAGCTCTAAAATTGATGGAAAATGCAGAGAAGGGCAGAGGAGATAAGAGATTATTTAGAAAAATAATAGTGGAAGACTGGAAAAAACACTGGAAGACTATAATTTGTGCTATTGCCCCGTAATATCTCCCAGAAGACCTGACAATGATCCAATGAGTGTGGAATGATATGAGGCATGTACAATGTATTCTTCTCATGATGTGTGATTTATAAAATATACTAGCAGTCTTAGAAATAAAAGATCAGAAACTAGATGATCAGACTTTCTGCTCAAGTTTCATAGGAAGAAAAAATGAAGGATAAAAGTGTCAATTTGAGTATCTCTGAAGGACACATTATTATTTCTTGTTATTTTCCCCTGAGCCCAAATGCATAAAAGGGAGGAGGTTTAAAAGCAGAGTCCTCAAACACTAGTTATAAACCAACACATCCTGAATAAATAAAAGGAGGGGGATGTGGGGATGACTGACAAAGCAGTGAGGTGCAACACTAAAGAAGAGGAAGAAAGAAAACCGTAGTGAAAGGATGTGGCTTTAAAGCATCAGCAGAGGTGAGAGAGCCCCACGTGTGAGAGAGGCAGCTCCCCAGGCTGGTGATGCAGCTGCAGGTTGGAACTGCAGTGATGCTGAACAGGACTCTGCCAATGCAGTGACCAACAGGCACAATGAAAAGCCTGAAAGAGAGATTAATTCAGCCCATGTTATCTGTCTGATTTTAAGATATTCATTTTAAAATGCGGTTTTCACTTCTGTGGTTGAATGATTGTCTTCTGCATTATCAAGCCCCTGGATTTCCAGGCTCTCTGGTGCTACTGTGACTGCAAAAAACCACATGTCCATGAAGACCCTGGCTCCCAGCTGCTATAGCGGTCTCTGCTAGGCTGTCCTGGGAAGCTGGGGCTGCTCTTACTCTTACTGAAGCTGGCTGAGGGCAGGCAGACTGCATGCTCTGGCAAGGATTAGGGAGCCTTGAGCATTTGCTGTTCTTCCCCGGTCTGTAAAGGAGCCCTTCAGTGTTACCCATCAAATCAATTCCAATACAAACACAAATGATAACTTTAGCTTTTCCACTTTTGTTTCTTTTCAAGTTTGAAATTAATTACTAAATTTTTTTGAATTCTGAAAATATTTACACCTATAAAAGTGTTTTAATGTCCAGCTCTCTTGCTATTTCCACACAGATGAGCACCCCAAAAATCTTACCTCACAAGATTCAGAATGATTTTGAGATCTGAAAACCACTGAAGCATAAAACCTGTGTAGGTTTCTTAATTAAAGGTTATGCTATACACTCAACTTCAACATTTCAAAACATTTATTTTGTAATATTGTTTACAAATTGTCTTATTTTCTAATCTTTCCAAAGTTAGTTTCCCTTACATTGGTTCTTACATTGCAACTTATTTCCTTCAGTCCTTTACTTAATACACATTGTGTGGTTCTAGAGAGGAAAAAATATTTTTACATTTATATATGTTTATAGAAAGTGAATTATACATTAATAAAAACCTATTTTTGGTATTATTTCATTATATTACTAATCTCTTTTTTCCTTGCTTTTGCATCATTCCTATTTTTCTCTCTTTGTTTCACCTCCAGTACTTCTTTCTTCTTCCCTGTCTTCCTTATTTCCAGTCCTTCATATTTTTCCTGCCTAACTGCACAAAACTCAAACTATTTCACTAATGAAGTAAATGGTTGGACTGTTGTGAGTATCATTAGGACAAGCAGATATGAGAAGCTTCATAGTCTGCTTATATGAATTTATGAAGTTTAGATTTAATCTAGTTAAAAATCAGATATTTGTTTTTCCATTTCTGCAAAGACTGGGAGACATCCTCTTCTCTGTACAAGATTGTGTCTTTTTCTACAATATACCAACCCTATCTCCCATTCAGATACAAACAATGGTCTGCCTGCATACCAAAGTAAATGATGTTTCTGCACACCAGTGCTATGAGCACTCAGTCCTGGAGATGAAGTGCAGAGAAATCATCCACTCAGTCACAACCTTTGCTGGGACACAGAAAATCTTCACCCAGATTGTGTACTTTTGCTTTCATCTGCTTACCTTCCAGCACTTGTCCCCACAGAAAAATTATGTTCCTTCTGAAAAAGAGATGAACTCAGGACAAGCTGTAGCACGTGCAGCAGGAGCTAAGATCAGTTAATCATAATAAGTAATTTAATCAGGCAGTATATCATTTGTGAAATGCATTAGTGTTGAACACCACCCTTCATCATTTTTTCAGTTCTGTCTCTGGCAAGAGAATGGTGAAGTGACTCATTTTAAAACAATTAGGTGATAATTGTTTTGGGCTGATTAATCATGAAAAATAGGCCTGACAAATACAAACAAAGCTAATGATTTCCCACAGTAATTTTACTATTTCAGTCTGGTATTTTTTGAGCTACCAATCCAGTGAAATAAGCGGCAAGGTTGATAGCCTTGTTTACAGTTATGGTTATTATAGTCCCCTTTCGGCCTTTTGCCATTCTTGCCTAAAAAGCTAAATGAGAAAAATCCACTCAAATTATAAATATTTTGGGGCAAAAATGCTTTTAACAGCAAGCAGTGAAGAGACAGTAAGCCTAGACCAAGAATTTGTTTTAAACGAACAGGATTTCTGTCTGGCCTTCAGCTCTCCACCCTTCTATCTGAGGTTGAAATGTGAACATATACATGTAAAGGTGCATAAATAATGCATGGCATGTCTATACTCGATATATTTCAATGAACTAGGGCTTATCAAGCAAAACTAATAGGAACTTCTCTATGAAAGAAGTTAGTAGGAACTCTGTGGTGACCAGTGATAGGACCAGAGGGAATGACCTGAAGTTGTGTCAGGGGAGGTTTAGGTTGGATGTTAGAAAAAGGTTCTTCACCCAGAGAGTGGTTGGGCACTGGATTAGGGTCTCTGGGGAAGTGGTCACAGCACCAAGCCTGACAGAGTTCAAGAACCGTTTGAACAATGCTCTCAGGCACATGGTGTGATTCTTGCAGATGGTGCTGTGCAGGGCCAAGAGTTCGACTTCAATGATCCTTGTGGGTCCCTTCCAACTCAACATATTCTGTGATTCATTCAGGTTCAAAATAAACATCAGGATTTTAGTAAAACATCGTATTCTAAAATTCCATTTATGGTTAGAAAAGTACTAAGAGTAACATCTTTCTATTTTTCCTTTGCTTTGTTTCTTAGACCAGTGAGAGAGCATGGTGACTACTTCAGAAGGTCTGAAAAAAATTCCTTTTTCAGTCCTTTACAAACCACCTCTTCAGATCTGGCATCTCAAAATTATTTGTTCAATAAAACCATAAAACAGATGCTCGTAAAATACTTCAAGAGATAGAGGTATCCACTCCCTAGCTCACAAACAAGATCAACTTTTAAGATCTCCTGTAGAAACTATATAGTTATAAACCCCATAAAAATGCAATATATACCTTAATCTTTTTTCTACTGCAAAATACAGACCCAACTCCAAACACATTATTTACGTTACTAAACAGGATATTTATGAAAACTTCTCTGAATTGCATTTGATTAGACATTGCCCTCTACATTCAATTGCATTTTTAAATGGACTAACTTAATGCTTCAGTCGCACACAAAAAAATTCTGTCACCAAGCTTTCATTGGGATAATCTTACATGCACAGAGAACCAAATGTTTGGAAGTGCACAGAAATTTAAACTAAAAGGTAACTGGAATGTTGACTAAATATTTTAATGAAGATTTTGATTCAAATTAATATTAAACAAAACCCAGGCACTCAATATTTGATCTGTGAAAGTTTAGAAAATTTGGAGTTTGAGGAAGCAATACTGATAAATTTGAACATTTAAAAGCAAAAGAAGCTGTTTAATAGTGAAAATGATGACTGGAGCTTCTAATAAAACAGGGAATTGCCTCAGCTATGAAAGGATGGCTTTTGCCCTTTGGATCTGACAAGGCAATCACTGCAAGGCTGTCGATTTTATAATTGTGGAGAAGACAGGAAAACCGTCATAAAGTGATATAGAATGCTATAAATTATATGGATTATTACATTTCTTATCTGTTCAGCCACAGCAGTACTGAGTTAAGAATGACAGTTATTTACTCTGAGTTACAAAAAAAAGTCAATTATATGAGCAGCCTTGGCTTGAAGGATAGGATAAGAGGGCAAATGCCTAAAGCAGCAGGCTGTGGACAGTGACCTGCACACCAGTCAGTGCCTGGTGAGATGACACAGGCTCTTCCAGACTGAATACCACACTCAGTTTCCAGCATCATTGCTCATTACTGTGGTTGTTGCAGCTGAGGGAAAGGTTGAGCTGTGTAGGACCTACTCTGTGGAGGGGAAAGAAGTGACTCCTCTCTGCAGAAGTCGATTGGTCCACTTGTGTTACCATTCTTTGACTCACTTCATGAAGTGAGTCATAGAGTGCATGAAGTGGATTTCTTTTAGGTAAGATGTGAAGATGTGCTCCAAGAGCACTACTAATGTTCTCCAACTGCTGATGGATAGTTAGTCCATGGAATATGACTATAATTAAAACAGGGGATGAAAGCCCAAGTATAGAAAAAAATCCAACATAAAATCAGAGTTATGACTCAGCTCTCATCACAAACTGTTTTGCTTTACGCTCTCCCTTGCACTATAATACCTCCCAATGCGGACATAGCCATAGACCAAAAATTGTCAGACTTGAAATTGACTCACATCTCTGAACTTGCTATTTGGTTTCCCCACCAGCCATTCTTTCAAACTCTTTTAGGTGATTAATAATGAGCTTTCTCCTCATAGTCTGCTAGGAGAAATTGGGATGCAGTGATTATTTAATTTGATACATATAAAAAAAATGTCTATTTTGTAACCTGAAAGGAACAGTTTTCTGTACGCTACACCAAAGTTAGGAAGTTCTAGCTTGGAAGAAAGACAAAAAGATCAGTACCTTGCTTTTGATCCTTCCTTAGATATGACAAAGGTGTGATCTCTTAATCATGGCACTTTCTCTTGTTCTTATTGTGATGTGCCAATGAAGAAAATATGCTTCAGATGACAAAAGTATTGGTTCCAAGGGTTTTGTTTGTTATCCATGATGTGCATCTTTAAAAGTGAGGAATAGATGACTCATCTCACTGGGGATCAAAAGAATACAGGAATGCCAGGCTTATTTTACCTCCTCTAAGAGGTAAAGCAGTTAGCTCTGTTGGTTTTTTTTAATGTTGACATGCTGCACACCTTCAGGCTTCCTGTACATGCAAGAAAGGGTTTGTTTGAAGTGTAACAACTGCAGAAGCCTGAAAAAGTAATCTTATGACTGTCTCTTCTTTGAGGCACCCTCCTGTGGAAGTTTTAAGTTGATTGAACAACTTTGTAAACCATCACCTTTAACTACGGCTATATAAATAACACTCTTTTATGTTCTCTAGCTTTCTGAAGGAGATCTGGTCCCTGGATTAAGAGACATGGCAAATAAATAATTGAGAATGGACAGTTTTCTTAACTGAACTCAAATGCATAACGCTTCCACCATTCTGTGATGGTCTTTTCTGTCTTAAGGCCCAATGATACATTACCATCTGCCTGCCAGCAAAGCAACTGTCAAAAGATGGGCAGGGCCATTCACTCAAGGTCTGTTCATGTGCTTAATGAAGTAAAATGTTACCTCTGGTAAATGACTGCCCCCAGAGCCAAGGCATCCACTGTGAAATGCTTAATTAAACTTAGTTACCAGCATTCTCTCATACCTTTCTTGTTGGGTGCTGGCAGTCTATATGCTGCAGAACAGATTAACTACACCAGTCAAGACAACATTTCTGCAGTCAAACACCTCTCACCTCTTACAAACCAGGACAGCATTAGGCAGGAAAAAGTACCAAATAGTACAATTAAGGTCTTGAATATTTAACAAACCACTTGTTTTGCTTAGTCTCAGTCAACATGAAAAAGTCAAAGAATAAGCCAAACACAGATATTTCCACCACTACATTCTGCACAAGACAGTAATTTTTTTGAAGCAAGTTGCAGGCTTGAAACTGGTAAGTACTCCACAAATCTATGAGCTGTAAACTCTCAACTCTTCATAGTGGCTTTTATTTGTAAACCACCGGTACCCCTTCCTGCTCAATACATATCAAGAGCTCCACCTCTCAGAGCTTTTATTTTTTTATCTGTTTTCATCACTTCTTCAATCACCTTCATAGCAAATAAAATCTTGTGCTTTCATCCTGCTTAACACAGCTTGAGCACCTCCATTTCTGTAGCAACTGGCATGCTCCCCAAGCTTCTGAAAGGTCTCTGTTTTAAACCAGCAATAAACACAGCTCAAGTTTTGCAGCATCCTTTCACAAAGGCGAAAGTCATCCAACTGTGACAATTGAGATTCTCATTTGCCTCGCTTTTGGTATCTCTAGCTTGGCTGCTGCCTTGCACAGGCTTTCCTTGTTTTGTCCTGTGTTTGGAATAGAGACATTTTACAAAAGTTATCTTCACTGATTATCCACTGTCCTTTCTGTTGCCTGCTTAAATCTCTTTGGTTGTTACTCTTTTCAGCTTTTAAGAAAAATCTTTAAAAAAAGGCTAAAATGAATTTACCTGAACTGATTTCCTTTAGAAGCATCTGTCTTCATGCTGAAGTAATTTTCTTAGTCCATCAAAGAACAACTGTGTCTATCTGTCATTAATAGTGACAAGCTAATATATCTTAGCTGAGGAACTTTTTTTATCTTTCATAGATATTTTATATGGGAAATACAAAGCATCTATGAAAGTTAACCTCAAAATTACTTCATTAACAAACTTAAAAATCACTGAAAATCTTTAGGGTTTCCCAGAAAACATGATTTTTTTTCCTATTAGTATTTTTTCTCTATTATTTTATAATTGTTCAATAACAATTGAACAAAGTCTCAAAGGATGAGACTTTACATACCTAGAATACCAAAATAACATCTTACTTTAGAACAGTTAAAATTAAATAAATGTCACAACTTGAAAAATTAAAAATGTTTGAGGTAGCCTTCAATTAGAGCAACTTTCCATGCTATGTCAATCTAATTCTGAAATACGGTACATCTTGGATGATTTTATATTTTACTTCTTCTACCTATTTCTTTTGAAAATAACACATATTTAAAATTCAATTAAAAATGTTCAGTGTAAATCTGTGTTCATAAACATGTTTTATTAGAAAAGAATAGCTAGTCTTTTTAAAGAAAAAAGGAATTTCCTAGGAAATTTATATACCATACACAATGTAGCAAAACGAAATAGCCCTTTCCTGAGTAAAATCAAGATAGTAAGTTTCCTAAATGCTTTCTAAACAATTTATGATGAATATTTAAAAACTAGTACTGTGGTGATGCTGACCTGGAAACCATCACACATCGAAGAGTTAGCGATCAGCAAAAAAGTTGATCTGAGTAGACTCAGTCCTGTGCTGTGGTGTGCTGCACATCCAGCATGGCCTTCAAGCCTGTGTTGGGCTGCACAAAATCCTTGGCTGCAGGATCACATCAGCTGGCTTATTGCCACAGGGAAGCATACAGGCTGTTCCTACTGGGTACCAGTAATGGCATAGCCTTTCTGTTCTTTTCTCTATCCAAAAGTGCAGCAAGAAGTTCTTCTGTGAGCATCTTTTTTGTTTGATAGCAGAAATAACGAACAGAGTTATTCTCATTCAAGAAATTCCTAGAGTAAATTGGGTCACTCTTCCCATGGTCAAGGTCTGCACAGTCTGTACAGAGCATGTATCAGAGATCTATTCAAAGCTGCACAACTCAGGATTCCCAGCATTTAAAGGGATTATCTGTACTCTTCTTTCTTTCTTTACAGTGTTAGTTCTAATATGTAGCATTTTATAGGATACTTTATAGAGCCTGAGTAACTTTTTTACTGGGATCATAAACAGGCCAATATCTCCTAGTGCAAAATGACTACTTAAAATGACTATTTGAAAACAGCAGGACTATGTAGACTTCAAATGGAAATCTGAGTTTCTCATAACAACCTAATTTCTATTTTCCTTTTCTGTGTTTATTGAAAGTGCAAGTGCCACTATTTGAGTAAAGGGTTGATGTCCAGCATGTGTGAAGCTACTGCTGAACTTCTGATTGGCTCTAAAATACATTTTCCCTGTTCTCTTCCCAGGAACACTTTCAAGAGGCATTGAGAAAATTATTTTAGACAACCTGCTCTTTCCAGTTTTCAGAACTATTTCTGATATAGTCAAATACATGCAAATGACATACAAAAATATTCTTTTTGAATCTTAAACATTCTAGACATATAGTCCAAAACGCCTCCGTAGGAATTACGTATAGCCATTATGGGATGTAATTCTGTCCTTAGGGCCCTTCAGTGCTAGCCCTAAAGCTCAAATTGACAATACCAATAGCAAAAATCTTCAACTACTTGATTAAGAAACCATAAGACAAGCAAGAGTCAGAACCTGTATTGGGTTTTTATTTCGGCTGTTGTCTATATGCATACTCTTTACTAGAAATGCTCAAATAATTGTATGTTTGCTTCAGAGAAAATATACCCAGCCTGTTACTACAGAGTCAGTAATATGCTACAAATTAATACACTGACTTATATCATCTCCTCCTCACAATTTTGTATCATCTGCAAATTTGCTGTGAACACTATCTGTCCCCTCCCTCAGGACGTTAAAAAAGATGTTAACCAGTATTGGTCCCCGTATCAAGACTTGGGGCACATCAGTAGTTCCTTGTCTCCAGCTGGACTTTGTGTCACTTATCACAAGCAGCTCCACTTTTCAATCCACCTCATTCTCCACTTAGTTAGTCAATGCTTCATTAGTTTGTCTATGAGGATGTTTTGGGAGACAGTGTTGAAAGCCTTGTTGAAGTCAATATAAAGAGTACTCACTGCTCGCCTCTCATCCAAGACAGTCATGTCATCACAGAAGGTTGTCATCTCCCATGCAATTCTTCGAGAAGCTCCCTGAACAGGAGCTTAATTTATAGTCACTGCAGCCAACAATGCCACAGCATTCATATCCCTAGACAGTTCTTCTTGTTTCTAAGTGTGAGGTCCTACACAGCACCATCCTTCATTGGCTTCTTGATCATCTTCATCAGGAAGTTATCATACATGCACTCCAGAAACAACCTGCTCATACTATGTCATGTTGCTTCTCCAAAAGATATTGGAATGGTTGAAGCATTTCTTGAAGACCAAGAATGGAAAGATGACGATTCTTATAGTTGCCTGTGGAAGGGTTCATTTGCTTCTTCTTCCTTATCATGCAGTTTGTAGCAGACACTCACCATGTTCATCTGCCTGCTAACCCTGATGCATAAGCCCTCAACTTGTTGTCCATATGTCCCAAGGCACTGTTCCATGCATTGTCACTGCTGTCTCACAAGCCAGGTTAGTCCTCTCTTCACCATCTCAGATAGTCCTTTCTGAAGAATCAATACCCAACCACTGCAATGTTCCAACTGTGTGAGCTATCCCATCATGCCTCTATGATCCCAGTGAGATCATAGCCCTGTAACTGCACAGATCTCTTAACTCCTTCTGGTTTTCCCCTATGCTGCATGCATTACTGTACAGACACTTCAGAGAGGCACACAGTTGTGTTGATTTCCCAGAAAGTAATCATATGACAATATCTCATTTGTCTCATCTAGAGAAAAGAACACTTGCAATTATATTCCACTACTGAGAAATGACCTGATAGCTCTTCCTGACAATCACATCAGGTTAATTACATTGAAGGTGACAGAGTCTATTCAATATCATGTGTTAAATAGTGGACATGACTCAACACTCAGATTTTGAAAAGAATATGCAGCTTTATTGCACTTGCTTTGTTATGTTATTAAAAAAGCCAACCAACCAAACAAAACCTGACAGACAAAAAAAACACAAACAAAAACTCCCTAACCCCCCTAAAAAACCCAAACCCAACCAACCAACCAACCAAGCAAAAAAATGCAACAGAAACAAAAAAACAAACAAACAAACAAAAACCCCCAAACCAAAATCCCCCACAACAGTCAGGATAAAACACATCAAAATTCATGACATTGGTTCAGCATTCCAGAGAGAAAAACAATATATAAAATAGAGCATGTGGTAATGCCAGCTGAAAGGGAATGCTGAAGTTCATCTATGCCAGTCTTTCATTCGAAGCAGAAGTATCACTTAAGCTGTCAAGTCAGCCTAGGTTTTGTTTAGACAAATCTCAAAATTTTTAAAGGATGGAGGATACGCAGCTTCTCAAGCTGCAATTTATGGCGCATGTTCCTTGTTACATCATTTGGCACAATGAGCCATCCATTAGGATGAGTTTGGATCCATCATCTTTTTAATCTAGTAGTCGTAGGTTATTAGATCTCCCATCCCTGCGTGAGAGGAAGTTCAAATTGGACATTTGTAAAAAATTCTTCACTGGGAGGGTGGTTGGGCACTGTAACAGGCTCCCCAGGGAAGTGGTCATAGAAATTAGGAGGACAATGAAGATGGTGAAGGACCTTGAGGGGAAGCTGTAGGAGGAGCAGCTGAGATCACTTGGTCTGTTCAGCCTGGAGGAGACTGAGGGGAGACCTTATTGCAGTCTACAACTTCCTTGTGAGGGGAAGAGGAGGGGCTGACACTGATCTCTTCTCTGTGGTGACCAGTGACAGGACTTGAGGGAATGGCCTGAAGTTGTGTTAGGGGAGGTTTAGGTTGGATATTAGAAAAAGGTTCTTCACCCAGAGGGTGGTTGGGTACTGGAACAGGCTCCCCAGAGCCTGCCAGAGTTCAAGAAGCATTTGGACAACACTCTCAGGCACGTGGTGTGATTCTTGGCGATGGTCTGTGCAGGGCCAGGCGTTGGACTCAATGATACTTGTGAATTCCTTACAACTTGGTATATTCTGTGATTCTGTGATTAAGTCTTTCATATTTTAAGGGGCATTTGGACAACACTTTTAGTCATATGGTTTAGTTTTAGGTACTCCTGCAAGGAGTAGGGCACTGGACTTGATCCAGATAGGTTCCTTCCAACTTGAATTACTCTCTATGATTCTGTGATCCCTTAGCCCCCTCTCTGGAGGAACAAATAGGTCCCCACCCTTATGTGCTCCTCAGAAATTCATACCTGACCACATGAAGAACCTTCTTAAATTCCTCAATAGCTTTCTTGAACTGTAGAGCCTATAACTGGACCAGGATCCAGATATAGCCTCTCCAACACACAACAGAGTGAAATAATAGCTTCCCTCAATCTGTTGGCCATACACCTCCTATTGTAGTCCAGTGTGCAGGGGGTTTTTTTTGTGATGAAAGCTCAGTGTTGGATCATTTGTACCCACTGTAAACACCAGGTCCTTTTGCAACCTCACAGCCTGCACAGATGCGTGGGGCCATTCTGTTCCCAAGTGCAGAGATTTACACTTCTTGAACTTAATGTGATTTATGCTGGCCAAGTTGTCCAGTAATTAAGCTGTTTCTGGAATGACTGTAGTATTACTTTCTGTTACTCTTTCTGTCACTCACAAGTTATTTCTTCTGCTACAAGGCTTTGTCCTTCCTGATATCAGTCACAAGTGTCTAAACAGTATTGCTATACTTCTCCATCATTTCCTCTTCTTGTTTCTATGACTTTTTTGCAGCCTTCTTGCACTTTAGTTGAGCAGTGAGCATATTGTTTAGTTATGTAGGGTTTTGGCCAAAATGTTGAATTATTCAAGAGATGTAAGCTTAAGATGATATTGAATGACTTGACATAATTATAAGTTCAAGTTATCTTCACAGATAAAGAAAGGCACATGACCTTTCAGCCTCTTGTTACAATAAAACATTGGAAGTCCCATTGATTGAGAGTGGACATCTTGAGCAACTGGAGAAGTTGTTCTTTCAGCAAAGAATAATAATGTAATATGGTCAAATATCAGCAGAATGGATCTTAGCAGCAAACCTGAAAGAGAATGAAAGGACCTGAATATGAGAAAATGGTTGTGAGGATTACAGTTTGCAAATATATATTTGCAGTACTTTTCATGAAGAAAAAAGCTCTGCAACAACAGTTTAATATAAATGGATATAGGAGCATCACTGGTTATCACTGATGCAGAAAACAAGGCCAAAAGCAGTTGGAAGGGGCAAGTCTGAGTTTGCTGCAGAAAAATCTGTACAATAATTGCCTCTTCACTGATGCACTGAAGACAGGCTGTTGGCCCTCCGCAGCTATATTTGGTTTGCTTGACAAAGTTTTCCTATCAGGTCTCCAGGGGTGGTTTCTCTGAGGAAGCTTCCCCTATGAGAAGTCCGATGGAGCCCATACCAGCTGTCTCCAAGACAGACCCACCATCAAGAATTGCGTGTTTCAAGTTACCAGTGCTAAGGCACTTTGCTGGAAGAGCTAGAAGTCCTGGGTTCCAGGCCTTCTTTGACAAATTTTACCAATTGCATATTTTATCTAGAGTATATCTATGATAACTATCACTGAGATGACTCCCTTAGCCTTGAAAGTCATGCTCATTTGGTTATTGCTCCTTTCTCTTACTCAGTGATCTTCAGAAATCTTCTTGCCCACATGAGAACCATTTCAAGAGAAAGGACAGATTGTTCTATCGCTTTGGTTTTTTGGGGGGGTTGTTTTGTTTCTGAAAAAGATGTCTCTAATTTCATCTGAATATAATTTTTTAATTTTTCTTTAGGTGAAATTTAAATAGACACAGAGTTATCAGAGGCTCTCCACGACCCATAGTCCTTGGAGAGTTCCTAAGAAAGTTCTTAGCCCACGAAAAAACCCCGAGCATTATGTCAATGCTGTTGTAATTTACAAACCTGAGGGAAAAGTGGAGGATGACAAATTGATTCATGTCCCTTCTCTCCAGTCATATCACTGAAAACCTGAAGAGATAATAAATAAGGAAATACTCTATATGGATGACACCACCCACTTTCAGTCTGAGGGACAGGATTTGCAATTTTCTCTGTACTCAAGTGCTCTAAGTTTTGGAGGAAAACCTTCACAGGAAGGGAAGAAATTAAGACCTGCGTAAGGGGGCAGAAAATTGCTGTTAACAGAATCAGCTATTTATACTGCCTGACTTTATAAAATCTGGAAATCCTTGGTTCCAGAAGCTGCAAATTCAATCCCTATTGGGATGATGGGGGACAAAGTTATTTATGTTGACTACAACTGCTGCCATTTCCATAACAGTAACAGTTAGAGAGGCACAGTTATCTCCATGAAGGTAGTCACTGTCTTGAAGAACCAGAATTCTAAGAGAGTTATCCAATTGCCTAAACATAGGTATTTATTGTTATTTCAGATGATCTGAAAGACAGCCGTGAGAGCAGATACTTAGGGAGAGGCTGCTAGAGGCCAGGTAGGGTATGCTTGGGTTTCTAAAATAGTATCTGATTCTTATGTTTAAGTGGCTGACCTACCCATTTTCAATTTTTCCTTAAAGCTGCTACCTCTGGAAAATGTATTCCATATCTTAACTTAGACTGTATTTTTAGTCCAGCTATCAAAGATGATGAGATTTGTAGAATCATAGTTTTCATGGGGCTTTATATGCAAACATACTTTTCTGTCTATCCACATTTTCTGTTTAATAATTTGTGAACAATTCCAGCTAATTTGACAGATGGACACTGGCCTCAAAGGCATTAACAACCTACAAATGTCATGAAAACAGGCTGGATGAACAACCCTATTAGTACCCTGACAAGAAAAAGAGCATGGTATGAATTTTATTATGGACACTGAAGAGCCATGTAAGAGAGAGATAGTACGAGCACTCCAGAAGCATGAAAACTTCATATGGCATTAGCAGCTCCATAAACAGCAATAAGTCCAACTATAGGAAGCCAGGTTTCATCAGTTCCACTGCTCACAGAGCAATCACACTTGTTATCACACCACAACCTTCTCCATTACCACTACCCAAGCGACAAGGAAGTTGAACGTGGTATAAGAAACAAGAAAGAGAAAATTTTAAAAGAGACAAAGGCTCTAAACCAAATGCAAAAACAATGGTCTGCAGGGCCAGAGAAAGACTCAAAAGGTTTTATTTATATATATTTAAGGAAGAAAACTGAAATAAAAATAAAGAAAAATAAGAAGTGTGTAGTAACACATTTGTATCTGAACTAAAAGAAATTTTCACAAGTACTCATAAATATCCAATGAATATTGTATTAAATGCGTTAGTAGTTGGCACTTGCAAAGTCTTGGGGAAACAATTCTACCACATCTAACTGGTTGTCCCACACTTGTTTTTATGGCTATTGCAAATCTCTTCCTTGCTTGCCAGAGGAAGCCCTTGGCACTCTAACTTATTTTTATGAGTAAATTCCATGCAAATGAAAATTAATTGTTCCCCTAATCTTTCTGCTGGGGTTTTTAATTTTTGTTTGTTTGCCTGCGTTATACCTATAAAAGGCAGCCATGTCCTTGTCTACTTTAGGAATTACTTGCATGTTGTCTTTGTTCTGCATAGGAAAGAGATGATTGCTTGCAGATCTGGGGGAATAAACATACAAACATTTATTTAGAGATTAATTGCTAACAGAATCGCAGAAGTTAGAAAATGACAGAATTATACCATCTGTGAAATTTTCTTTTTCTCTCCGTACCTTATGGTGCCATGTTTAATGGAATGCTTTAATACATAATTTTATTCCAATGGAAACCATTTTGCCCACTAGCTACTGTTGGCTTTGTTTCAGATAGCTTGGTGACTATAGTTTCTTTTGCATCAGCACAGAGATTTTATCACAGCTGCTTAGACTGGCTGATTAGCAATTTAATGGGATTTAGCTGACCAGAAATGAGAGGACAGACAGCTCTAATGCCTAAAAGGCTGTTAGATTTATATAAGCCTTCTTACTAAATGGGTTGCCTCAAGTATTACAGCAACCATTTCCTGAATTTTGAGCCCAAATGGATACATACTTCTGCTTATACTGGAATTTAAGGAGGTGACAGACAGAAGGCTTTAATTGGATTAGTCTACTGGTCTACAATGTAAATTTAGTATGATAGTAAGTAATAGTATCCAATATAAATATTTCCTTAGGCTTGGGGACCTAGAACTGTCCTGTATGCAACAGTTCTGATTTAGGTGCAGTGGTGTAGATATAATTAAGGAAACACACTGACTTAGTATGGATAAACACCCTAATTGAGAACAAGCTTTTACAAAGTGTAACAACAGGATGATGCATAGAGGAAAAGGAATACAGTGAGAAGAAGTAATGATGTGATCTAAAGCACATGTAAAGATTTTCATTACAAAGCATTGCTCACATTTTTACTTTTATCTCCATATACTAGAATATTATATTTGATCTTTTCCCCATTTTGCCACTCAATTTGAGGTGTGGAGAAAAAGACGTAGAAAAACTCAGTTGTTTCTGATGTGTTGTCTGATTAGTCATCCATGTACTGGTTTCTTACTAATAGAAATTCCTCAAAGTAATTCAGAAGAAACTTTGAATGGTTTGGAGCCCAAAGGTATCCTATATGGATTTATTCGTTCTTGGGATGAATGGGATGAACTTAAATCTCTTGATGCCCATAAAAAAACCATAAAAATACAACTCCATTTCTATTAATTTATTATTTTAAGCTGATAGAGATTTCATCTGAATGCTTACTTATGTATAAAGAAATACTCTGCAGTAAAAATTGCCTACTCCTTACCATTAAATTACCTGTACATTAGAACCAAAGGACATCATTCTTCACCATCCTACTGCCAATATATAGCATAGTACATGTAAAAATAAAGGATAAACCACTGATATCTTGAGGACTGTCCTCATCAAAGCTTTTACACAGATGTGAATTATTTTAAAGCATGCTAGGCATGAAGCCTGATTCCTCCTTACTCTTAGCACATGACTAGAGGAGCCCAAAGTAACCTGGACAATAGTTATCCTTGGGTGATCTGGTGAAAATCTCAGCTAAAAAAGATTCAGAAGTAGACAGTCATGGTGAGTTTTCTTCAAGAAGGGCCAAGCCCTCCTGACATGTGTTTAAAGGTCTTTCTATACCATTGCTGAATCAGTCAGATAGAATAGGGAAATTATTGTCTGCAACTGAAGTATCAGGCATTATCTGTTGCCACAAGCATGACTGGAGATTTTATTGTTCTATTCTGCCATGGCAAAACCTGCAGTGAATTCTTGCCATTAGTCTGACTGACGCTATAAGCATAGCTTGCCTACTCTGTTAGTCATCTCTTAAAAAGAAATTGCTGTATCTCTTGTAGTTACCTTGACAATTCACAATGTAAGCTATTTTTTAATGCAAGTTTACCAAGAAAGTGCATGCTGTACATCGCAGTCAAATGGATCCAATACTCTGATAGCATAAATTACATTATCACTCAGGTAGAGTAGGCTATACATATGCAAAACACTATGGAAATGTTCTTACCATTCAGCAAAATGATTTGTAGAAGTCATATGGATGTGCACACATTTCTTTCATGGTTTTAGAGTCCTGCTGACTTTGTCCTCATTTGCAACAATATCCAGTCTACAACAAATCTCACATAATTAAACTGAACAGAATGACACTTTCTTTAGCAAGGGTAGTTGTTCATACACTGCCTCTGTGTAATGAGTCACGATAAACTAAAGGATGTGTTAATAAGTATACACAGCAGGCACTTTGGGCTGGATTCTGGCTAAATAATGACAGCTTAGCAAAACATTCCAAGCATCATGATCTTTCAAGCCACAAAATAGCCTCAATTAGGAAGAAGATTTTACACTGCAGTGTGTATCTCTCCTTGCATTTTCACCACGACTAGCTGAGATTTTAAACACCCAGAAGTTTCTCTACTGCGGGAATGTGAAACATGTTCACATTCACAAATTTTTAATAAAACCATACCTTCACCCAGTATTTTTCAAAATTACTCTGAGTACTCCCCCACTTAGATGTGCTGGCTGGGCTCTTCTAAAACCTGACACACTTCATGCACTTACCTAATTGGCAGATGGATTTTGGTCAAGTTTATCGACCTCAGAAATAAATTAATCACTGCTTTGGTCTCACTCATGAAGTTACTCAAATAATATTTTCAATTCTATATAGAAAGTTAACAAAAATGTAACAGGAATGAAAAAAATTAAGGACTTGTAGTATGGAGACCTTAGAATGATTATGAAAATCAGGGTTGCAAACCCCTTGTGTATTGGTAAAATGCTATTTGGAGGACAAAGAGAAATAAATATAGTAAAACATTGGTAGGATATTTAGGAGGATATTTTCTGAAGTTTAGACTGTATGAACTGATAACCTTCATTTCCTACTTGAAAAAAATACATCTTGAACTGTAACATGGGTATCAGAGGGCAAAAAACTACAGATAGGGTTGAAGAAGTGTAGCAGCAAATCTGCTTTATATGAGAAAACTGTGGTTTAAACGTTTTAAAATGGCTTTTTTGTAGTCTCTTTGCTAACTCATGTTCTTCTTCCCAAAATCCCTTACGGCCAGTTCTTATCTCTGTCTCAGGAATGTCCTGAGAAGATATCAAGAAGTCTTCCCATTGGACTCTTTTAACCCCTTCCTGCGATTGGGTGTCCTGTAAGCCCCCTGACCCTGTAATTGGTCACTCTGTGAATCCTCCAAAACCCTATATATGTAACCACCCCATCAATAAACCCTCTCTGGCCTCCTCTCCAAGTCCCGTGTGCTGTCTCTCTGGCTGCCATGGGACCACGTGGTGGGGGGAGGGGGAGCACCTAACCCCTCCAACGTCCAGGACCTGAAGAAGTCCCTGGTGCTGGAGTAACCCCTTCCCTATCCACCTCAAGCCTTTGGAAATGGAACTCCACAATGGGAGGAATGCAACCAGAACTGGTACCCCAGAGAGGCTAGCCATAAAGAAGCTCTAGTTTTCAGGAAGTTATTCTGCTTAGTAAGTGATATGAAGCACATTCCCAGATGAATGTCATGGTGGACTGAGTTCAGCTGGAAGTGTACTATTGGGATTTCACAGACCATATTTATTTGGAGTTCACTACTGCCTTCTAGAAAAAGCCCATCTGATTAAAAGCTGCTTTAAAGAATTACTTTAGAATGTGTTTCAGTCACGACCTGTTTGACATTAATGAAATAATTCATCAGCACCCATAATGTGCAACTCAGCAACTGAAATGTTGTTTAGCAAAAGCGAGTAACTTTTGATTGTGCAGTCGCTAAGTAAAAATTTGTAGCAGTGTGTATAGGTGCAAATAATGTTATGTGGAATTAAAAATGATCAGAAAAAGGCATGACACAAGGTAACATCATTTGCCATAACAGTTTTCCAGTGAAGAATGGGAGATGATGGATATAAAACTCAACTAGCTGTCTCCAATAGCACTGCCACTCAGTCGTGAGGTTGTTACTCCCAGTCAGAAGAATGAGGCTAAGCTTCAATTTAATTCAGAAAAGGAGTAGAAAAAGAAGGAAGTAGATAGCCAATACCCAGGTTCTGAAATGGAAGATACTGCAGGCAATAAATGGCTCACATATAGCTGCAGGATGAACCAAGCATCATACAGAAGCAGAAAGGAAGGTAGAAAAGAATAGACTGTTTCCATTATCTGAGTGTTACAGATCATTCATGTGCTGAAGAAAAATACATCCAGAAATGTAATGCTGCAAGCAAATATTTTGAAATAATCTTGGTGAAATATTTTAGACAGCTGGTCATATCTGTGATCAGCAACCAGAGAGGAGAAGAGAGTCTTTCCTGCTGCATCATAGGCTCTCTTCTCTAATATCTGTTAAATTACCCACTTCCTTATGAAATACCAGTTTGTGCCAAGTGTTCTGTAACACTGACCTCTCGTTAAGTGCCAACAAAATACAGTATGAAGATTTATTGACTGGAATGGTAAGCAGCAAGTCAGGATGCCTTGATGTGGAAGCAATGTAAGGCAGCTAGCAGTCAGGCATGTTGCCTACTTCTGCACCGACCATGTCTCCCTGACATTCTCCTGCCAAAAAGCATACATCATCTTAGTGACCCTGAACCCATATCTGACTCACATCAAAGTAAAATTGAAAACCAAGCACCAGGGTAGGAAAGTTCATCAAAGCACATTCTTCATGGGGACTTAGGCAAGATGGGCTCAGACACCTAACTCATACGTTGCTTACTGTGCGCACAGTGCGGCTTATAAGGGACTCCTTATTTACATTAACCTTAACTTTAAAAATACATGGAATCATAGAATCATAGAATCATAGAATCAGCTGGGTTGGAAGGGACCTCCAAGATCATAAAGTCCAACCCTTCATCCAACGCCGCCATGGTTACTAGACCACATCCAGTCTCATCTTAAAAACCTCCAGGGAGGGAGAATCCACCACTTCCCTGGGCAGCTCATTCCAATGCCTGATTACCCTTTCTGTAAAGAATTGCTTCCTAATATTCAACCTAAACCTCCCCTGGCACAGCTTAAAACCATGCCCTCTTGTCCTACTGCTAGTTGCCTGGGAGAAGAGACCAACCCCCACCTGGCTACAACCTCCTTTCAGATAGTTGTAGAGAGTGATGAGGTCTCCCCTGAGCCTCCTCTTCTCCAGGCTGAATGACCCCAGCTCCCTCAGCCTCTCCTCACAGGACTTGTGCTCAAGTCCCTTCACCAGCCTTGTTGCTCTTCTCTGGACCTGCTCCAGCACCTCAATATCCTTCCTGAACTGAGGGGCCCAGAACTGGACACAGTACTCCAGGTGTGGCCTCACCAGCGCTGAGTAGAGGGGAAGAATCACTTCCCTGGTCCTGCTGGCAACACTGTTCCTGATACAGGCCAGGATGCCATTGGCCTTCTTGGCCACCTGGGCACACTGCTAGCTCATGTTCAGCTTCCTGTCAATCCAAACTCCCAGGTCCCTCTCTGCCTGGCTGCTCTCCAGCCACTCTGTCCCCAGTCTGTAGCACTGCAGGGGGTTGTTGTGGCCAAAGTGCAGGACCTGGCACTTGGCCTTGTTGAACCTCATCCTGTTGGAGGATGTTTTAGAAGAGAAAGGAGGTGTAATATTTTTTCTCCTTCTGCCTATGTTGACAGGTACCCTATCGTCAAGACAGTGGGTATAATTTGAAGCAGGACCTTCAGGACTCTTATATCAGTTTATCTGAGAAAGGATGTCACAACCATCTGGAAAGTGGCTATTTTAAACCATAGCAGCCATTCAGCTATGGTGGTGGTGGCCACCAGACCTACAAGCCTGTCTGAGAGCCAACAAGGTAACGGCTTCAGAAGATATGGGATCTGCCTTCCACCTGCACAAACATATATAGTTATGTAAGATGAAAAAGTTACATGCTTTTGATATGTAAGACCTAGAACAGTGCACTGTTTCCTCTCATTGTGATCTTGGGACATGATGTACAGCCACAAGGCCTGTGATTTTGAGGCAGGATATGATGTGACCATGTGAAGGAATCAAGAGTATCAGTACATATCCAGTGCTCACTCAATCTTGTAACCATTCCAAAACCAGCAAGTACTACTCAGCTCATTCAGTCAGACTTCATGTCTTGGCACTTGAAATCACACCACAGCTTTCTCAATACCATACGTATCAAGGCTTTCTTGTGGTGTCTACAGTCCACACAAAACCCAGGTCAGCATATACTCATGTGGGTGTTGGAGTTTGAAACTTACTCTACCAGCTAAACCTAATTTCAGGAAATGTGGCCAAGTTGACAGCAGTCAATGCTAAAACAGCCCTAGGAAAATTCTCAACACCATTTATTGATATGTCACTATATTTTTTCCGTCTTCACAGGATTGTGCTTTGGATCTACTTCTCCTCCTTTCAGATGTTCCCTGTGATTGAGGTGTGTTCCTTCCCCTGTGGCAGAGATAGGTTGCTACCTGTTGGAATGTTGCAAGTCTGAAGTGTGTAGAAGAAGGAAGGAAGACAAAATTAAACTATCCTGCATGGAAATGACCAGAGATTTTTTGCACCATTCGGCAAATCTTTTATGACCTGATGTTGGAGAGACACAAGGCAATAAGCTGAGGAACAGGGTGGGAATTGGGTGACTACAATCGTAAGGCATGTAATAAAGAATGTTATAAATCTTATTCCACCTCTTTTGATCCCAGAATCTATCTGCTCAAATGGCTAGAGAGTAATTTTTTTTAATTTTCATAACAGCATTTTGAAAGAAACCCCTGTAACTGGGGCATATGTGTCTTACTGTAAGCACAGGCCTTATGGATTTCCACACATTTCTACAGCACTGAGTGCTTTTCTGTTGAGTCTCTCTGTAAGCTATATCAACTGTTTACTTGAAGATGAACATAGGCATGTATTTTCAACAGTTGATACAAATGTCCATATAAGACACAGACAACCAGACTGACTGGACATATTACAAGTTATATTTGTTATATATGTGTGTGTTTGTATCTATTGTATGTGTATATGATGCTATTTGTGCATATAACACCCTTTCTTACAATATACAGATAATTAAATACATGAGCAATTCTTCATACAAGTCTTTTTTCTCATAATTTTTTAGGGGATATGTTTTTGAGCTTATGCTGAACGAGAAAGACATGGATACACAAATATTTGTGGAAAAGATCATAGTGTTGCAGTACATTGAAGCAAGTCGTTCTTCTTACATCCTCCATTCTATACAGAATAGACAGCACAATCTCCTAAAACAAATACTGAAGTAGAAGACATAGGTTTATAAAACGCACATGGAACTGGTAAGTGATGAAAATGTATACAGGAAGCTCAGCTCATTATCAAACTTATCTTTCTTCTCCAGCAAACTCATAATCTTTTCTATTTTAGAAGTTTGAATTATGCCTAATTTAGCTGTGTGGTACCTCTGGTCAAACCAAGGATGACATTATTTCATCATCAAACTTAAATCAAATAATGTAGATGTCTTTCTCAGTTAAGTTATTGCAGATCCTTGACTGATGCAGTAGAAATGCCTGCTGGTTGTGGGTTCTGGTAACAGAACAGCATACTTACATTTATTCATCACGTTTAGGACATGTTTAACATATCTCAAAATTCGTTTGCACAGCCAGTCTTATGCAATGCTCATTGTGAATCTCACCAACATCCTTCATTCTATCTCTTAGATGTCATGCAGTATCTTCTAGGGCATTAGTAATAACAGTAATCTGATTAGCATGATTATGAACTGGTATTATGTACCTTTTTTGTGTGTTTCTTTAATTATAACATCATCTGCATTTGCTCTGGGCAGGACATCTCCCTACCAAGGTCATTTTCTCACGTGAATAAACCATGGACACAGTCACAACTTACTTTCTCTGCAGTTATGGCAACCTTCCCTATTTTTTACTTTCTCATTTCTACTTTTCTATATTGCATACACATGGCCATGTCCTTTTACATACTGCTACTCCCTCAGATTGTTATAATTCAGATTTGTAAAATAGTGTATTGCAATATCAATGAAGCCCATCATAATTTCTGACTATGTAGCGCATGGCACAAGAAATCAGTGGTCAAGTTGATCTCTTTCTCTTTAAAGACACTATGATTGTTCCAGCTGAAACAGAGCTAACTTATGTTCCTTTTTTTCAGCTGGATTCTTTATTTAGATTTATTTCAGCATTTCCCCTGAAAGAGCCAGGCATTCACTTGTGATAGCTGGAAGCATTCCTGGAGAATGGAATCAATCACCATCATTTGAGCCAAAAAGGCACTGATATACTGAAACAGTTATCTTTTGACATAAAATGTCTCCTCTTGAGACGGGATTATCAGAGGTATTGTGGTCTAACACTGATTCACCACAGAGATTTGCAGTGAGATTTTTTTGCTTCCTAGCACCTAATTGGATTGAAACCATTCCTTTGATAGTCTATACCTGTGGTCATCTTAAATTAAAATTTCGTTCAGGCCTGTATTTGATTTTTTTATATTAATAATTTTTTGAATTCCTGGGATTGAAAAAACAAATGAGCTTACAGTTTTTCACCCCCTCTGCCGGGCACTACAGGTTCCGTGAATCTCTAACACTGGTGCTCTGACTTACCCAGTTAATTTCCAGCACCTTTTTCCTACCTGTTAATAGGTACTTAACCAGCAAGTGTTATTGACAGACACTAGTAAAAATTAAAACATAGAATCATAGAAAGAGATTATTTTCAGTCTTGCAAACAAGATATTTTTACGAATAAGGAAAATATTTTGAAAAGCTGCTATCTGCTTACCCCTCTCCTTGTATCTCTAGAATTCTTTTCTCTTTTTCTCTTGTGATTCCTCTTTGAGTGTCACTGATTTTTTAAAGCAACAGTACAGCACAGCACATGGTGCATTTAGAATATTAATGAAGTGGGTTCCCACAATACGAAGAAAGTGTAACAGAATAAGAAAAAACGAGAGGCTGAGACAAAAAATGTCAAGCTTTGGTAGAATATTAGGGGAAATTTAGGGAAGTATGATAAAAATTATTGAAGTGGCATAAAAGATATTATAAAAATCTTCTTGCATTATTAACACACAATTAGATAGAAAACAGGTATTTATTCTATACTGACAGATAGGAGGATTAATCAGTAAAATATAATTTTATGACATCCAATAGCATACTGTCTAGTTTATCAGACTGAAGATTCTGTCTTATGTGCTCTGACAGAAACAGAAGATTTCATTCAAAATACAAATAATTCAGATACATTTACTTGTCAACAGAGTAAACTTTATCCTGTATTGCAAAACAAATGCAGCAAAAATCTGTATGTCAAGAGCAGCAGGGAATGTATGTCAGAGCCGCACCAAGTTCCTGATATTCGGCTTTCCATCTTGTACCTCTATAGACATTGTGGAGAGCACATTGCTCCTGTGTGGCTGCAACAGCTAGGCCTTGTTCAGAGCAAAGGTTGTAACCATTTATATGACTTTAAAAACACAATGTGACAGGATGCCTTACCTAGCATAGACCTTCTCTAATTTCAGAAGCATATTCAGTGGTTTCCTTGAAAGAGTGTGACCCAAATTAGACAGCAGAGCAGTGGCCAACCAGTTGAAACCAAACTTCAGTTTCAGTTTATTCGGGTTTTGCTAAATAAACAGCCCAGTTTCAGTTGGCCTGAGTTGAGATAGTATTCAAACCTGGTGACTTTAATAGCTTTGCCTTCAAGAGAATGCAGCAGAGAGGAGAAAACCAGCTGATCCTTGTTAATTTTCATCTAAATCAAATATTTCTGTCTGTTCTAATAGTGTAGAGCAAGAGAAGAAATGTAACATTCAGAGTCCTGAAAGTTTACAGAAGGTAACAATGCAAAGAGCTGTATATGTTATATGCATGTACATTATGTCACTTCTTCTTAGCAGTGAATTAGATAGCATCAGTTTTATTCTGCCTGTAAGGCCAAGAAAAACAAAGCCCAACCATTTTTGTCAAAAAAAATAATGTTGGTCTTGCCCCACAAGCAAAATAAAATGTTGGGTTTGGTTGTTTGGTGTTTTTTTGCTTTTAATAGTTAAATATAATCAGTTTCTGAAAGGATTGTGTTATTTGGAAAGCTATTATTGATTTAAAAAATCAGAACAATTTGATATTTTTCCTAATAACCACAATACTAGCACAGAATACTGATTATAGTGAAAGCAAAATTGGGATCTTATGCTGTGGATGTAACGTGTGTGTATATTCACAGACAGATAGATAAACCAGTACAGAATGTGTTCCATCATCTTTGCATTTTTTATCATTGCACTTCATCTGCCATTTTATCAAACAGTGATGTGAGAAACATGCTTCTCTTCATTATGTGCTTTAGATGGACTATATGAAAAAATTTTATATTATCTACAAATGAGATTATTCCACCATTCTTTTGCTTCTCCACAATTTGAAAATATATTTAGAAATAGATTTAATATCAGTTTTAGGGGCTTCAGCTGGTAACCTCCTACCACTGTGAAAACTGTCTGTAATGAACAGATAGAAAACAGTCTGATGTTCACTTCAATCTGTACCTTAGTTCCAAAGGCTTTAAAGATATTTTTGCACAATCAGGATGTGTCATGAGCATGAACATGTACACAAAGGAGGCCCTCACTAAGCAAAGGTGTCCCCTGAGGGCCCCTTTTGCCATCCTTAGGGTAGCCTAGCTGGTACAAAGGATGTGCAACACGGGGACAGTAGGGTTCAGTGGTATTACAGGTACGTGACCTATGAAAGTTTCCACAATTTTAATAACAAAATCTGCAAGTGAAAAAGATTATAGACAGATGTGATATCTCCCTTCGTCCTGCAATTTGTCAGGCTTTGTTCTTATGGAACTCAGTGCAAGAGAAGGAAGACACAAATTTCAACACTCTACCATTTTGAAGACATAAGAAAAGTCATTAACAGGGGAGAGGAAAGGAAAAGAGAAAATTTAAAATAAATGTGCAGAGACTATAAGGGAAAAGTGGTAGTGGATGAAGCTGAGTACTGTCAAACCGATTGATGGAAACTAGATTACTTCATAGAGCTGCTGAACTTTATCATGACACACACTTGATCCCAGAGGCACTTAAATAGAAACTCTGCTAAGCCTAGAGGAGATTTTATCCTTGCAGGCAAACAACTTGAATACTTCAATACAGTAATAAAACATCTAATGATGGATATTTGTGATTATTGCCACATGCTTCATTGCGTTTTATTGGTCTGTCCAACATAACAACTGCCTCAGGTATCTAGTAATATACATGTCAGAGTGACTGATTTGTAGAAAAGTAGGATTAGGAGACATAAATTTATAACACATGTAATACCCATCATGTTGGATGACGTGAAATATCATCCTTTTCCACAAAAAGAGAGGTTAAGCAGACGCCATCTCTGGAACTTTTCCACACGCTTAAAAAGATAGACCTTGATCTGATCCACACCAGTGCAGAAGCTTCACCTGATTTAAAAATTATTTAAAACCTGATTTGAGAAAATAATATAACACATTTTCAAAACCCATGTAGCTAGTTTCCTCTGGCTAAGAACATAGATGGACTCCAGAGAAGCCTTCTCATAGTAAATTTTGCTATTCTTCAATTAGTTTTGTCTTTTTGTGAAATGAATTGTAACACTGCTTATAGCAGAAACTTCCCTCTCTCTTCCACTTCTTTACTGATAGGACAGCAGAGCATCTATTAAAAGGACACTGATTAACCCTGACAAGTTTGTCCTCATTTGTTTGAAGAGTAATGTAAAAGCCTAATGTAAACATTTCAAAAGTAACTTTTTCTTCCATAGCTATCATTCTTCATTCCTTCTTTTTGCTACCTGTTCTCAAGCCTGTCAAAACAGGAGACATTTTGTACATGTCCTGTACAGATGTCCTGAACTAAGTGACCTTCATGCACAGAATGATGAATGGGCCTTGAGATTATGCATCTTCTCTAATAAAAGCAAATACATTTAATTAGAAAGTATTCTTATGATCCTTATTCCTCATTAAGTCTATGCAAAGCTGTCAAAAAAAGGGATTCATAAGCTCCTGTGAATGAAGCAATTTTCTGCCCAATACAGAACCCAATTCACTGCCCGCCGTCATATCCCTCCTCCATCCAAAGCACCTTTATTTAAAAACAAGGACTCTAATCTTCTTCCTGAACCACAGTTCTTTCTGATTAACCACTACACTAAAAAAAGTGAATGTAGACACTGCAATTCCGTCTCCATATCTTTATTTACAGGTTTTGTGTTCTTTTTACATTACATATATTTTCTTTCACTGAGAAATGAGTTTCTGTTGCCAACTCATCTCTAGTAAATAGAAAAGTAGCCATATATGGAAAAGACTTAATCACTAGAGGTCCCAACAGTGTTTGATTTATAGAAAAAAAGCATTCTTTCAGTTACTGCCTCATTTAATTGTAAATAAAATTACTATGCGTTGCCTCTTGAAACATTTGATTTACTTAAACAAGCACAGTTTCAATAACCAAAAGTTAAAGTAATTTTTATAGTCTTTTGCTCTCTTTATTCATTACTTTTTCTGCTACAGATGGAACAGCTTCTCCTGAACCAACATGAGTTTTATCTGGCAGCCACTTATCAAGCATTGGCACTGTTATTACCCAGGAGGCTCTGGCAGAGCAGCAGATAGTGCTTGAATGATTAGTCAGTGTCACAAAGATGAGAGTAAAACTAAGAAACAATAAGTACAACATTAAGATTATAAGGCTTAGAGAGAAAGAAAAAAAAATATTACAGAAGCTCCTGGAAACAAACGACATTGTTCTTAATCAAACTGGCAGTTATAAAACTAATTAGTTTTAATTCACAATGAGCAAAGGTATTTTGTGATCAAGGGCTTTTTAAAAGATGCTTCTTCTGTGATTACTTCCCAGGAAATAAATTCTGGCCTTTGTTTTACTTAAAATTGCTAAGAAGTTAAGATGACTGGTGCTTATTATCCTGCCCATTGGCCTCTTGAAATTTCAGGCCGATTATATATTTGAATGGTTCAAGTCCAGCCTGACCACAAGAAGGTAGCAAACTAAGTTTTGAGACTTCACCCTAAATCAAGTTCATTTTTAGAAAAGTGTATCTCATAAAGTTATGCAATGAATTTCATATCAGAGTGTCACAGCAATTTCATTATATTGACCAGGCTAACAAGCCTGAATTCTGAACCAGCATGCCACATTTCACGGAGTTATTATCACTGTTGATGTGAATCTAGCACAAATTACTAAAAGTAGGAGTAAAATTTTAGATTATTTGTAAAAGTTTCATAGCAGAATCAAATGGATAGTGTGTCAATCTGCCAAAGATAAATTTGCAGACATACAAAAATAAATAGCAGGTGAATTAGGGGGACTAGATAGACCAGAAAATATATTCTGAAAATTATATCTGATTGGCATAGCAGCAACTTCATGAGATTACTCACACATTGTAACATAAAAGATCATGAAATCTCCATAGCAGATGAAGAGGTCAATAAGAGAGGAAATACATAACGAGAAAAGGTCCCATTCGGTTACAGAGAGCAGGAACTGTAAGATTAACGAGAATGCATGAGAAAGGCATAAGTGCTGCCTTGACTACAAGATTATATAAGTGGGAGTTTATATGAATGACCAGAAAAATCACCCTATGTGGAGGATCAATTATCAGATTGGGAGAGATACAAGAAGTGGAGAGAACTGTATGGGAACTGAATGGACTCTGAGCACATGGAATGGACTTTCTCCCCACGAACTGACTGTTATTTTCCCCCAGTTTTACTGTGTTATTTGTTCTTACTGTTGTACCCCTGTTCGCCACTGGCTTTTATGAAATTTTAATGTACCCTCCATTTTGTCCCTTCTTCTCCCTCAGGTTTTCCCGCCTTAAGTTGTTTACCTCCTTGTTCTCCCCTGCTTTCCCGCTCCTCTGCTTCTGATTGGCTAAGGTTTGCCGCAGTGCAGAGTGAGCTCTCATTGGCCCTTTCCCCCAGATACTCCAAAGTTACACCTACCTTTCCCTTACCCTCCAATCATTGCTTTCCCTGGGTTGTCAATCCCATGCTCCTCCCCAGTTCTGAGTCCTCCCCTCAGACCTACCCTATTTAAGTCCCTGTTTTCCCTTAATAAAGTGGCATTGCTTCACCGACCTTCAACTGTGTCCTGACCCTCATTCGCAGTGCCGCGTCCCAATTCCCTTTACCCCTCGGGCCGTGGCAACCCTACAAAGAGGACATGTCAATGAGAGAGAACTGTAAGTTGTACTTGTAAGGTAGGCAGAACAAGATATAGTGTGTCACTCAAGGTCCTAAGAGATGAAGAAAGCAAATAGATGGGAGACTTCCAGGCTGAAGTTTCTCTACAAATTACAGTATTTTAGCACAAGTAACCAAAAAATAGTGGAATTCCAAGTCCTTACAGATAAAGAGAACAGAATACTTATTGGAAAATAAATGTCAATAACTCAAGGAGTTAGGCAAGTCTAATGATAAAAGGAATTAAGGAAATCTGGTTTCTTCATAGGAACAAACCAGGAATGAACTGCTATGGCAGGAATAAATTGGAATGTGTTGTCAGAATCAGATCTTGTTCCATGATTTCAACCTCAATAAAGCATACAGAAAGGGGAAAGTGGAGTAGACTACATAAAAACTGCAGATAAATTCTCTGTGCATACAGAGACAAATCAAACAGGGCAAGGGATAAACTGATGCACATCTCACAGGTGATATCTAGGATATCAAGAGGATATAAACTCAGGAAAAGGTTACCCAACACAGAAGGAAATCTACAAAAAAAAGTGCTGTGCAAAATAGAATCTTTAAAATAATTTTTAGACAGTTCCTTAAAAAGAATTCTTGGCTTAGGGTAAATAAACATATGTTGGAGAGTTCAGATGGAGGCAAAATGTTTCAGACCGGCTGGGTGCAATATTAGGAAAATTAGAGGAGTGAATAAATCTCAGTGAATAAACTGTTCAAATTTACTGTCAAAATAAAGGCTTTGCAATTGCAAAAAAAAAAAATTAAAAAATCAAATGTTAGGACAAAAGGAGATTAAGAACTACAAATCAACCAATTTACTTCAACTTACAGAAAGATACCAATAATGAAAGAGAATGACTGTCAGTAAAATAAAACTGGAGGACTAAAAATCAAGACAGATGTCAAAAAAATATTGCTTCAGATAAACCTGATCTTTTTTTCATCAACAGGAAAAGGGTGGTTGGTTGCAGGCTCCCTAAGAAAGTGGTCACGGCACCAAACCTGATAGAGTTCAAGAAGTGTTTGTACAATACTCTCAGGCACATGGTGTGACTCTCAGGGATGATCCTGTTGGACTTGATGATCCTTGTGGGTTCCTTCCAACTCAGCATATTCAGTGATTCTGTGCAAACTACCTTTGTGGAAGGACTAACAGGAATATTGTATATTTTGCCTTTGGCAAAATTTTTATTATTCCAATATCAATTTAGGATGATATGCACTAGCTCCCATAACTACTGAAAGGATACAAAACAGTTTTCATAATTATGTTGAAAAAAGTGCCATACATCATTCTTTAGCAAATTTGAAGGACAGATAATTGAGTGTGTACAGGGGTTCTGTTCACTCCAGCATCTTCAAGATTTTCATTAACATCCTAAAGAATAAATGTTATGCTTAATTATTTAGCAGATTACATGATTCTGGAAAACATGAGAGGTATATTAGAAGATAATTTGCTCATGAGAAAATGAAAAAATAACTTAAGTACTATGCTATTTGATAGGTGCAAGTAAAGTATCTTTGCAGGTATAGTCAGCAATACAAATAAAAGATGAACAATAAATAAGGAAGCAAACATTTCAAAGGCAATTGGTAATTTCTGACCACAAGTTAAACACATCAATAACAACCTAGCAAGAAAGGCAAATATCATTTCAGAGTGCAAACAGAAGTGTAATTTACAATTACATGAAGCAATAGCCCTTCACTTGGTTCAGTATTGGTAAAGTCTCAATTTGAGAACCATGTTCTGTACTTTAAAAGTATTCACCATTTGGAGACTTTCTAGGAGAGAGCAAGAATGATCAGGAGCTTCTAAAAATGACCTGTGGACAAAGACTGACAGAGGCAAGGAGCAGGTAAATCTAAAAAAGAGAAGAAGACTCCTTGAGTGAATACAAAATGCCAGTAAAGATAAAAATCTGCTGCAAACAGGAGAAAATTATCTATTTTCACGGTGGAGTGTGAATGTAGCCTGAATTGGCAGAGAGAAACACAAGAGAAACCTTTCTAATTGTGCAGTGATAAAGCACTTGAGTAAATAAGCTATGGGTCATGAGAAGTCATTAGCTCTGTAAATCTTTAAAAGCAGGTTAGGCAAACAGCTGTCAGAAATAAAACGTAATGTTACTTCTGTCTTGCAACTAGAGAAAAAGAGTAGTTGAAACTCTGAAGTTTCTTTTCTAACAAATGTTCTATGATGTCATTAATACATGTCATATGGAAAACTTAAGTTACAAGGAGGAAAATGAACTCTTTCATATTGATTTGTATGACACATTAGCCATTTCAGACACTGAAATAAGTTTTGTTAGCCTTTTTTTACTTCTCTTGACCTATTCAATATATCAAAAAGCTGTGAGTTTACAACTAAAAGAGCTTATATTTTTTCATTTTGCTATCAAGTGTAACATAACCCATAACAACTATGATGTTGTCTCAGACTTACACGTGTATTCAAGTCAAAAACAGTTTCACTTTCTTGTGTCTCCATATATTACACATATAGCTATAAATTTCTTTCTGTGCTCACTCAAACATGTAAGATTCAAACCATTTTTCACCAACTGAAGTAAACTGTGCCAGAGGATGTGGCAGTAACATTATTCAGCAAAGACAGACTATAACTGTGATTAAGTGGAACATTTTGATATCTGAGCTAAGTTACTGATGAAAAATGGACTTGTAGTGTCCACTGTATCATGAGGTGTTAAAAGGATCTAAGAGGAGTAAGTGGAAGTTTTAATCAGGCTGCAGAAGCCATGCTAGGAGTAGTTCTTGCAGACATAAATAACTAACACATTTGCTGAGCTCCTAGAGACACAAGTCAAGGTTTGTGCTATCTTGCACTCACTTTGAAGACAAAATAGATTATGTGATTTCGACAACTCCATGAGAGGGTCTAAAGCTTTCTGAAAATATTGCAAATATTTGCAAATACACTAGGAGTTTAAAACATGACCAGGGAGCTTGTCTCTATTTTTTAATTCCAAACTTGAAGGCTCTTTTTAATCTTGGAAATCATTTTTTATGCTCATAATTTCTGCATTCCAATACAATGGGCCCAAGATTATTTTTATGCATTATAAACCCCTTATATAAATTGCTGCTATAAATTAAAATATCACATCCTACTTATAATTCTATATTTATTCTTTATAACAGCACAATTCAAGGGAATCTGGGCTAATAGAACAGAAAGGGATTAAATGAGCAGGCTGATCTGGGGGAAGACAAACTAAACAGAGATCTGTTAAAACAGAAATTTGATAGGAAACAGTCATGGACAACATGGGAGATGTATACAGCACAGGAAAAAAAAGGAAGGATCTGGATTAAAATTGGTGCTTGTATAAGAGCAGGCACTGGAAGGGGAAGAGGATGTTACATGAGTCTTCCTCTGTGTGAGTTTGTATGTGTGTTCAGAGGTGGAAAGTGTCACATTTGGAAAAGTCTGTACTGAAATATTACTCAACCTAAGGGATCAAGACGGAGAGGAGTTCTTACAGATTTGTCAGTGCTGCTCAGCTCTTCTTTCTTTCACCTGTCAGTATATATCAAAATACATCAGAACTGCTGAAAAAATAAAGTACATATTCCAACTGAACCTAGTTAGAAACATAGAGAAAAAATATAAATTATATTAACTTTTATATTTATATTTCTTGCTGAGATGGTACTCCTTACCAGGGAAGGAGGAAAATATTTTTTCTTTCCATGAGGTTTAGTGAAAATTTTATTCCACACTAAAAAAACTATCAAATTTGCAATCAGATTTTTCAGCAATCTTGAACCAATATTCTCAAAGATTTGCTGACATTTTTATTTTACCAGAAATATAATTTGTCCACTTAACTTTACCTCTTTGTTACCTTCACTTAGTGAGGATTAAAAAAAAAAGTTTCTCTATTTTGCATTTGTAATATGCATTGCACCAAGAAGCCTTCTATTTCAATGTTTGTTCTTGTGTCATCCTTGTTCAGTGCAGCATTAGACACAACAGCACTGAAAACATTATATAATGAAAATAATAGAAATTAGAGGTAGTTTTTTTTGTTTCTTGCAAATTTGACATCAACAGAGGAAAAAGTTCAAATTCTTCATAGAAATACTTAACTCTTCTACAACACAAAAAATGTATTGTGTACACAAATGTGTTTATGCAGCTGTTATTTGTAAATATTCTGTACTGTATGAGAGAGGAAATCCTGCTTGCAGCTTATACTCTTTTTGGTAAAGCAGATGTCGGGAAGCTTCATGTGGCCATTCACTGAAAATTTCTCAGAATATGCTAACAGATTATATTTTTGTTTGTTTTGACAATTTATATTTAATTTTAAAGGTTTTTAAACACACGGAATCACAGATTATTCTGAGTTTAAAGGGACCCACATGGATCATCAAGTCCAGCTCTTAAGTGAATGGCTCATATGGGGATTGAACCACCACCTGGGCACTATTAGCACCATACTCTAACCAGCTAAGCTCATCTCAGGGTCATAAAAGTATATAATCCAAAATTTCCTGTTTGTGACACTACTGTTGAAAATATGGACTGCCACTGGGTCCCATGAAGAAGGTAGATATAAAAACCTGGCTTCTAAGTAAAATGTGTTCTGCAAACTTATAGGATGTCATTCTTGTAAGTCTGAACAGCAGTTACATGTATGCCACATTGTGGAAGACAGACTTAACAACGTCAGTATTTCTGTTCAGCACACAGTACCAATTTATCTTACACTGGTCGTTACCTTTTTTGATGTTAGAAGTTCTGTTACAAATGAAGTCAATACATTGTGTATTCAGCAATTTGATATGATACATCAAATAGTGACCCAGACCTTCCCAGGGAAATGATATGAAAGTTACTGCAGTGAAATCAATAATCTGAGACCACATCTTAGTTCTCAGCCATCATGTTCCAAGGATGATGAAATTATGGCCTATTAAACTGGCAAATTGATATATAGATGAAGATGTTTGCTTTTATTAACACATTCAATCTTATTTCAAGGATTCAAATTCAAGCTAGAAAATGATAAATATGTTCTTTGAGTTCCTTCAGTACTTCAAATGCAATAAAATTCAGTGGGTGATAACAGATTCTTCCCATCATGTGTGGAAAGACATCATCCTCTGAAGTGCTTCCAAATACAGACCCACTCTTCATTCCCTCCTGTCACTTTGTGCAGTAGTCCTGAAGAAGTCATCCAGTCCTGTATGAGCACCAAGTCTTTATCAATTCTCCAGCCACCACTCTGTTCACATTGACTAATTAACACTGGGGACAAAGTGAGGAACAATGTTTGTCGTAACGCATTTGCAATGCAGTTTCAGCTATTGGCCCGTACAGCGGCTATCTGAAAGGACAGCACTGAGATTTCTCAATAGAAATAATTCAATAGTGCATATTGCATTTTTCACAGTTAGAAAGCCTCCACATGCATGGATACTACTGAATTTTGGTTCTGTATTGTGTAGCAGAGTATGTCAGTTTCTTCGTAGCAAAACTAAAAAAAAAAAAAAAAGAAAAAAGAGAACTTTGTGTTTTGGGGATCATTTTCTTTGGTTTCTTTACTTTCACTGAATCAACACTGAATTCCTAGCTGTGCTGTACAATAAACAGCTTGGCTGAAGCTTTGTGGTTTTTTACATAAACAAGCATTCTATTCCATTGCAGCATCTTTTCCTTACATTGGACTTAAAAAGTAGCGCTGTAAAACTGTAAGTTTGAAAAAAGTTGTTTCCTTTTATGTAACTGCCATCCCATGGAGACAAAAGTTTGCAAAATCAAACAACTTTGTTGATTTCCAGCTCTGATTAAACTTCTTGACTTACAAGATTTGATGAATTTGGAGGTTGTATAAAAATACATTCTTAATCTACATTGTCCATATGTTGTTATGGAAATTAATTTTTATTGGAGAGTAATTTCTGAACAAGTATTTTGGTTTTATTGTTGTTTCCAAATAGGCAAAGATTTTTAGTGGTTTAGTTGCCATCTTAACAGGTCAGCTCAAAATTGTAAGGTACATATGCATTTGATTGTGCTGGTGGTTTGTATGGCCAGTCTTCGCGAACGAAGATTTTGGGAAAGGTCTTTTACCTTTCCAGCCTGCGCAATGGATTTTTTAGGTGAGACACAGCCTGCGCTGAACTGAGCCCACCCTTTAATCCTAAGGTTCATCTGCCGGGGCCAAGTGAGCTTGGACAATGGCAGTGAGGTCCTCAGGACGTAGGTTTGTTTAGAGTGACCTTCTCATAGATGGATGGCCTCACAGGGCTGACAAGCTCCATTTGCCCGGGGGAGTATCCCTGACAGGGAATCGAACCTGGGCCACGGCGGTGAGAGCGCCGCATCCTAACCACTAGACCACCAGGGCTGGTGGTTTAAAGATACAGTATATAGGTATGATTATCCAGAGCAGTGACCATTCAGCAGTAACCAGAGAGAAAGACCACTACGGGACAGTGCGTACATGCTATTGAGTCAAGCACTTCGCCAGAGGTGCTGTGTGTATCACAAGCTTCTGGTCAGTGTAGGTGATCATGCTGTGGCCTGGCAAGGAAATGATTAGACAGAAATTGGTGCAGCTTTGGTAAAAACAGGTCACTATGTGCAGGCTATGAAACACACTGTTTCTCTAATGGAAAGAGCTGACAGAGAAACTTTGGAAAACAAAATTAATAATTTAAAGCAGAGAGGCCTCAGAATAGCACATGACTGAAACAAGGCTGCAATCCCTCTTTATTGAGTCAGATGGCTGTCTGTCTGATTAACTCTAAGCACATGCTTGACACCCACTGAAGTAAACAGAACACGAACGTAAGCCAAAGTATGTTACTGAAGAGGAATCAAGTGGTAAACTGAACCAGAACAAATAGCTTGAGTATGGGAGGTACTTCAGGAAGAGAGATGGGACATCTGTGTGCAGGTCAGTGATAAGCAAAAGTTTCTTTAATGATATCTAGGGAAAAGCATTGAGAAAATCCCAAGATTCTTGATTAAAGGAAATCACCATGTCACTTCAAGTGGACTCATCACCTTGGGCTACCTTTCCAAAACAACAAAGAGAAGTCAATCTGTGGAAACAGAAAAAGCCTAACAGCAATGGCAAATCCTGAATGGAATAGCAGTAGAATTTCCTCCCTTATGAAGTTATCTTCATGCCTGTAATCTTGCAATTCCCCTATGCTATGTATAATTATGTCTTATGTAATAATGGCATCTGGCAGATTGGATTGGGGCAATATGTCACTCAAGAACACTAATTTATTTGCCAAAGATCTTAGCTGTCTGTGTAGCATTGCAAGGAGTATGGGGAATAAACAAGCAGAAGAAAATTCTGATTTAATTAGTATAACACAAACTTGATGAGCTATGTTGCAGTTTATGGAATATTAATACATGGTCCAAGAAGGGCTGGCTAGGGAATGAATAAGGGATGTAGCATTTTCTCACATATTAAAGATGCAAACACTTTATGAGAGATGAAAGCTAAACCTGCTGCATGGTGAAAAATGAGGAAAGCACACTATTCAAATGGAGACATATACAGACCAGTTTCCCAGAAGCATCATTTGAAGGTCTTTTTTTCTGGTGGGTGAGTTGGGGTTTTTTTCCTGAATACCTCAAGGAATCATCTAAAGCAATGGAATGGGCATTAAAAAAAACATATAAAAAAGATAAATGACAGGCCCAGAATGTCTGCCTAATTTTTGGGATGCACTCACAAACTTTGTTAGAAAAATGGAGAAAGCAGCTAGGAGGGCCTTTTCTCTATGTTTGAGTCTTATCAGTAGGGGGAAAAGTCAGGGCAGAATGCAGCTTCAGTAAGGGTAACCACGAACTGAAAAAGTGCCTAAGAGAAAGGGAATGAAGGAGAACACAGAAACATAACCAATTTTTTTTTTAAGACTGAATTCCAAAATTTCTTATGTAAGATCTCACAAGAGAAGAGTGTTAGAGGAAAAAGTCTTAGTGAAAAGGTAACATTTCCTCAAGGAAATAAATGACACAGTAGGTACAAGCTGTCCCAATGCAGAGAAAAGCAGGTAAACCATGGCTGAACTTCAGCTACAGAAAGGGAAGGATATGAAAGCAGAAATTAGGTTAGATTATGAGACTTGTACAAAAAAATAGATTTTATAGACAGTAAGCCACAAATGCTAAAATATGACCTGCAAGAGAAAATAAAGAACACGAGAAGTAGAGTGTGTTAACAGTTAAAAAGAAGTCCATTAGGGATGTTAGTACAACAGGGACGGAAAACTAACTACAGATGATGGTGGACCAAAGTGTTAAGGAGGTTTTTTCATTTCTCTTTAATAGGTCAGTTACAATTCAGTGGAGCAGTACGATCTATTGTCAGTGTCAAAGGCATAAAGCCTCATTGTACAATTGGAAAAGAACATATCAGGGAGAATTTGAAAGAAATACATATTTTAGTAAATTGTTTGATTTGATAAATTTATTTCTAAGTAGTTTGAAAATTATCCAAATTACTCTTAGGGCTATTACGTATGTGTGAACTCATAAAGGAAATAGAGGTACTAGAGGACAGAAGGGAACAAGATGATGACCATATTTTAAATGGTCTTCCTTAAATGAAGAAAAAAGAGAATATGGAAGAAAAAAGAGAATATGGAAGAAAGAAAAACAGTGGCAATTAGTATGGATTTCTGAAAAACATTGTCTTCAAAATAGTTTTGTTCTATCACAGAGTAGCATAACTTGTGAATAGAAAAGAAACAGTAACTGTCACATAATTTGACTTTTAATACAGTTGGAGATGACATTCTTACAAGCAGTTTAATGAAATATGGTGTATATGAAAGGTGAGTGACAAAGCAGCTGAATAGTTGTACCAAAACAAATATTAATCAATGGCTCTCTTTCAAGCAGAATGATGCTGAATGGGGCTCTGCAGAGTCCATTCTGGATAGAGTTTTGTTTAGTACTTTGATTTAAATCAGGACATAGGAATAGAATATATATATATATATATATATATATATACACATGCATAGACATATTATTTGTTGATTACATGGAGATGAAGAGTACAATAAGCTTCCTGGGAAACTTAATTAAAATTCAAATAGGAAAAAATACATGGAAGAATTTTTAATTCAATAGGCACAAGGTTGCAGAAGATTTCATTTGCAAATTGAGCAGGAAGGAATAAACCATGAAAATAGGGAGTGGGTTAATTGAGAGTACGTAATAAAACATAAAAAAATCTGATAATTGAGGTGACTTGTAAACTGTACAGAATTGAAAATATACCATTGCGAAAAAGGCAAAACTGATTCGAGGAAGTTAAGAGAGTTGTTGAAACAAAACAAATGAAATAATTCTCCTAATCCACAGCACTGGGAAGTCTCAGCTGCAATTTCACAGCTGAGTTACTGGATTCTTTAGGAAAATATAGCAAAACTATAAAAGTGAAGTGGAGAGTAGTGGGAACATAGGTGCGCATGAAGAGTGTTTGGATCAGTGTAGGTCATTTAGTCTAAAGAAGAAAACTCTAAGGGAAAAACATGACACAGTACCAATATTGTAAAACATAAAACGTTGATAGAAAGGAGGAGGGAATAATCTGCTCTCCTTAAGATAATGAGCATGAATTGCAGTCAGGCAGATTACTGTGATTAAATCATAAAGTTTTGTAAAGCATAAGAATAGTTCATGGGAATGGCTATGAAGGCTCCATCACTGCATGCCTCTAAGTCTAGATTAGAGAAATTACTCTTAAGATTGAAACATATGTCACTTGACTAGCTACCTCTACATCTTCAATTTAAAGTTATTTGAAAACATGCTACCCAGCAGCACTTTCCAGCTTAGCTGTTGTAGGTAATGACAGAGTTCAAATCCTGGAGAAAGCAATTGTGATATTTAGAGGTCCACAGATACTTATGCAACTCTGCCAGATAGTGCAATAAATGTTCTCATGGACCATCCAGACATCCTTATTAACAGATTTGTCCCTCTGATGTCCTTTCAGTGATCCATTGGTGCCTGAGGACACACGTATTCAAAGCAGCTACATCATGACAATCCCTATCAGGGATTTCTTAATGCCTTTCGTGTGTCTCAAATGCATGCTGGCAGCCTTACTGCTTAGACCATGTCAAACAAACCTCAGGTAACTTCCTTCTCCTTTTTTTATCGTTTCCTTTGACTTTTTTTATATCCCACATTCTCTCCATCTTTGATTGCTTTACCTTCTCCACTTGTTTCACCTACTCTCTTTCTATTTAGTATATGCAAAAGAAAAAAGCAATTTCATCTTTTGTCCATATTTTTGACATTTCCCATGGTTCTTATAACACTCAGATGCACAATGAATAAATAACCAGTAATAATCAAATACCAGATACAGACAGAAATTAACATTTAACCTTTAGCTTCACCTCATCATACTGGTTCACAGCTGGCTGAAGAAATCAGAGACCCCATCTGGAGGGGTTGGCCAGAGGGACCAGAGCAGATAAAACCAAGGGCATGTTGCGGCCCTGCCACTTGAACTTGTGAGAGCTGGTCTTCTACAAGGCTTCAGTGATAGCTATGTGATCTGTCTCTCCCTCTTTCTCCTTCTCTCTTTTTGATCCCTCTGCTTTGCTTTCTCTGCTCCTTTCTTGATGTTTAGGGTGGTTTTGAGCTGGAGGGATTGGATCTTGATTTAAGTGTTGTGGAATTGGTTGGATTTTGCCTTAAGTGTTGTGGATTAATAGTATATGTTGAGTCAGTTTTGTGGAAACATTTTGTCTAGCTTGGGTGGTGTCCTTTTGAATTTTGGCAGAATCCCCTTATTTACTCCCCTAAATTAATAAAGAAATTCCTTGGGAACAAGCCCGTGGCTTATTTTCTTGATGCTATCTTGTGGTATCAAAGAACCCTATATTTATATATTAAAGTAAAATTCATAGCCAATCCCCATGAGCCAGCAGCTCTCAGTGCTGGAATTTTACAATATTAGAGAAAGGTTCTTCACCCAGAGGGTAGTTGGGTACTGGAACAGGCTCCCTGGGAAAGTGGTCACAGCACCAAGCCTGACTGAGTTCAAGAACCATTTGGATGATACTCAGGCACATGGTGTGACTCTTGGGGATGGTCCTGTGCGGGGCTAAGAGTTGGACGCAATGATCCTTGTGAGCCCCTTCCAACTCAGCATATTCTGAGATTTTGTGAATTTCACTTTGCAACTTCCATATTTTAGTTCCATTAACAACTACAACACATTCCAAATTTCAGTCTTTCCTCTCTGGAAATCTCTTTAGACTAAATTTAATCTGACCTCCTGGGCCAAATATCTCCTTTATATATGCAGCTCTGATTTTCCTGAAGGAGGAAAATATATCACCCTGGAGGTTGCTTCAGCCAATACACTGCTCTGAAACCTAATGTGAAACACTCATGCTTTGGGACATGGCTGGAAGCTGGGCTCCCTCTCGAATGGGTCAGGTTGGTTTACAAGGGAGAGAACCTCTGCTGAATCCCTACATCAGATGAGATCACAAATAACCATTATAATATAGTAGGAAGAAGTTTTTGTTGGTTGCAAATATGCTGAAATTCAGAGCTTGTAGGATAAAATCTAGCTAAAAATGAATGATCTGGGATTAATTATGACTAACCAAAGCATTACTTCCTGAGTAGGGATGCATGAAAACTCTGCCTACAGGTGAGTCATTGCCACTTTACTTCTTTTAAGAGAACTTCTGCATTTATTGTGAAGTTCCTACACTATGGCATTTTTGCTTTTGGAAATGGGAGAAATCCTAAGGGCCTAAGGATACTTCAGGCAGAGAAAGTTCATACAGTGAAACAATTATAACTTTAAAAAATCTTTGCCTTTCTCCACACTCAAGCTTTCCTTTTTCACCCTGTTCTGTCTACTCTTTCATACCAAGCACAGGACTGCAAGAGATGTAGGTGGGCCAGCTGGTCTTTTGAGTTTGCTTTCTGTCTTTTAGCTTAGGAAGCCCTCCACTGAGACCCAAATTTCACAGATTCTGAAATGAAAAATGAAGTTGAAAATATTGCACCATCATGTGCCACAAAGTGTGCAGAGGAACATGTCAGTGCACAGTAAAGGCACAGGATGACCCAGAAGCACTCTTAACTAACCATACTGAATCCTACTGGCATCATTTTGGAGGGGGCCTCAAGGAATGCTCATAAGTAACTTCATCAATAGGATACTCCCTTTCCTGGGGTCTAGGAAAATTTTGTTTTCAGAAATTTCTGCAGTCACTGTGAATATCTCACTTTGCCCACTTTCTGTATCCTTCTTTTAAGGGGTAGGAGATGGCAAAACCTTGCCTTCACTTGAGACACAAGAAGTGTGTGATTGCAAAGAACTGAAGCAGTGATAAAATTGAGGAATGGTCCCAGAGTGGACATCTTCCACTTTCAACAATGCAATCTTACATGAAATACAAGGAAAAATACTCCTTAAGAAAAGAGGAAATGAAAGGCAGAAGAGAGAGAGAACAATGTAAGAAGAGAGAGTTAGCATACGGCAATGCTAGCTGCTGTGGTAACTTTGACATCTGCATTTTCTAGTCCAGGTGTTAATGATATCTTGAGTTATTTCAGAAGACTTGTCTTATCCACCCTAATTCCCTGCTTCTTGCCTCCTTACAAAGCTCACATACACATTTCAGTACTGAAGTAGGGCTCTTCCACAAAGACACAGAGATAACCGAATCTATTTTGCTTTATATTTTAAACCCAAACTCAGAATCAAAAAGCAAGATTACACTTACGTCCAGGAATTACACTAATGACCAGTTCCTAAAGATACTCAGGAATGTGTAAAAGACAGGGTTTGAGCAAGAGGCTCTGACAAAAATCTGAGATATTACCTTCCCCCTTTCAGTGATATATTTTACCCTTGTGGGTTATAACAAGACAATTTTTTGAGGGGCAAACTCCCAAGGACATCAGTCAGAAGTGTTCAGAGTAATAACAAGCCCAAAGGACTTCCATATGAAACAGCTAGTCACAGAATTATTATAGAAATTGTACTACTTAAATTATAGTTCTTTCCTCTGCTCAGCAGTAACAAGTGGACAGGGAGCACTTCAGCAAATTAACCAAATGGTAAATGGTTGTGGCGGTTATTTTCCTTGAGCCAATAGTGGGGATACATCCCACTAACGCTTAATCAATCCTTACTTCACAGTCAATGGCTTTTCACTTTGGTATTCCTTCATTTGCTTTTGCTAAGAATTATAATCAAAAAGATGAGTGCCACTTGACGATATGAAAGCCAGGTCAAAGCTGGCTGCTGAAAAGCTCTTTTGAAAGCACTGTGCTGGACCTCCATGAGCATCACATTTTGTGGGGACAGGTCTGGCCTTCTCTAACTGCTCAAAGGTTGGGTCTTCCTCATCATCATATCTGATGGTCTAAATTCCTAGTGCAAGAATGTGGTTATAAGAAACAATGCAATCAATGCTGGATGGTTTACGAAAAAAATCACTAACTGTTTTTGACAAAAACAGGAGGTTGAGTCATCCCAGAATGGTTTGTAAGGCTTTTGTCTAAATTTATTCCATCTTTAAGTCTCTGACCTTTTCTCTCTACTATACATGCAGGCACTGTTAAGTATCAACATTCTAAATTTTATTTTTCTTCCAGCTGTGGCTGAAATTTTCATGCTTAGAAAAAAGAAATCAGTGATCTTTTTTAACATTTCCTAAGTCACTATTATAATAATGGGAACCCCCTATTTCCTAGATCGTTGCTTCCACATAAAAGCATTCTCTGCTTGAAAGGTCATGCTCTCTAAATAATATATACATAAAAATTAATCTTCTCTCCTTGAATTTAAACTGTTATAAACTTAAAGACAATGGGATAAACTGCCACCTTGATTTTAATTTAGCTCAGTCAGTGTTACAATATTGGCCATTATTCTCTGTAAAATCATCTGTAGATCAGCATGATACACTTTCTTAAAAAGGCAGTGATCTAGTCCGTGAAATCACCTACTGCTCCAAGTCTCATTTTAACATCTACTTCTTCATCTGAGCATCAGCAGTTTGTTCTTCTGTCCCTGAAGAAACCTGGAAGTCTCCCCAAGAAACAAGTTAGAAAAAATGGACTATGAGGCTCTATTAGTCAGGGTTACTGCCTTTTACTGATTGCCTACCACCTCTAGCATAATAACACAACTATTTTTCTCCCAAGAGAATGAAGCTTAAGCTTTTTTTTAGAGCAGTTGACAACAGTCTTTTAATACCTGCAGAGATATTTTCATACAAACAGTTGCATTAATGAAATGTAATAATACTATCCATACTATGCCTCATACAATCAAATCAAATCAAATCTCTATTCACTTCTAAAAGTAAGTAAACAATTTTTGTGTTTATTTATCAAATGCATAACTTGTCTGATACCTCTAGGAAGATTCTCTTAATTTTTGAAGCTTTTATTTTCTGAATTTTCCATCGAGTTTTACAGCTGTATGACTAAAAGAGTGAGGATTTGTCTGAGAGAGAAGTGCCATCATAGCTATTCTCAAAAATTAGCTTTTCCAGCATGGGTCAAGGAAGCTTTTCATATTACAAAGTTGGAAGCGCATTTCTGGAAGGTAGAAAGAAAGGGAATGTATTTGAGACAACAGTGTAGTTCCTTTTTTAAATACTTTAGCAAAGATCAAATTAGTATCAAACCAATTTTCATACAGCAAAAGCTCAGCCTCATTAGAAGCAGAAAGGTGAGCTGCTGAGAAAATACAACCACAAGAGAAGACTGTGTGCATAAACTTTGTAAGAAACAATTTCCCATTTTACAAATGTTTATATTATATCTTTACCTACAATTTACCCTCTATAAACTTTTTTTTCTTTTGTAAATGATGTGTCAGGCTTTATATAATATAGCAGGATTAGGAAAGATATTAAAGACTTTATTTGTACGCCATGGAATTTTGCAGACAATCTCATAGCAACAGCAAGTAAAATACATTCCTTAATAGAATACCTTAATTTAAAAGCTTTGCAGTTGCTTTCATTCATCTGATTTTGATCCAGGAAAATAACTGAAGTTGTCATTATCCCTTGGATGTGTAAGAATGCAGAATATTAATGTTAGGTCTGGAGAGCACTGCATTCATGCTGTACCCAAATGCTTTGTTGCTGGAAGAGGAAACATTCACTTTGCCAACTTCTAGCACACAGCTACTGAAGTGGAATTATCATGCTGTTTTGACTTTGATAACCATATAAAAAGATTTTATATACTATTTCTCATGTTCTTGATTCAATAGCCACAAATGAATATTCAATGTTGAATATATTCATGTGTTTAGGAGTTGTTAAGTCTTGACAGCAACACAGCATGATCGAGATCCTCAGTTAGATGCATTTTCAAATATCAAAGCCATTTTAACTACAAACTCTTGCTTTTTCTTTTTTAAGTTGTACACATTCTAAAAAGGCAAGATATCGATCATCCTTAATTTCTGATGCTCAAAAATCTATATGAAAATATAAAAACAGAAATTGCATACTTCATGTATCACTCAAATAATCAAAGAGCAGAGAGGTATTTTTCAGATTAAAGACAGCTCTAATTACTTGCAATAAAAAGTATATTGGCTTTGTCACTGATCTTTTAATTTTCTTGTTCTGAGGGTCTCTTGTTTGTCTCAATGTTTTTCTTCCTCAAAGTGTACTGGCAGTCCCGTAGGTAGCTACTCCCCCTGGCTTGTATTAAACTTACATACTATTATTTGCTTTGATTTTTACTTGAATCATATTTTCTTTTTCTATTTGTCAAGTGCTTCTCATGAAGGTGTCACACTGTGAAGGCCAGAACTGGACTAAGTACTCAAGGTGTGGCCTCACCAGTGCTGAGCAGAGGGGATGTGTCACCTCCCTCATCCTGGTAGCAATTCTCCTAGTGAAGCCCAGGATTGCATTGGCCTTCTCTGTCACATGAGCCCATTGCCCTGCAGAAGCCAACAGGACGTTGCTTCCTCCAGGGAGAACTGAGAGTTAATTGCTCTCAGAATAAGAGAGAAACCACAGTGACCATATAACTTTCAAAACTAGCAATTTAATTTCAGTGCTGACCTAGTCCTGACATCCCAGAATACAGCAAAGGCAGAAAGGAGAACTGACAAACTGAGAAGGAAGAGGAAACTATGGGTGTCAGCTGGAGGCTGACAGAAAAGTAGGAAACTGATTTGGATTGCCACTGCTATGGACATAGATTTATTTGGTATTGCAAAAAACTGAAAAGATTTTGTCCCAGAGCCTCTGAAACGATAAAGAACAGGATTCCTGACCATTCACACAAGCTATTGAAACCTCAGATGTTTTATATGACAATTTTGTTTTTCACAAAAATCTAAATATTCATTAACAGAAACAGACACTGCCTGACCGTATTGGTAAGCTGACAGGCACATTTGGCTTACTTCTGCTCTAGTATTCATGTTACAATACTGCTCTAGTATTCATGTTACAATACTATTATTGAACCATTGTAAAGTCTAGAAATCTGGCAGTATGTATTTTGGATTTATTATTTAACCATCACATTAAAAAAGTCATAGGAGCTACTTTTCCTATGATGTCAGTACAAGCACTGTGGTCAGAAAATAAGTCCTACAGATGTTGTAGATTAAGGTCTCCGTTATTTCTGGGATTGATTATTTCAACTATTTATTTTGAAGTTTCATTCATTGCACTATTCAAACACTACAGTCTATGATAGATGCTACAAGTCAGATCACATGCAGAATTTTGAGCAATGTGAAAAAATAACCCTATATATTTAACTCATCATACATTTCCTCAGCACTTTTAAATGATTGTTTCCTGTTTGAAGGATCCTAAGTATTAGTAAGTTATATGATTGAGCTGAAAGTGGCTGGAAACAAGAACTGAACCTCTCAGTAGCCAGTCCTGCAAAAAACACTTCAGGATTTTCTTTGCTTATTACTTATCTGTGTGTTCATAAATGTTAGTGGGAGTAGGAACAAAAAAAATATTTATTAACAATAGAGAAATTACTCCCCTAAACTGCCTCCTTGTGCACAAAAACACCCATAATTTAAGCTGTGTCTCTTCTGCAGTACATTTTCTCCTCACTTTGGTTCATCACTATTGATGAAACCCTTCAAACTGTTGTGTTTGGACCACCAACATGAAGCAAGATCAAAGACCGGGAAATCTCTTCTACAAAGACTCAACAGACAGAGAGACTTTGTGAAGTCACCCTGACTTTTCATCTCAAGAAGAAAGACTCCTAAATAACCCAGAAAAGGTATAAGCCTATTTTTATATAAAACCTTCCCTTGGCACAAATTGATACTAGGGAAGAGAAACCTAATAATCTTTGCTTATAAAAAGCTATCTTCAAGTTGCTTTTGGGTTTGCTTGATAGATCTTGCCCACAATTCACCTCTGACAGTCCTTTCTCTCCTAATTATGAACACAAATTCATTGAAAGTGACCTTAAATTCTGGCAAGAAGAAAGAAGAATTCTGGAGATTTACTGTGAGGGAGTAGGGGGAGAGAAACCACAGGTTGTAGCGGTAAAACACAGAGAATATATCTGGAGACTTAATTGCTTTACTTTCATTATTAAAATTCCTGCCAAAATATCTCTCTGAGCTAACACTCTGCTTTGGTCCTGGCTCACATTAAGTTCCCATCAACAATAATATTACAGCCATAATGACAAAAACATCTACATTCTGTGGCACACAGAGCCTGTGAGGCTCCAGAGGAAGCTGTGAACTTCACTACCTTTTTTTCAGGCACAGAAAACATGAGAGCTGCCTGTGTTTTGCATCTGTTACAAATGTACCATATATTTTAAGACACTTCAGATTTTTTGTTTTACATTTTCAAAATAAATTTAAAAAGACAAAGGTAGCACATTACTGTGGAAAAAGGAATAATACCTATATACTGTAACTGTTCTTTTTCTTTGCAAAATATTCAGAAGGATTTTGGAGGAACTGAACCAGCAAACAGCTTCTAACATACCATATTACATTCTCTTCATTTTCATTTTACCTACCCTATTCTCAAAAAGCCATTATAATTTAAACCTCAGTATTTTGCAAGAGTCCATATGCATAGCATGTGGACCTGCAACATTGTTTCAAAAAAGGGGGGGATTATTAGGCAGAAAATTCAAAACGACAAAAGTAATAGAAACAGAATTTTGTAAAAATAAATATTTAATACTTAGCTTCTTCCAACTCAACTGGTGCAGGATCACAAGAAAGACTGCAGATTGTTTCAGCTAGGTCCTAGCTAGTATAACACAACTATTAATAAATAGGCAGAACAGCTATACAAAGATCTTTTAAATTGAAATAAAAAATGTTTGGGTGTATTGGTTTTGGGGTTTTTTGTTTGCTTGGTTGGTTTTTTCTTTGGTTGGTTTTTTGTTTTTGTTTTTTGTTGGTTTGGTTTGGTTTGGGTTTGGGTTTCTTTGTGTTCACCTCCCATGAACATTTACAGACTTCACTTGTCAAAAGACCAGTGTTAAAGACTCTGGGACTGCCCATGAGAGAGGTGGAAAGGGAAGATATTCTGACATGTCTGTGTTCGACAAAGAAAAAAGCCTCTTGCACAATACAAGCATAACAGCTAACACCCACCCACAAGAGCACGCACTTTGACAATGAGTATACCACAGTGCTAGTGAAGGTGAGCTTTGAGCAAAACTGCCATTTGCAGGGTGGTGTGCTGTGGGGAATCATAGAATCAACCAGGTTGGAAAAGACTTCCAAGATCATAAAGTCCAACCCTTCATCCAACACTGCCATGGTAACTAGACCGTGGCACTAAGTGACACATCCAGTCTTATCCTAAAATCTTCCAGGGATGGTGAATCTGCCACCTGGGCAGCCCATTCCAATGTCTGATTACTCTCTCTGTAAAACATTTCTTCCTAATATTCAACCTAAACCTCCCCTGGCACAGCTTAAGACCATGCCCTCTTGTCCTACTGCTGGTTGCCTGGGAGAAGAGACCGACGCCCACTTGGCTACAACCTCCTTTCAGATAGTTGTAGAGAGTGATGAGGTCTCCCCTGAGCCTCCTCTTCTCCAGGCTGAATGACCCCAGCTCCCTCAGCCTCTCCTCATAGCACTCGTGCTCGAGTCCCTTCACCAGCCTTGTTGCTCTTCTCTGGACCTGCTCCAGCACCTCAATATCCTTCCTGAACTGAGGGGCCCAGAACTGGACACAGTACTCCAGGTGTGGCCTCACCAGCGCTGAGTAGAGGGGAAGAATCACTTCCCTGGTCCTGCTGGCCACACTGTTCCTGATACAGGCCAGGATGCCATTGGCCTTCTTGGCCACCTGGGCACACTGCTGGCTCATGTTCAGCTTCCTTTCAATCCAGACTCCCAGGTCCCTTTCTGCCTGGCTGCTCTCCAGCCACTCTGTCCCCAGCCTGTAGCTCTGCAGGGGGTTGTTGTGGCCAAAGTGCAGGACCTGGCAGTTTGGAATCAGACCATCTCTCCAGTTTGCTCAGGTCCCTCTGCAGAGCCGTTCTGCCTTCCAGCAGGACAAGATTCAGCCCATGGGGTCACCTGGACCAGAATGTTGGGGACAGCATTCTGTCAAGCTAGAGACCCAATGCTACTACTCCTTATGTCTGCTTGTTCTGCAAAGGAGGCAGTTATGGGGAAATAGAGACAGCCTTTTCATTGCCCTAGACACTTCTACTGCCTCAGAAATACAGAAATACGAGGTGATTTTTTTTCCTCATAGAAAAGTAATATTATGAACACAGGACTGCCACACAGAGATGCCAATAATATTTAATCAGTTGGAAATGGATGTGAGTAACTGTATTTACATGCTGATGTCTTTCAATATCTAAAACACCTATTAGGTATTAAATTTATGTACTTAATTTTGGAATTTGAAATATTTCTTCCTGGGCCTTGTTCAGCTTCCAAGTAAGGAAAGATCATTAAAATAAAGCATTAGGTAATTTTTCATTGGCTTGAAAGCAGGAAACTCAATTTTTGTTAATCAGCAGTAGCACATATTCTATAAACATCACACAGTAATATCCAAGTGGTACCATACCTACAGATACTATTACTACTACTGTGGAAAAACAAATCTTTCCCATTGAGTGTTTTCAAGCCCATTTCCAGCAGTGCTAGAATAAAGATCTGGAGTAAACTAATACTTGTACCCACTCACATTGGTAAAATCCTCAGTAAGCTACTGTCTCCTTAGTAGTCCTGTCCCCAGAAAGTGTGATGAATGTTCAGAAAGATGTTAGAAATTATGATAAACATAGCAACAAAACCATTCTGCTAGGAACTTCTGATGTTAGCTCACAAGAAACTGATGGCTGATCCTTTGGGAAGATTGGTCACTGCACTGGCTCGGTAGAGATGTCCTGAATCTGTCAGCCTTTTCTCTGGCTCGTGTGGAGAGAACCAAGCATGGTTCAGCTCAGGTAATCTCAGAACCCATAATGCAGGTCATTCTGGAGCTAGCTGACTGGACAAATTAAAAAAGAAAACCAAATAATCAAGGGATGGCAATACTTATGGTTTCTGGTAAAATTGCATTATATGTTAATCAGAAGTGTCTTTAAAATGCCAGTTCTTCTAGTAGTTGATATAATTGAGATCTTCCCCCATATTACAATCCTTAGAGATCTTTATCTTTAGAAGTCACACAGAGAAAGCCATGTTGCCTTCTAGATATTAAAAACCTGTAGATGATAGACTGAGAGGACAGTATGACCAGGCACTATGAGTACGATTAATCCCTTTTAAAGAATGATAAACATCACTGTGATCAAGTTTCCTACATGCTTGCCCGTGCCTTTAAAGTTCCAGAGAAATCAATAGTTTTTCACTGAATGAGCTACTAAAACGGCCAACTGCAGTGTTATGCTAGATGTAATCAGGAGCAAAAAGAGGAAGACAAAGACAAAAGGCACAGTGCTCCACAGCAGGAAGCTGCAAATATTGGAAAGAGACTGATGTTCTAAGGAGTTCACTCAACAAAGTTTCAGAAGGCCCACGTTAAACACATATGTTAGCTTACTATAAGAAAATCAGAAATGTTCAGGCAGCACTAAAGTACAAGCACTATTGCAACTTTTGTCAAGGATTCACAAAATATACTCAATAGTTTATAAGGACTACTAGCCTGGACATAGATATGCAAAGCAAATTAATCAAATTAATAAACTAAATTTATTCTACAAGAGCAAGCAGTGTTTGAAGCAGCTGTGAAAGACAGCAAAGTAGGACTCTCAATCCAAAGGAAAAAAAATAAAAACACTCTGGATTTGGCGCATATAAAAATTTGGATATTTGTTCCTATCTTTCATTATAAACCCATGCCTCAACAACGAACTCTTAGATTTAAAATCCCTCCGCAATTGTATCCAGAAAGAGCTAGGTGCATTATTTGCTAATATGAATCACATAACTGTTGATATAGTTATGAGATCAGACAGTTTGCTGATTATATATAATATCTAGATCTCCAAACAATAACAAAAACACAAACAAACACATAAAAATTAAATGTGAAGAAGAGTGGAGAAATTGTTAATTTGGACAAGGAGAATGAGAAATATCCTGGAGGAATACCCCTGGAGGTATCCTGGGGTGCAGAACAAAGAGCTCAATTTATTGGGAAAACAATCACAGAAGTCAGACATCTTTAACTTTCAAAGATAAAAGTCTTCCAGGGGAAGAGACACTAATGGCATACACTGAACAGGTGATTCCAGTCACTCACCTTAGGCTCTGTTTAAAGACAGAGAGAAGCAAGCAGATTCAGAAGGGAATCCCAGAGGTTGTACCTATGAATAAAGCATGAACTGATGGCTCATTTACCATTTGTACACTTACTTGTCTGTATACTCATGTACATATAACTACTTCAGATTCACTACCTTGGAAATTAATAACATAAAAGCACTAGAACTGTTATACTGTTTTCTCTCTTTATGAAAATAAACAGCATATGTATGAACATCTGTTAACATAAACAATTTTAAACAATTCTGAACTGTATTGTCAATTATAGTTTCAATAACTGCTTCACTGTGACATTTGTTGCAATAAATATGAAATATTATCTTGAATTTCAAAATTTCAGTAATAACGTAAGTGAAAATGTGTGGAATGCTTTCCTTCTACCTGCAGACTTCAAAAACCAATTTTTAAACAACTTTGTGATGAGGTAAAACCAGTTTATGATTTAACTATACTACCTCAGTGCCTAATTAAAACAGGATGAATCAGTTGTTTTGACAGGAATTGAACAAATACTTAGCTGGTGACTAAATTTGTGCTTTTACTGTCCCTTTTTCTTCCCAGTGTGAATTTTATAGTCTGGGATTTTTTATGGTAAAAATAAGTTATTAACTCACAGCAAGCTATATATTAATTTAACATCACCTAACTTCTGATGAATTACTTGGGTATATAACATTTTCTTCCAGGTAATTTTTGTTTCTTGCAGTGGTGCAGGGCTCTTCTGTGATTTTAACACCTGGCTGAAAAGCTGAATCCAGCATCTCTGCAGCCAATAGCATTTCACAAATGGGTTTACCCTTCTGCAGAAAAGTATCTCATAAATATTTTAGGATAGATAGCCATAATTTGATATTTGAAATTCAAGCTGTGCTGGTTAATTAGGATTGATTGCATAAGTTGGAGAATATTGAAAGACTGAAAAAAAACTTTGCAAAAGAAAAGGTTCAAAAAAGCTGCAAGACTTTGATTTTTGAGGGAAAGTTAACAAATGAGAAACAGAGTGGCACTGCAGAACCTTACTAGCACTTTCTTTCCCGGGGAAGAGTATACCTTGACTGAGGCAGAGTTGTTGAAAAGATGAGGCTATGAAGATTATTTTTTACCTTGGTATGCCCTTCAACTGTTATTGTTTTACTCAGTCAGCAGACTGCTGTATGAAGCCAGGAATAAATTAGCACATTTGCATTCCATTTTTCAGTAGGAGGTGGTGTAACCACAGATAATCTGTGATGTACTAGTCTGGACGAATACAAGTTGGCTGGATTTTTTGTTATCCCAACTTTGGTGCTGTTATCATGAGTGAAAGCTGAAATCAAAATTGCCACACTCACAAAAAAACTTTCTGCAATTCAAAGCAGTGAATGAAGCCCATTTTAGTGAAGTAAATTCTTATCACTTCTAATCAGGCCGATTTTAGCCATATCAAATAAACTAAAAGTTTAAAAGCACATTTTCTTGAGAATGACCCTGTACCTACCAAAGCAAGCATTCAATCCACTATTTTCAAAAGTGCGTGCACACTGCTATTTAAGTAATATTTTTTTATCTAAGCACAATCCCATAGATACATTCAAGATATTTGTGCTGGTTTAAAGGTAAACCGGTAGGAGAAATGAACTCAACTCCAAAGAGATTATAAGTCAGAGTTACAATTTAATAAAAATAATACCATAAATACAATTACATGGACAAACAATTGGTTTAACTCACAAAACCCAGATGTATAACCCGGCATCCTGGGGCAAGAACAGAGCCCTCGTACTGAGGCCCACATGGTCCCCTGAGTTCAGAGTAAAAGGAAAGGGAAAACCTGTTGGTGAAAGTGCTGGTCGCAGTCTGGTCAAAGGTGGTGATCGCAGTCTGGTTGAAAGTGGTGGTCACAGTCCGGTCAAGAGTGGTGGTTGCAGTCCAGTCGAGGTTCTGGTCCTCCTCTGGATCCAACGAATGGTACCCGAAGTCCCAAGACCCCAAAATTATGTACACTCAGGTTCGGGTGGGAATGCCCAGTACCTCCCCCAGGGCAGGGAGTTCCACAATGGGTGGTTGTGAGTCAGGAGATATTTTTGGAGTCCTTGGTGGCCTGTTAGCAGACATGACCCCTCAGGCTGGGTGTGGAGGTGCTAATGACTCCCTAGAGGGGAGTTACCATCACCCCTAACTACAGCCTGAGGGGTCAGGTGTGCTCTGGGCAGCTGTTAACAGTTCCTGGGAAATGGCATGGAAGGTGTAGAATACACAGTTTGGGTTACACCCACACAGTGATGAACTGGTCCCAGCTGTTCTAACTAGGACAATATTTAAAAATTTCTGTAAAGCTTCAAAAGAAATTCCAGAAGACATCTCAGAAATTACAAAATGTTGATTCTTGGAAATGTTTATGTAATGACACAAGTAACTTGATAATAGTGCTCATTGACATAAAGATTACAAAGGCATTGTCCACTGTGCTATTTCTCACAGCCCACCACAGATCCAGAGGTCAGCAAGACTGTAAATAGCAGAATGTAGCTCATTGTTTGAACTGATTTGACTGTTACGATACTGTAAGGTACACATTACATCTGAAGTCTGCCACTACTCTGCATCCTTCCAATGTAAATTATTAGGTTTTTTCCATTAAAGGCTATGAACTCAAAGAAAGTCTGAGTCATTGAAAACAGAAGGGAAAGAAATATGTGACAGGAGCTCATGAAATCACAGCTTGGAGAAAGTAAATAGAAAATGACTGTTCACCATCAAAGGAAAGAATTAGGGCCAATTCAATGATCAAGAAAGAGATGAAAAATATCAAAAGGAAAGAGAGTTTTTCACACCATGGGATGATAAATTCTATAACACGTTGCCATAAGCTGCACAGATGCCAAAAGTGCACAGTTTAAAAGTGATGAGGGTATCACAGAAAAATGTAGAGACAAATAAAGGTACAGATACTAGCTCTAGCTAAACCCCACCGAAACAAAGTAAACCAATAGAGTTATAGAATGGTTTCAAGACCACCTATTTCCAACCCCCCTGCCATGGGCAGCGATGCCACCTACTAGATCAGGTTGCCCAGCATTCCAAAAACACACCTTTAAACTGCAGATCTCTTGAAGCTGGAAGTTCATGTCTGGAAAACTTAGTGAAATGTTTGTCCTGCTCTTTTACTCCTTCCTGAAAATGTGCTGTGGTCCACTAACACAGCATATGGAGCTAGATCTCCCTTGATCTGGAGAAATCTAACTATTCCAATATTCCCATGAGTGTCAGGTCAAAGTACCCTGTGACCAGGATAAAACAATAATAAATCTTTAAATGAAAGAAAATAAAATGAAAAATTTAAAAAAAAGAAAAAAAAAGGAAGGAAAAAAAAGGAAAGAAAAGCCCATGTGAATTTCAGTATAATTTAATCCCTGGTTCCTTGAAACTTATATTAATGGGCTATATATGTTAAAGTATCCAATGTAGAAATAATAACCCCTTTCAGGAAGCAAATCTTTCTTACTGCTTCTCAGAAGCAATGATTACACCATGTGTTATCAATTTAATGGCAAGAGTACATTTGGCAGAAATATATTTAGGAGAAAAATGTGAGCAAAATTAATGTACAGGTATTAAGCAGATTTGACAATAGGGTGCTAAAGGAGCATAAAATTAAGTTATGCTAAGAGGTGATGTTTAAAATGACTGATTTCCACCAGAGCATTACAGTATTCATGTCAAATATTTTGTGCTCTCAAATGCATAACAAAGAGCATACAAGGCTCCAGAGGCAGCAGAAAATATTAATAAAGTGGAATTGCTGAAAATGGGGAGGTGAATACAATTCTGATTAAAAGACCAACCAGTTTGATAAGGTCAGATCACATAACTCCTTAACACATAAAATAAAGTGACCCTTAATGCTCAGAGTAACAGATTGAAATTTGATCTTCGACTTGGGAAGCAGCCAGAGAGCTTGCAGCAAGACCACAACATGATGACATTTAAAATTTCTTAGCCAAGTTAAAGATGATCTCCAGGATTTTAATTCTGAACATACTATCTTCCACTCCCCTATACTATGGGGTTTTCTGCTACAATTGACATTGAGTCATGTCAGCATCTCACAGGAGAAAGAAGAATTTGGATTAACTGGCAAAGCTGGACAAGAGAGGTCACTTCCTAGTTTCCAGGGTCATAGGACAATTCAGGCCGGAAGGAAGTTCACAGGCTCAAACAGACCAACCTCTGCTGAAATATTCTACAGATGCTAACAAGTTCCCCGTGTCATTGCTACATTTCCCCATGCTCCTTTCCCATGCCCAAACTATCACTTCCTTAATGTTTTTCCTGCAAAGTAGCCATGACCAATTGTCTCATATTATAGTGTATTTTTTAAATTATTAACCACTTGCATTTTGCCTGCATCCTCAAGTCACATCTGCTGTGCTGGCTCCTGGCAGCAGCTCCAACAGCAGGCTGACTCCGTGCCAGTAGTGCTGCAGTGTCACACTTCTGTTGAAAGGGGTCCAAAAGCGGGCACATAAGCAGTTTCTACTCTGGAGGAAAACCAAGGGCCATGTCCCACAAAAGCTGTGTCAGCACTGGTACTATCCAACACATCCAAAGGTGATTCAGAAGAGAATAGTGAGGTGGCAAAGTTTACCAATAATATCAAAACTATTCAGAGTACTGAAAATGAAACCTGACTGCCAAGATTCATCAAAGGATCTTCTGATTGTCATTGCAATGACAATAAATTCATCATCAATAACTGAAAGAAACACAACTGTGGAAAACCAACATTCTGTAAATCTAAGAAGTGGTGAGCTCCAAATTAGCTGTTACATGGAGAAAGAAATGCTGCATAATGGGGGCTGTTTTCTGAAAGTGTTGGTGTTGTGCCACATAACTCTAGGCAAATAAAAAAAGAAGCTAGAATTTAATAGGAAAGGAAAAGAGGAAAACCAAATTTTGCTACTGTATAGATTATAACGTATAATTTCTTGCATCTCAGAAAAAACAACAAACAAACAAACAAAAATAATAAAACAAACAAACAACAAAAAACCCCCCACACAACCCAGAGATACTGTTCAGACGACTAGAGATTCAAGACAACCTCTACAGCCTACGGAAGGGAGAAAAATTGGGGGGGGTATGACAGAAGGCTATAAAAACATGAATTACATGGGACTGAAATGGCAAAACATAAATAAGCTATAATTATTCACTATTTCTCATACCACAAAGCATAAAAGACACCCAATAAAATTAACAGGGAGTAACTTTAAGTAATTAAAAAACAAAATTTTTTTCATAGCAGATATAGTTGAAATCCAGAATTGTTTACCTCAAGACTTTTGGCTGCTTTTTTTGGTATCTGCCTCTCCAACTGGCCAGTGACCACGTATTTTCATGGGATAGGAGCAATATGGACTGCTACTGTCATTCTAGGTGCACTGCTCATTTAATGTAGTCAATATCAGTTTCAGCCTCTTTTTAATCCCCTCTCTCCAAAAACATACTTGGCTTTGTCCAACCACACAACATGATTCAACAATGAATTTGTTAAATCTACCATTGTATAATTTAATTTTATAATTTAATTTTACAAAAAATACATCACTATTTTATACTGTTAAGATAATAGTCAATTATATTTATATGGGGGTTTTGTTCATAATTTATATCCATTGGAATAATTTCTAGAATAAATGAACTGCACAAAACATATTTCATCAATATTCACTCAATGTTTTAATTGGTCTGTAGATTTGATTTTGCGACACACCAGGCAAACACTTTCTGAACAAAGCCAGTGAAGGTGTCAGTGCTCAACTCTTCACAAAGTCAAGAGGATTTCACCAAAACAGGAGAGCAGCCAGAAAAAAATGCTTCACATTACCATGTCTGTCTTTACAAGCAAGTAAGGATATACACACTCTATTTCAGTCATTGGTAGCAGTTCTGAAGAGAAATAGGCAATGATGAAACAGATCCTGATTTTTTTTCACCATTGCACTATCTCAATAAATAGCTACATTATCCCTAGTACAGTGAAAACTATATAGGGAGCAAGAAGTTTCTCCTATCAATGGAAAATAAATCCAAATACAATGTATCTGAGACAAAGAATTATATTACATATACTAATAGGTACTTTGGTGCCTAAATTCATTATATTGAAATAATCTTAAGCATGACTGAGTGATTTCAGTCTCCAGTACAGTTACTACAGGGGACCCCTGGTGGCCTAGTGGTTAGCATGCAGGACTCTCACCTCTGCAACCCAGGTTCGAATCCCAGCCAGTCCCCCGGGCAGATGGAGCCCATTAGCCCTGTAAGGCCATCCATCTATGAGAAGGTCACTCTAAACAAACCTACATCCTGAGGACCTCACTGCCATTGTCCAAGCTCGCTTGGCCCCAGCAGATGAACCTTAGGATTAAAGGGTGGGCTCAGTTCAGCGCAGGCTGTGTCTCACCTAAAAAATCCATTGTGCAGGCTGGAAAGGTAAAAAGATCTTTCCCCAAATCTTCGTTCGCAAAGACTGGCCATTATTATTATTATTACAGTTACTACACAGAACCTAGCTTATCTCAAATTCCCACTTTTCTAGGAAATACATAATTTGTAGTTTTTATATGGTCTAAAAATAATGCCATTTCTGTTGTTTTCCTTTTACTGCTGTTTGCAGATGGCAGAAAATTAAAATGAATGAACATAAATGTGTCACAAAGATGGGCACAATGTAGAATACAGAGCAAGAAATGTACTGAGCTAACAGACCTACCACAGCACAATGCAATGCCATGTAGCAACAACAGCACCCATCTGGAACCGCATTATGTTCATGCGCTATAAAAAGTCTCACCCAGGGATGCTCCTGGTTATCTCAGTGAGGAGAGAGATAGAAACCACTAACAGCCTTCTGATTTCCCTGCAGAGATTAGACATGCCTGTGAATTATTTACTCTGAAAAGGTAGGGCTGAACTAAGATGCTCTCATCCAGTTTAGATTCTGTGCATCTTCTCTGGGTTCAAGTGAGGCCTCTCAGCTCAAACATGGATAATCTATGTTGATCTTTCAGACTGTTGTAGGAAAGGAGCTGCTTTGCCTTTACAAAGAGCTGTTGAGCAGCAGCTGCTGAACCTCCACACACCAATCAGGAAATTTGTGGTCCTAGTGGAAGTAAATTAAAAGTTTTCTCATCTTTCCATACTATTTTCTCATTGCCATTTAATTTACCTCCCCTTTACTGCAGTACCTTGTGAGTGGTACATAAATCTGCACTCGGTCTCAGAGCAGTCATGAGATGAATGCTGTACTGAACCACCATGATGTAAACCCAGAGTGATTACATTTGGAAATATGAATGCATAAAACCTGTAACTCGGTCATAACAGACCCTTCCAAGCCTTCTCATGCACACTAGCATGTGTTTTCCACATAAGCCTTTTCTTTGTAATGTCGTTTCAATCCACAATACTAAAACTGACATTACAGAAAAAAAGAGAAATATCAAAAGTTCTAGAATAGACTGCTTTATGGTATAACTGATATTTGCTTAAGCATGGAGCTCTCAGCACTACATAATTAGGAGGGGAGACAGTCCAGAAGATACTTCAGTGCTTTCAACCACGGTAGAAATTAGTATGGGTTTTTCTAAACAGGATTAACAACATATATTTCATCATAAGCTAGGCCCAGAACACTAAGAAGAGAATGACAGAAAGCATATGAACGAATTCTGTTAAAACCAAAACAAATTTTAGCCATAATTATCCCACAGAAGTAAATTTTGGTAATGTTGTATAGTCCTTTGCATTTGCAAATTCTCAGCCAATTTTTGGATAGTCATTAGTCTCACAACTCCCCTTATTTTCCACATGTGATATTACTATCACAAGTTTAGAGAGAGAATTTTCCCATGAAACAGAGCAATTTGTGAACGGACATACAATCCAATAATAAAATTCAAAAGCTAACTTCCTTGCCTCTGTTCAAATTAATTTATCATTTTCCACTTTCAGTCTGTAAACAAAGATAGAGACTGAACTAAATGAATTGCCCCCGAGGGAATATTCTGCAAAATAAAAGAGTAGTAGAAGTCTTTCAAAATAATAAATACTGCTCTTCACCAATTATGCCACATAGATGAGAAACACAAAAGCAATGAGGAAAGAAAACAAAGAACAAAGTAACATCAAAAGATTCTTTCAATGCAAATACAAAGACAATAAGAAGCATGTCAAACTAGCCTTCAACAAAGATGGATTAAATAACATAGAACAGGCCCCACACAAAAATGTGGTAACCAAACAGGAATTCATGCATTTCAATATTCAATACAGTGATAAAATTGGATATCCAACTCCATAAATCAAATTCACAAGGCTGCAATAAATGGTTAAACTCTCTGCCCATTGAAAGATAGCGAGCTGGATGCAATTCTGATTTCCAGCCAGCTAAATTGTGAGATGCCTCTATTAGTCAATAAAAAATGATGAAGGGAAGAATGCATGTGCCTGAAATTCACCCCCGCAATCCCTTGTGCATTTAGCTGTCTGTATGCAAACATCTATGAGAAATCAGTATTCAAAACCATTCTTTTATACTCTGATATGTTTTTTGTTCAAACAACTGGTCCCTTTCTCTCTTTCGAAAAGCAGTGACTGATTTCCTTCTTCCCATGATAGCCCAATAGTTAGGAAGCACTACAGATGGCCAGACAGCTTGGGTCCTAAGCCTTCTACAACCATACATATTTAAAACCATAGCTTATGCATCCCAAGAATAGGCCTATAATCAATCAATAAGCCCAGGAATAAGCTACAGAATAGCTGGAGGAGAATATTGCTCAGGTTTATAAAAAAGAAACATTTAATTACTCTGTAAACATGTCCAGGTACAAACCAGACAGGAAAAAAAGTGGTTCAAAATAGCAATCAACACCACTGCAAATGTGTATTTAGGACATTGGCAGCTGAAAAACTGACCATAAATAATTTCCACCTTGCAATTAAAAGGCTAACTTGTCAAACACGACATTTTGTAACAGCTTCCTAATAGAATGAATAAGAACAAGAAAACCTATTCAGGCTCTAGGATACAGCCTGAAAATTTTCTAGAGGTATTTCAAGAGGTGCTGGCAGGTGACTTGAGCTACTGACCCAGAGTTCTTTCCCATCCTCCATTTCTATGCTGCTTCTGCATAGCAGGCTACCAGCTATGTGGCCCCTGGCTTTTTAAGCGATTGGAAGAGCCATTGAGAATGTACATGTTAGAGCTGGGCAAGTAGATACTGACTAATTCACAGTAAAGTATTTAAATAGACACTGAAAAATCATGCCTTGATCCCAACCTATTTGACAGAAACTGCTGGAACAAACAAACGCAAAATTATTGCCGTGAATCTGGGAGAGTATCTGTGGGATGAACCTGCTAGTCCTAGAGGTCTACACTTCCAAGCAGATACTAGCCTCAGCCAAGGCTTAAAGGAGTGAAGGCAAACATTTAAAAAAGAGGGAGCTAAGTTTAAACTCCTGCAATCATGTTTAGGCACCATATGGTCATATTTTCAAAAACACGATCAATGACCTCAGAGCAAAAGCCCTCCTAAAAGCCAGGGGGTCATGGACACTTCAGAAACTGTTACCCAGCTGAGGGTGCATATCTTTGAGAATTAGGGTTTATATAACTTCACAAAATCATAGTTCTGCCAGATAACAAATACTCTCTAAACAGCTCTTGACATTCTCAAAAGCTATATTTTAACTCCTGCCGAATGGCACCACAAGGCAAAAGTGAGTCATTGTTTTTGTTGTATGCCTGACTGGTAGCAGCTAACTTGCTAAAAATGTACCCTTCTGTGTTGAATGCAGATTGGTATACTACCTGTACTTTACTTTTAAAATATGGTTGGCCTGCAGGGTAGGCATAACCAACCACAGGTCCACCATCAGCTACCAACAGGTAGTAAAGGCAGTCCTTCATTGGCTATAAAAGTTCTGCAGAAGCACATATTGAGATACTTCAAAAAAATGACAGTTCTGAGGTTTGGATTAGAAATTCCCATTATTTTGCATAAGAATTAAGCCCACACATGATTCAGGTGACTCAGGACCTCTAAGGCAAATTGTCCTCACCTGTGCTTTTCTGTTCAGCTAGTATTTTTTGTACTTTTTACATAATTTGTGAATGTAGGTATGATGTCTGTACATATTCCATAATATGGACATATGCATTTTTGTACATAAGACTTTGTACATAGGTCTAAAGATTCCATTCTTAAAAATTTAATTGAACTACCCAGATGGACATAAAATCAAAGTCCTTGCTGTTATTAAAGCCTAAACAAAAGGTGGGATCCTTTGCCTGAATCCCAGCTATTACAACTTTCTTCTTACCTGTATTAGAACAGAATAGACGGTTTTTGGTTGGAAAGGACCTATAACAACCAGGTAGTTCAACTTCCCAACCATTTCAACTTCCCACCTTCAGGGGAAGTTAAAGCATGCCATTAAGGTTATTGTCCAAACACCTTTTAAACACTGACAGGCTTGGGGCATCGATCACCTCTCTAGGAAGCCTGTTTGACCATCCTCTGGGTAAAGAAATACTTCCTAATGTCCACTCTAAACCTCACCTAGAACCACATTGAACCATTCCCACACATCCTATCACTGAATGCCAGGGAGAGGAGCTCAGCACCTCCCTCTCTATGTCCCCTCCTCAAGACACTGCAGAGAGCAATGAGATTGCTCCTCAGTCTCCAGACTGTGCAAACCCAAAGTACTCAGCTGCTTCTTATAAGGACATTGCTTCCAGCCCTTTCACCAGCTTTGTTGCTCTCCTCTGAATGCAATCAAGGAACTTCACATCCTTCTTAAATTGTGGGGCCCAAAACTACACACAGTGCTCAAGATGAGGCTGAATACAGCAGCATAATCACTTGTTTTGACCCACTGTTTATGCTGTGCTTCATGCACCCTGGACACCATTTGCTTTCTTGGCTGCCAGGGCACACTGATGACTCACATTGAGCCTGCTGTCAACCAGCACCCCAAGATCTCTAGCTGCTCTCCAGACTTTAGAATGGAACCCTGAGGAATGCTACTGGCAACAGTCATCAGCCAGATGTAGCCCCATTCACTACAACCCTTTGAGCCCTGCCATCGAGCCAGTTCTTCACCCAGTGCCCTGCGAACCCTCTCATCCCACAGCTGCACAACTTGTCTAGAAGGATGCTGTGAGGGACAGACTTACTAAAATCCAGAAAAACTATATCCACTGCATTCTCTTCACCCACTAGGTGGGAGACCTTACCATAGGTGGCTATCAAATCAGTTAAACAGGACGTTCCCTCTGTGAACACATGCAGACTGTGCCTAATGATTGGATTACTCTTTAAATGCCTTTCAGCAGTACCCAGTATAATCTTCTTCATTGTTTTTCCAGGACAATCTCACTGAATGTTATTTATGACTTCACATACTCATGACTTGTGCTGTATATAAGTACATGTTAAAACAGAAATCACCCACTGCAACCATGGCAGTGCAAGCTGCAGGTGAGTATTCAAGCTCAGTCACTAGGTTAATGTGTTAACACAATATTCATGTGCACAAATTACTGTTTGCTAAACATAATACTTGCATTTCATTATTACAGCACAAATATGTAACACAAATCATGCTACAATACAGGAAGCTTGTGCAAACAAATTGAAGTAACATGAAAAGCCCTTCAGAAACTTTTGAAACTTATTCTTTGATATTTTTTTCCCAAGGATACAATTATGTAGTTTTTCTCTCAAAGGAAAAGATGGTAAAATTAATACACCTAGGTGTCTACAACCCTCTAAATCATATTTCCACTAAAAAAAATCCTGACTTAAAAATAGACACAGAGAACTTTAGACTCCTGTGAATTAGAACGGCAGGGCTTCTGACCTACAGTACAACCAATATTCACCCATCCCACTGCTGGAACTAATTTTGGTCTCAGCTACCAGCCAAATTCTTGTTTGCTCAGGTTAACCCAAAAGTTCTCAAACTTCAAAAGCTTTTTCATTGCTAGGTAAGCAGTTTCCAGTATCCATAACTGAAAAAGTAAATATTGTATTCCTTCTTGGTGATCTTGGGTCTCTTATTCTATTATTCTAGCTTTTTTGAGAGCAAATGCTCAGTATTTGAGAATTCTGGCTCTGCTTAACTCATCCAAATCTGAATATTTATGAATTAGTCTCTCCCCAGAGACATTCAAAGACTGTAAATTACTGAAAATTAACATGAAAATGAAACTACTGTGGACAACATAAGCTTCATATCTGATATCAAGAAAATTATTTCTCTCTCAGTTCATCAATATTTTTGCAGTGAATAAAAGGAGGCCTAAAGAGCTAAGCTATGGAATACTGCTTCCAGGTATTTGTTAATTAGTAACCACTATAAATTGTTTAGTCAATAAATTCAGCAACTGAAATTAAAAGGTTTTAAAATTCACCTTACAAAATGCTTTATTAGGCATAAGAAAATTTAATCAAGGCAATAAATAATTTCTTAAAAACATAATTATTCTGACCTTAAGTATTTCCATAGTAATTTTTCATGAGTGATGAAAATGACACTCAAAATTATACTCTCACCCTGTCTAATAAATGCTTTTAATAAAACAAAAAATCTATGAGCCTATTAAAATTCACAGTGGAAGAGAACAAGGAATACAAACAGAGCATTCTACTTAAATCAATCACCAATTAATTTGATTTTTTATGTAATCTTATAAAATCTTCAAGAAGTAGTTATATGGACTTAGAGAACTTTCCCTCATATTGCTTTCATGCTTGTAATCAGCTGGGTAAGTAAGAAAAATAAATTACTAATGCTAGCAAAATTAAATTTGTGCAAAGCCTTTTTAAGCCATATCAGAACCATGCTTGCCATGCATTTTGCTGTATACATGAAAATCAAGGATTATCCAGAATTTGCTGATGCACCTTGTATATTATTTACTTATGCAATGAAAAGTTTTTAATTTGGATTCAGTTTTGCATCTCACTTGTAGGCAATATAGAAGCAATATGGAAGAATTTTTGAATTCTATATGATTCAGTGAACTTCTCAGCCTTTATGGCAGAATTCACACTTTTTGCACAGCTATTTTATTCACTAGTATCTGCCAAACTATGTTTGGTAAGCTCTTTTCCTAAATGGTCATCCAAGTCCCTCTCTAAAATCCACCTTCGAGGATGAGATGTGTTCAATTAAAGAAGTGTCCCTCTGTCCTTACGCCAGGTACCCTTTGAGGCAGGCGTACCTTTTGAGTATAATAATTGTGTTTATTATCACAGACCTTAACCAAAGCTCACCAAGTTCATTTACATCCTGTCTTCCCAGCTCCACAGCTTTTTCAGAGAGCCTTTTCAACATACCTGTTGTATTGGTAACAAGCATTACATTCTGAATAGAAGACAGTAAGACTTAAATCTAATCATCACTGGGACTTAAATCTCAGCTCAAAAGTCCTTCCTTTTCCTTTGGGAACATTAGACAGTGCTTGCATTTTCAATGGCATAGACAATGCAGAGCATTTACATATCAGAAAATTAGAAAAAACTGATTTAAGCAAGCTGGAGTGCTGGTACAGAAAACACTACAGTAAAAAACAGGAAACTTAAGCCCTCTTTTCACCTGCCATACACTTTTCCAGGGATACTTAATCTCACAGGTTTTCATTTTTTATGGCTATAGAAGATGGATACTCCCACCTGTTTAAAAGAAAAGTAATCGGAAACTTGTTTAATTTCTGTAAATATTGGAAGAACCTGAAAAATAATTCCATACAAGATAATATAGGAGTTTCTTTTCTATTTCTTGTTGAGAGGGATAAAATAGCAAATTGGAAAGTTCAAAATACTTTCTAGCTTTACAAGACAAAATAAGTAATTGTTGATGTTCTTTAAATGAATGCAGATGATGTATTTAACAGGTTGAAATAGGTACAGGATGATTTCTAATTTGACATAGTAGTCAGCATGTTATATCTAGAAGTCAAACTGCTCTGTCATTATACTGAGAATGAAGGACAGTATAACCAACGCAAAATATCAAGTTCAGCAGTCAAATTGCACATGGGCATTTTGGTTAATGTAGTGTTTGGACAGTGATTACTCAAATTAAAAAAAAAAAAAGTGAAAATTCAACAGACAGAGCCAGCCAGTTTCTGCTGGCTGGGCACTGGAGTGGCCACAGGGTGAGCAACAGGCTGGTACGCCTGGTGGGAGCAGCAGACAGAGCTGTATGCCCTTCATGAGGGATGCTTCCAGGGTCCACTGCCCCAGGAAGAGCTGGAGATCTGCACAGGCCTTTCCATATCTTGTTCTTCCCCAGCAAGGGCGGCTCGGCCCTGGAGCACCTCTTGCCCCACTGCCATCTCCCTGGCAAGAGAAAGCCTCACCCAGCTGCAGCCTTGTCTCTTTCCCCACTCTCCTCCCTGGGCAGCAGATGCTGCAAAAAGGTACAGTGGGCTTCTCGTGGGGGGTAAGGACAGAAAGGTACCACAGGAGGGTAATTGTCAAGGAAAATCAGCAATTAAAAGAAAACCAGCATGCAGCTCCCTTGAAGTTTCTGTGAAAACAGGTTAGTGACTCCATATTTCCATACCCTTAGCCCCTGTCTCCTTCCTCACCTTCATAAAACACCACCGACCACCCCATCTACCTTTCAATGTGATCTCTTCGCCTCACTGTCTTCTCCAAGGTGTCTCACCTCCACTGGGATATCATCCAATGTTTCTAGGAGGATAGACCAAATATTTTCCATAAAAATAGAAGATGAGAAATTCAATCAGAAAAAAAATCTTCGGAGATTGTTATTCTAGTAAGAAGATAATTTTTTCTGACTGAAACAGGAATTACTTTAAGATTTCTACTATGTCAGCAACATAATAATTATTCTTAGAGCTGTTCTAAGCACATCATTACAATTGTCTTTTCATCTGCTACAGGGTCCTTTCTTCTTTCTCTAGACAAATGCCTAGGCTTTTCACTGTGACTGTACAAAACTTTTCACCTAAAATTAAATAGCATGTATCAATGGAATATTGTGTTTACTACAAATAGCACCATTATTCTGCTACAGAGGGACATTTAGATATACCTTTTAGCTTTTTAAGTAATTCCAAGAGCATCGCTGCTCACTGTCTTGGAGATATATAATCAGATATTTTTAATGCCTCATGAATCATTACTAGAATGAGGTTTTGTTCTTTCTTTTCATAAGGAAAAAATATGAAGTTTGACTGTATTGAAAAGATATAAACAAATTTGCCCTCCTTCCTTCACGGTAACTTCCTTTTTCCTTTTATTTCCTATAACAAGATTTTTTGCCCCACTCTCACTCCTTTCCTCCTCATTGGTGTTCACTCACCATCCTGAGCACCTGTATGTCCCACCAGCAGGCTCCCATATTCATCAGATCCCTACTACTTCCTCCAGGGTTTTGGCTGTGAAATGGCAAATAGCTTCTCCTGAAAATGATAATGAGTTGGCTGTTTGAAGCTTTCCTACAGTCTTTCTTGTGAAGGTGAATGCCTCAGGATAACAAAATAGCCTCAACAGAAAAGACACACAGTAGCTGTATGCAGTTAATAAATTGTCAAGAACTCATATTTAAGCAGAGCAGTGCCTATCGCATTAGGACATCTTTTTCTTTTGTTTCCAAGGATCCAATTTTCATCAGATTGAGTTATTCTTTCTCATGTTATTTTTATGGTTTATTCATTAAGTTAAAAGGGGTGAGGCCTAATAATTTCAAGCATATGTCTTTGACTCCAACAACATACCTCTGCAAGACATATGAATTTCCTTTATTCTTTAGAAAATATGCACATCTTTTTCTGGAAGATAATAAAATAAGATATTATAGTAAATCACAGTCAGTTGCTAATGAGAAAATGAGGATGAAGACATGATATTTTTGTTTAATGCATCTGTTTTTCTGACTTGATTTGTATTTCACTGAAATAACTCAGAAGCACTCTTGTCACAGATACACTGTGGAGTCCACTTCAGGAAGAATATTAATCAGAATATTTATCAATAAGAAGGTCACAGCTCAGTGATTCCAACAAGTGTTTGAACATACATGCAGGCTGGGATTTACACCAAATTCAAATCATTATACTGCATTACCTACAGAGGGTGGAAGAGAACAAGTTATTAAATTTCTGTCCTATGTTTGAATTAGTCAGGTACTCCATAGGACAATATTCTGGTATTGGCTTAAGACATACATATATATTCAGAAAAATTTGCAGAGTTTACAGTTTCAAGAAAAAATCAAAGGTGAACACTCAATTTGCCCTCCTCTGACTTTTCACTTTTTTCCCAGCAATGGGATTCTTAATGCTTTACCTTTTAAAAAAATGATGGACGTCAACTCCAGACTAGAAGTGACATCTGAATTTTTGATATTTTAGCATATTCAACATCTTTGTATCACAGAATACACCGAGTTTGAAGGGACCTACAAAGATCATCTAGTCTAACCCTTAGCCCTGCACAGGACCATTCCCAAGAGTCACATCATGTGTCTGACAGTATCATCTAAACACTTCTTGAAATCTGTCAGGCTTGGTGCTGTGACTACTTTCCTGGGGAGTCTGTTCCAGTACCCAACTACCCTCTGGGTGAAGACTAATTTTCTAGTATCCACCCTAAACCTCCCCTGACATAACTTCAGGCCATTCCCTCAGGTTCTGTCACTGGTCACCACAGAGAAGAGATCACTGTCTGTCCCTCCTCTTCCCCTCGCGAGGAAGTTGTCTCCCCTGTCTCCTCTTTTCCAGGCTGAACAGACCAAGTGACCTCAGCCACTCCTCATACAGCTTCCCCTCAAGGCCCTTCAGCATCTTTGTTGCCTGCCTTTGGGCGCTCTCTAATAGCTTAATATCTTTCTTGTATTGTGGTGCCAAAAACTGCACACAATATTCAAGGTGAGGCCGTACCAGTGCAACAAGGCTGGTGAAGGGACTCAAGCACAAGTCCTATGAGGAGAGGATGAGGGAGCTGGGGTCATTCAGCCTGGAGAAGAGGAGGCTCAAGGGAGACCTCATCACTCTCTACAACTACCTGAAAGGAGGTTGTAGCCAGGTAGGGGTTGATCTCTTCTCCCAGGCAACCAGCAGTAGGACAAGAGGGCATGGTCTTAAGCTGTGCCAGGGGAGGTTTAGGTTGAATATTAGGAAAAAATTTTTTGCAGAGAGAGTAATCAGATATTGGAATGGGCTGCCCAGGGAGGTGGTGGATTCACCATCCCTGGAGGTTTTTAAGATGAGACCAGATGTGGCACTTAGTGCCATGGTCTAGTAACCACGGCGGTGTTGGATGAAGGGTTGGACTTGATGATCTCGGAAGTCTTTTCCAACCTGGTTGATTCTGTGATTGTGTGATTGCAGTCCTGTGTCTAAGTCATTTATGAAGATGTTGAAGATAAAAGGGTCTAAGATGGAGCCCTGTGGAACCCCACTAGTGACAGGTCTCCAATCTGATGTTATCCCATTCACTATTGCCCTCTGTGCTCGACCGTGAGCCAATTGCTCACCCACCACATGATGTGTTTATCCAGCTGTGTGCTGGACATTTTGTTCAGAAGGCTCTTGTGAGAAACAGTATTGAGAGCTGTATTGAAATGCAAAAAGATGACATCAAGTGGCTTCCCTTGATCAACTAGGTGAGTTATCTTGTCATAAAAGGAAATAAGGGTTGATAAGCAGGACTTTCCTCTCATGAAGCTGTGCTGGCTGTGACTGATGACAGCATTGTCTTTCAGGTGCTTTTCAATACCTCCCAGAATAATCTTCTCCATAACTTTACCTGGCACTGAAGTGAGATTGACAGGTGTGTCATTTCTGGGGTCCTCCTTCTTTCCCTTGGAAATAGGGACAACATTCGCCAGCTTCCAGTCAGCTGGGACTTCTCCGGACTCCCAATACTGCTCAAAAATCATTGAGAGAGGTTTTGCGATGACATCAGCTAGATCTTTGAGTATTCTGGGATGAATCCCATCAGGTCCTATAGATTTGTAGGGTTCCAGCTAGAGCAGCAGATCCCACACAGTTTCAGGGTCGACTGGGAGTTGATCATTCTCGCAGTCATGGTCCTCCAGCTCAGGAAAGATCAGACCATGGTTGAGACCGAGCTGTGCCATAGCAGGTCACTGGCCAACACACATGTTTCTGAGCTAGCTTTTGTTCTGAAATAGACACCAAGACCTTGAAAAATGCCCAAAGACCTTCACCAGAACTAGGGCATCAACCTCCTTTCTCCTTTTATTTTTAAAAAGTTATAAGATAGCCTGTCAGTACCTGCCAGTACCAGCTCTTCTCTGCTAATGAAGGAACTTGCAGGCTACTGCAAATTGCTCTGCATGCTATATTGCAGTAACATTGTAATACCCTCTGTCCTATCATGGGCATCTAGCATTGGCCATCACTTACTTAAAAGTTCAACTATGCTGGCATTCAGGGACCTGAAACTCTATCATGGGGAAGACAAACTGTATTGCACAAGCCTATGTGCCCAGTGATGGTCTTCATTAGAGGCGCATTTCTCTAGCATCTGGGACCCTGACTCACAGAACTCTACACAGCTTTTGAAGTTTCTACACATTCTTCAAATTATAAACCACTTTTTTAATGTGTAGATTTCTGATTTATTACAGACTTCTTTCATAATTAGGATTTCTGCTGTGTTTGTACTTGATAAAACAGTTCAGAGCTTTTCTGATTGTGAAGAAATTAAAATAAAATGGAGAACAAAAGTTATTTTTCTCAGTGCATGCACAAAATCACCTTTAATAGCCATTTGTCCCTGTTAACACTGTACCACAAACATTTAAGTCACCCTAAATCCCCTCTGAGGAATCAATTGTGATTCAGTACTACACATTTCCTGTGAATTGGGAAACAAGAGCACAAAACTAGTGCCTGAGTCTGCTTGCATAGCCTGCCCTGTGAAAGGATAAACACTTGGTAAATTGTGTGCAAACCTCATAAATCAACATGGTTGGGCTGCTGTAAAAGATATCACTTCTGGATCTTTAGATACACTTTAGAGGAGATCATTACCATTTTTTCTTCACTACTCAAGCAGAATGTTTCTAAACTGATAATCTCCTGTGTTTTTTTTTTTTAATTTTGGTACTCTGATAAAACTCTGTCACACAAACATCAGCAAATTGACTCTGTCTTGGAAAGTAAACAGTGACCCTGGGGACCTCACAAAATCTAAATTGTACCTCAATAAGGCCTTAAAAAATGTTCTCCCATATCAGATCAGGAGCAAGTAAATTCCACATTATATATTAATTACTTGCTAAAGATATTGTCTTACCTCTCCTATAATCTAATCTACCTAACGGTTGAGTAAAAGGGATGTGCCTGGAGGAAAGGCACAGAGTGCTGCCAGAATTGGACCCCAAAGCTGGAGGAAAACCTTCTGTCCTTTTAGTCACAAGACTTTCATGGAAGTAACAAGGGCAATTATTAAAGAGTTTTAAAAAGTGCTAAGTGTGAAAAATGAGGGAGACATCTATCCCTGAAAGAGCTCACAATTGAAATAGCCAGCAAAAATAGGCAGTTATCCGATGATGGCTAGAGGACGTGATACATCAAAGACTAGTGTTTGAGCCAAGATTAGCATGGACCATATTAGTTCCAAAATTTTGTATTCATCTGTCATCTGGGTTCTTCAGTTTCAGAGAGATTAGAGCTTCATACAGGCAGCTTTAGAAACAGAGGTTGCTGGGAGAACAGCTGTTCAGAAATTTTCCAGTGAAAGAAAATTTCATTCCAGACATCACCAGCTTGGTAACCCTTTGATGAATGCAAATAGGATTTCATGAAAACCCTGCCCAGACTCTTAGTAGACAGAACAGCTGGATACCTTCAAGTCTTGAAAACACTGGTTGGAAAGAGGACTCCAAGAACAGCTTGGCTTTGTGTGAGGAAAAGAGGGTGCAGAGCTTTGAATTTACAGAGTTTGTGTCCCTAGGAGGTTTCATATGAAATGGTAGTCCAGATGGCACCTACCTTGAGAATACAGTTGCAGCTGCTAAGGATCTTATCTATCCGCTTTCCATAAAAATATTTCCTGTCAGCTGGTGTCTTGCTCTGTGGTTAGGAGTTATTTAACCAAGCAATTAAAAAATTCCCATCTCTGCAGTGATGTTAGGACCTGGCTGCAGGCTCAATCTTGCAGATAGTGCTTGCTGAGAGAATTACTTCTGTGATAAAACACCGGCATCCGTTCAACTGAAGAAAACTTATATCAGCAGTTGTTTTTATTTTTGCAATGTCTGTAATTCCAGATTCAAAAATTAAGGAAGATGAAGAAATTACAATGTATTAGAGGCAATGCCAAGTCATTTCACGTTTAACTGAATAGCTAGAGAAATTATATTTCCTTTGCTCTAAAGACCATCACAGTTTTTTTGCTCAATGACAAAAAAGAACCCAAAACAAACAATCCAGATTTCACCATTATCTGCCAAAGGACATGATTTTAATCATGTGTCCAATCCTGAAAAATAAAAATCACGATCTACAGAGAAAGGTACACAATTTATATGTGCTGTACTGTTAATTAATTCTACAAAATTAATTATATTTTGGTTCAAGTAAAAAAACTTTCAGAAACCTCCTGTTCATTTCAGGAGTCACAGTGCTTCACATTTTAGCTTATTGAAGTATAACCAGTAATGCTTATAAAAAGCTGTAATGGATCACAGATTTGGCATGCCCTTTGCTTACGAAACTCATTAGTATGAGTTTTGTATAGCTGCTTGCATTCATCACACAGGGATAGAAAGAGAAAAATCTAAACTGGAGTCTCAGCCCTTAAGTAGGGCTGCTACAAAAGAACCATGTTTATAAAAATTGTCTTTGCTGTAACAAATAAAAGAGATGGTACTGGAGTGAGATTAAGAGATTTAAGATTTAGTTGAGATATAAACCTCACCCATTGCATGAGTGGTGGGATATACAAGTTAAGGCACAACACAGCCATAACACAGGAGGAGAAAAGGAGAGAGGGGGAAAGCTGTACCAAAAGGAGGAGAAAAAAAGGGAGAAAAGGCAGATCGAGGGAGAAGGAAAGGAGAGAAATATTTTGATGGAGATACTAGAAATGTTAGAAAGATATCTTACTTGGAAGCATAAAGTAAAGCTTTGTTCACTTCTGATTTTTTTTTTCAAGTCTATGATTTAAGTTCTCACTCTGATTCCTTAATTCATGATAAACAACCATTTGTTTAGTTTACAGGGAAGCCTGTTTGGTGCTGTAGAGCAAAGATCACCACTGTGAAAACAGCACACGAAGTATTCAATGGTTCCTCAGAGATGGTAGGTTGTACTAACACAGAGGAACTCTCACAATGAAATAAGTTTAGGAGGCTCATGGGCTGGGGAATACCTCCTGCCAGGCTTCAAAAAATAAATATAAACGTATTGGCAGTTCCTGACTTCTGGGAATTCAGTCTACTCAAATCAGTCTTTTTTTTTCTGTTGAGTACACATCAATAACACCCCATAGCTCCGGTCACCATCTTTCTCAAGACACCACACACATATAAGGATACTTGTATTTATATAAATATGGATATTTGTATTTATATAAATATGGTTATTTATATTTATATAAAGAATGGAACAACTTAGCCTGGAACAAAGATGGCTGATAAGCAAGATAAAACAGAGATCTGCAAAACCACAAATGCTATGGGAAAGGTAAATAGTTACCCAAAGGAAAATAGTACCAAAACTGGATGGCATTTACTGAAATTTCAGAAACTGTGTCCAAAACAGCCAAAGAGAGGTGATTATTCACATAATAATAACCTGTAAATTTCTCACCCTAGGAAACTGTGAATGCTAAAGTTTTACATGAATTCAGAAAGTGACTGAACACACGTAAGAAAAAAATCTTTTAAGACAACACTTCTGCATCAAGTGATAATACTCTTGCAGCCTCCTGCAAGCACTTGTCCTCATATTCTTGTTATTTACTACTTTCAGTATGGCAGTGCAGAGCTACACAGACATTTTGTCAGTCATTACAATGACTCTCAGATTCTTTAACTAGAAAAACAAATGTTTTAATTACTCTTCACTGTCACAGGGAACTGTCACTGAGTCTTTTCTTACAATGAGAAGTTACACTATAATAAAATTAATGACTTGCTATTTACAAAGGAAAGCTTTAATACAATAATAAACAGGCCATTTTTCAGTTGTTATGGAATATTTAAACAAGCAGTTCCATCACTTGATTCAGGTAAATTATTGTAACTTTCTCATACTTCATTATTTATTAGCAATTACAGAACTATGCATATTGTAAGGGAACCTCCTTTACTTATTCAACGCAATCTCCTGCTTATAGTGGGTCTAATAAAAGCAGGTTTCACAAGATATTCTACAGCTGCATTTTGGAAAGACTTGAGGATGGAGCATGTCATTCTTGGGGGAAGGGGAGATGAAAAATCCTATGTCCCAGGCTGTATCCACTGCCTCTTGCCCTTCAAATACAAACCTCCAAGAGTCTGGCTTTGTCTTCATTGCTGGCAACCCAGAAGATATCTATTACTGAAAAAGACAAGGCATTGCCCATAGGTCCTGTGATTGCTGCCAACTTGAATAGAAGGTGAAGTTGGTCATTAAATACAGGAGAAAAGCAGTTCTACTTGGATTGCAACTATGATCAAAATCTTCATCTGGTTTTCAATTTCCTTTTTTTTTGAGATCCAGACCTCCTAACTGAAATCTCTGTAGAAGAGAACATATAGAACTTGAAGCCTACAGTCTTTATTTTAAGTCTGATTAATTTTTAAAGAATCCAGATGAAGCAGCTAGGAAAAGTATTTATAGGAAATTAATCCATACACATTGTATTTCTTGTCAGATAGGAACCTTGTCTTCTTTACAACTGCATGAGTATCCTACTTCATCATTTCACTTAAAAGATAAGACTCCAAATATAAATATGTGTAAATTTATGTCAGTCCTTACACTTGTCGAAGTGTCTTATTTACAGAAATCAATATCATGCACATATTTTCTTTTTTCTCTCCTTTATAAGTAGTTAAGAGGCACCAGCAATTCACAGTCCCAACGCTATTTATTAAAAAGTACTACTTAAGAGGAGGAAATATTAAAAGGATGGGTTTCTCAGTGAATCTAGATTAGATGTCTCAAAATGTCACCCTTTCTTCCTCTCTGAAAAGACCTGTGATCTTTAAAATGTCTTCTAAGTTCTGTCATCAGTATTGATATGGACCATTTCCATGAGCTCTTTTCTCACTTGGCTCAGAAGCCAAATTATAAACACCCTCCATTCCTTCTCTTTGGTACTGCAGAACACCTGCTTGCTTGCTTAATGCCCCTTGATATTTTAATTCTTCTTGGTGCAGAATTACACATTACAAGCATCCATCTCCCTTGGACACTTGGAGATCTTTGTGAGAATGCTCTGTTTATTTATCTTTGGGTTTGCATTTCTTTGATTTATCTTGTTTGTGGAAGCAGATTTTTCTTTTGAGTGACACAGCATCCCCATGTACTCAGACATTTTCAGGTCAATATGATGAAGTGTTATATATTGCTTGCTTGTTCATGTTTCAGTTTTATTCCCATGCAGTGTAGAAGTGCAAAAGAGCATTTTTCTAACTTTCCAAATATGTGAGATTTTCAGTTATTTATACTTGTGATTACAATTGCAACTCAAGACAGGCTGGACTGCTCTTTCTCTAAGACTCAAAAAGCTTGACAGTATGAGTGGATCTTGGAAACAAACCCGTTCTACACTTCCTTTCACCTTTTTCCCATAAACTTTTGCTCATGACATAATGAAAGCAGACTTTACAGTTCAGTTCGATTTCTTTTGTTTACCATTTATCCTCCTCCCAAACCTGCGTCCAATGTGGAGTTTGTATGTGTATCCTTACAAATAAAGTGCAAAGTGAGGTGGTGTGAATGACAGCAAATATTCTGGACCGCTGGGGGTAACAGAGCACAAGGACTAAGCTGCAGTTGTTTAAGTTTCCATTTCTCACAGGAACAGAGAGGGATGACAGTAAGTCACCAAGCATAAGCTTTACAGTGAGGAGACAAGCTTAGGTATGTACTAGTATTTTGTGGAAAGAGAAGTTAAAACTGAATCTATTTTGCACATCCACAAAGAAAACATGGCTTTCCATTAACCTGGAAACATGCACAGCTCCTTTTAACAGGGTAAACAGGCTTCCAGAAGGTTTAGCTCCTTTTAATAGGGTAAACAGGCTTTCAGAAGGTATACTACTGTTATCATGAACCTGGAAATATTTGTCACTCAAAGATGACAGAAAGTGGTACAATCCATCAGACCAGTATATGCCAGTCATACAAAAATATGATCAGCTGAAGGACTGTTGAGGCCTTTTATTCAACAGAATCTCAGGCTCAACTTTTGAACTTGCCACTGTACTGTTGTAATGGGAGAGAAAAATGGGAGAGTGACAACACTACTCCCTGCGAGACAAGCATATTGAAAGTCCTAGCAGAGAGGGTTTCCACTGCCTGACCAACTTGTCTCCTTATTTACAGCACAGCCTATAAAAGGGAAATTCACAGGGAGCTTAACATCACAGGCACACACAGATTTGAACTCCTACTTGAAAGTAGAGACAGGACCACTGGGTCAGGGCAGTCCAGAACAAGCTGTATTCTCTCCGAACAACTGCCATTAATGATGAGAAGCTGAGTACTAAAATGTGTTGGGATTTACATTCTACTAAAAACCAAGATCTGAACAACTGAATGCAGGATGTCACAGCTGTAGCCCTCTGTTGTCCTCTTTCATTTATATCTGTGACCACTGAGTGCACCCAGCTTCAAGGTCCTGGATGCATGCCCCAGACTCCCTCTCATCCCATGCTTGGGCAAAATCCCACCACATTCTCCCTCCTGTACCCTCATTGCCACAGAAAGTGGGCCGGGAGAAAACTTCCTGTGGTCCCACAGACCTACAATCTGCATATAGAGGTCTGCAGCCAAGGGTATCCTATAAAGCACATGCAAGCCTCAGGCTAACTATTGTTGCTCAAAACTGTCTTCTGCCTTTGTTGTGCATGAGCTGAATCCTGCATCTCTCCTGCCTAGTCTGCTTGCTAGGTTATGGCAACCACTGTGTCAAAAGCACTCACTGGCTGGATTCAAGCAATTGGGTGCTGTGGATAATACAGTGGAGGATGATTGAATACTCTTATGTAGTTAGCCATAACAGCAAAAGGAAAAGCATAAACAAAAGCCAATGCTTTTAATCATCAAAAGCTAGGGAAAGGGAATTTCTCATCTCAGTCAATGAATAAAAAGACAGAAATTTTAGTAAGAACGGGGACTAACACGTAGAAATCTCCTCTCCAAAAGGAGTATGTAATGCAGGCAGTCTTCCTATACCCTGTTCCTTCTGTACTAAACAACGTATTCCCAGATGATTTTCAAAGGAAAGCAGATTCTGTCCTCATCCATGCCAACAGACATGCTGCTTTCCTGAATCCAGAAGAAATGGGGTTCAACTTTTCCAGAGAAAGGTATTTTACCTTGATCTTCTGCTTCCTAGGAGATGGCACCCTGAAAGAAATGGGCACCATTTCTCTTTTGAAAGGAAAGCTGCCTATGGAGGCTTGTACAGACTGTGGATCCCATGCAGGTAGAGACCTATGAAGACGCCACAGTCATCAAATGTACATGCAAGAGAATGCTTCCATGCACACCCAAAGCAAGCAGGCACATTGTCTTTGAACACACATTGTCTTGTTGTTGTATCTCTACTCAGAACATTGCCCTGTGTTATAAAGTACAAGTGCTACCTTTCTCTATACCTGAATCTCTCACGTGCAGCTGGAACAAACAGCATCAAATAAACCCTAAGTTTAATGTTTCCTGATTCCACTGCCATGCTTCACATAACATACTGCACCACATAGGCTCTATGTAACACAGTTGTAAAAAGCCTTAGCTGAAGTAAGACTGAAGTGAAAGAAATACTGAGGTAAAGAAATTCGTCAATGAGTCAAAGAAATTTGAGGTAAACCAGGAAGCTGAAAGTCATTAGTGCATTCCTTTAAAGTTATTCAAGAAATTTCAAACAAATAGAAAAATAAATATCTAGGTAGATAGTAAAAGAGGTTCTGATTGTTTGGTTCTAGAACTGACCACTGAAATCATCAGCTAAAAAAGCAGAGGTAAGAGAAGTAAGGCAGAAATGCTGAAGAAACAGCACAAAAAAAACCAGTCATAACAAACAAAAGGAAATGGACTTTGGAGATAAATGAACAATGCAAAGAAAGAAATATCTTCAAGTGAATGACAGGATGATGAGGTAATTCATAGTAAGACAGAAGGAGCTTTGCAGAGGGAAAATGAAATTAGTTTTGAATAATGCCTGCGATGAGCAAAGCTAAAAACCTGCTAACACCATTTAGTTCCTAAAGACTGAAAAAGATAGGTCCACAAAATGGCTTTCCATAAAACAAATATTTCATATAAATAAGGAGATCAGGTCTTCTGATTACACAGTAATCTTTGCTGTCATTTAATCATATTGTCTTGTTCTTTATGGCAATCTTCTGTTGTGATACATGCTTCAACATTGCTTGTAAGGAAACAAAGTTTTCCAGGTTAAAAGCTAAGAAGTGTGTATAGATCCCAGAACCCATTATGAACAGGTATTTAATGCTTGTAGCTTGCCTGCTTTCTAAGAGTAAAGTGGAACATCTGTCACATAACGTCGCACTTTTTTTTTTCCATACATTTCTGTAGTGCATATATTGCACAGACATTGAACATAAATTGTAACATCAGCTTTGATTAAGACTTCGGACACTAGGACAGCCCTCCAGAGCAAACACTCTGATCTGACTGTCCTCTGAACCCATAATTTATGGATACATCATTTTTTTACCCAAAATATTTTCATAATTTCTCATTATATTTGAAGGCTGGCTTTTATTTCCCAGACAAGCAGATGGTGTTGGAATTTACAGAATAGAGACATTTTCTCCACTGTCAAACACAGAGTCTTTGAAACAGCTTGAGTTACTAGAACTAAAAGTTAGTTATCCTTCAGGTCCTTGAGGTAAAAGAAGTATCTTAAGGCTTTGAACTTTAGCTGAGCTGGGAACAGACTTAATATTTTGAAACAAAAAAATTAAGTAAAGTCTGAGTACTTGGATGTAACATTAGGGTGTTATAGTCATTTGTGCATAAAAATTGAGATGCTAAATACCACAGCCCTACTGACTTCAATGAGATCTGTCCCTCATTTGTACTAACCAGCTGTGACTTCTGCTGTCAGATATAGAGTTACAGCCTCATGCACAAACATATTTTAGGTTAAGGGATAGTTGTCTGAAAAAAAAAAGGAGCAGAACTATAAAAATCTTACATTGTCTTCTGTGTTTTGATCAGGGACTTTAGAAAAAAAAAATTAGAGAAGTGCACAGGTCTGAGCCCATAGGCATTACTAACAGACCTGTTCCTTTAGCAGCTTTGGTAAAGTACCTTCCTGGTTATCTCTTGGAGGTCACTGGGCACATGTTCATGTCTTCATCAGCACATAGCCTGTACTTTTCTTGTACAAACCGATACTTCCAGAGCAGAGAGAAATGTTTAAGAGGAAATTCTGACCAAATAAATGGACTGTGCTTGGCAGTCCTGCCCTTCTCTCCCCTTTCAACCATGGGCCAACATGGTTCTTCAAAAGAAATAAAGACAGAGCAGAACAATGGACAAAGCCATAAACACTACAGCCTAATAGGTAAGAAAACAGTTATTTGGGGGAGATAAAGAATGGTTTTGAAATGGATTTGCAGAAAGAGAAGTCACATGCAAAAAGCAAAGTTTTGATCAGCAAGCAGAAAGAACAAGATGGCTAGTGACTGACAAAAACCCCCATGCAAAGTAAAGCAAAGGAAAGTTAATGAAAAGTATATTTGTAATAACAAGACTATATTTCAGTCCTGAGATCCCTCAACTTTTGCCCCGTGCCTCTGCTCAAAAATGCAACTTATTTTTCCTTGTGTGGCAGTCAAGAAGGTAATCATATAATAAAGCTAGAAAAGGTACTGACCCCAGAACACGTGATCCAGATTCAAAACGGTGACTGCTTAAGCAAATTACACAAACATGGAAGTAACCCAGGATATGGATAACGGTCAGCTCCTGCAAAATTGTAATATTTTCAAGATGCAGAACCTAATCTTCAACTAACTACTTATCAGGAATGCTGCACTCTGGGGGCAAGGAGGCTTATTTTTAAGCATACATTTCAAAGTTTACCCACCTCCTCCATGTAATTGTGTGAACTGGGAAATGGTTGTTTCTGTACTAAATGTCAGATCTGCTCAGTTTTGAATAAGTACATGCTGATTAACAGGACAGCTGCTGCTGTATTTTTGGCTTTGCTCTTTCAAGGCTGCCAAGTTTCTGATATGCTTTCAGCACAGTGTTTATTCGGGGATAGTCACAAATGCTATTCTCTTAGTGATCCAAGCTAAACTTTAATATTGCTCTCAGTGATGTTAATGTGAAGAGGAATCTGGGCTAACACAATTCAGTTTCCACAAAGGGATTTAAACGGCTGCAACCACCCTCATTTCAGGGAAACACCTCCTGTTTTCCAGCTGAAAGAGGCCTTATGTTTATAGTCAGCTGACTGTGAGAAAGGGAGCCAAAACCAAGCACTCTTTCCAATTAAAAAGTAAATGCATTTTCACAATGAAGTCAAATGAGTCTAAATCCCAATGAAGATATCCTTTTTGATCCTCCTTAGCTAATGAGACAGGAGACACTGGTGAGAGTTAAACCATAGGCAAGGAGTAGCTGAAATTTTTATTTTTTTTTAATGAGAGAAGTCAGACCTTATGGAAGTGTCGAAGCTTGCACAGGTGGGGTATTCTTCCTGCCTGAGCTCCAAATCTCCATGATTAAGGTCCAGAATTGAAACTTGGGAATCCATTGCATGAATGTCAAGGGACTGTAGGTCCACAAGTTACCTCCTCAGAGACACATAGGAGGTAAAGTGCTTCACACAAATATGTCTTGCATAGAATTTCTGAAAAGCTATTCTTTCTTTAAGAGGGACAGTAAAGAGTAAATAGTGAAACAGAAGTTAAACACACCTCTGACTATTCTGCCTTTGTCTTTTCCACCCACTCTAAAGACACTTCACAAGGTAAAAGTTAACTGCAGCCTCTACACAAGCTCTGCTGCTTTTTGCTCTCACTGTTCCAGATAATGGGTTTACTAAAGGAGGCTCTTTTATAACCTTGTCAGATTATTGCCTAATCAGCTTCATCTGGTGATCAAGGCCTTCTCATCAAGTGATAGATCGCTGAGCTTCTGGCAGCAAGACCTTGACTGACTGCTTTGCCCCGGCCAACAGCTATCATTGTTTAAGGATGTTCTGCTTATTTATCAAAGCTGGATGACCTACAGTGTCATCCTATCTATTCCGTCAGCATTTTAATGTCCATGAGTATTTGGTGTGGTGTACATTTATAAGTTACTTGCTGCATATCCATTCAGGGATGAAACTTGCTTACTACATTCTATTGATCTCACTTTGCAGACAAACCTGTCAAGAAACAGTAGTAAACTCGCACCAGTGTTTCTGGTTCTGGGACAACTGAGACCGCACTTTGTGTAGGTGAAAATTGCTTACACAGACATGAAGGCCTGCTTGGTCTATCTCAGCCTGTCACTGAACAGTTGTTCTGGAATTTGATGGAGGAGATGAAGCCTAGCTCATGTCTCCTGTTGAGTGGACATTCATCTGCACATACAATTACATTCTGTAATTGTCTGTCAGATTCACTAGTGAGAACATTACTCTGTAGATAAGCAATATCAAGTCTCAGGAATCTTAAATTTATAATCTACCTCTTTATTGGTTTTGTAGGTTGTTTGTTTTTTTTCAAAACCACAAATAAAATAATTAGAAAATTAATAGAAGCACGAATAAATTTTCTCTGTAAAATGATAGTTTAGAATATTAACAGACTCTGATGCTCATGTTGGAAAGAAAAAGAAGAAAACCTCAAGGCTTCTCATGCATTTCACAGCAGAAGTTAAGAATCACCCCGGGTTTGCGTTGGTGTGGGAGACTGGACTGTTAATGGTTAATGACTCAAAACATTTGCCTATTTGTGAAGGTGACAGGATGCTTTGTTGAAGCTGGGCTTTGAGGCTGACAATAAGTAGACCCTGCAAGAGGGGGTGGTGCTCTTTATCACGGTAATTGTCCTCTGCTCAGTCATAAAACTACCCCTCTCCCCGCCCTGTGGTGAAGCTCTAATGACTGGCTCAACTGTGTTGACATGAGAGGCAGCTGTCATGTCTTAGAAGGTCTCATAAATCATCAAATACCCCCAAAGCACCCCAGCCTGATCTCTGAGGCCTTCCACCAGAGGAATGAAAGCTCCATCCCCCACAGGGAAGTACCAGGGCATTCTCATCTGAACCTAAGCACATCTTAACCCATCAGACTTTGTGTTTCATGGGCTTCTTCCCCCACAGCCGATGGATCAAGACCATCACTTCGACCAACAGACAACAATCAAGTCTTGTCGTGAGATCTACGGGTGGTGATATGTTTTTACTCTTATCCTTTCGCTCTCTTTCTTTCTTTTTCTTTATACATCTCCTTAGGTAATATTTTTATGCTTTCATATTGCTATATTACTATTGATAATAATAACCAAAATGGCTACATACCTGCTTTCCATTGCAACCAAGTTGTTCTACAATAAACCCTACATATATATATTTACGAACACAAATCATTCAGTGTTGCCTCACGCTAATCCACCCCAAGGGATCTATTAATAAGAACCTGGGTTACCCTCGCCATCTGAGTGGGTTGTTACTTGCTTATGCCAGTAAGAGCATGTCTCTATTGTGCTGAGTGTAAATGAGCACCGTGCTGCAAGTGACTTGCCTTCAACTCTTCTTGTAGCCAAAAGTAACTCACACAGCAAATTTTCCCTCCTGTAGGTGGGGAGCAATCTGGTAGTAACAAGCAGTGTGCAGCTTATCACACTTGCCCCTACCCTTCCCTTGCTAGCCTCAAAACACCCTTTTCACCAACTCTGGTACCACACTGTTTTTAAGGGAGGGTAAACAAAAATAGCTCCTATATTCACCTGAGGACCACACATGCCCAAGACCATTGTCATGCAAGCCGAAGAACCTTTGTTCACTTCCTATGACATGGTACTTCTGTCAGTGAGGTTTCCATGCCAAAGCTCCTTATTCCTTCTTCTTATTCTGTCTTGAAAATTGCCTCATGATTTTGCTGTGCAAAAGGATATTTAATTCATAGTTTTGTTTTCATGGGCATTGGGTTTTTTGCTGTTCAGCTCACAAACATGAGCAATTTCCCATCCTTACTTTCCTATGAAATGCAGCTGAAAGATGATCTCTAGTTCTTCTATAAAGGGAATGCATGACAAGGGAGTTATAAAAATAATCTTGCCACCAAAAAGAATACACTTCTTTGCAGCAAAAACATAATTAAGTGAAGGATTTATTTCAGCATGGAGAAAGAGGATGGGGTGGTGATCAGGATGTGAACATATGCAGACTTTACAAGATAACAGTTTGCTTAATCTACTTAACTGGGAATTAAAATTAGAACTATTGAAGTCTCATAGCTGTAGTGAATTCACACACAGACAAAAAAGCTGAAATGACAAACTAAGTCAAACAAAGCTAAAGATAACAAAGAAACATTTGTATTTGAGAGAAAGACATTAATTCAGTCGATGTTAATGGCTACAGAAATAGAAATTATAAAGCTGGCAGTCAAATGAAGGAAAGACACAAGTATTTGGCACAAATACTAGAAGACAAAGACAGTAATTTAATAGTAACTCAGTAGGACGCAAAAGCCATGATGACTAAGAATGGGCACGAGAGCCCATATAAGGAGCTTTGAAGTGGCAGTCAGTGAGCTTTCTCAGCCAGGAACAGGGACTTTCAGTAGATTTTGAACCTTCTGGAGAACCCACAACAGCTAGGACAACCATTGCTACTTCAAAGTTAATATCTAGGTAAAGGATTGGGAAGGCAGCTTTGTATACAGGTGCACACGGAACTGAACATGAACTACCTCTCCCTCAACTTGCTTGTTCAAGAGCCACATTTCCCACAAGCTTGTAACCCAAATCCTAGAGATCTAGTGCTGTCTTCAGCAGCATTTGGGCTACATCTAAATCCTTTATTGAAAGATTAGTGCTTAGTCTTTAGGTGTGTAAGCTGGGAGATGTTTACTAAAAAACCCAAGAGACTGTCATCTGTGCCTGCTACCAGACAACTACATCCATTTGAAGAAGGGTATTAACAAACAGGCAGGAAGAAAGCAGAGACAAGAAGGAAGTCATGAAATAGGTCTCAAAACATGCGTTATAATAAGACCCAGAAAACTTGAACTATTTGTCTTATCATAGAAATTACTTCATCTAAGCCTAAGTACCTCATAAAGACAGAAATTTGACAGGGCTCTTCGTTCTGCTTTTCCTGGACTTTCTGATTTTATTTCACTGACTCTGCTTGGACCACTTTTTCTTTCTCTCTTATTAAGGAATCTGATCTTATTTTTCTTCACCTCTTTCTTTTTTTTAGCTTTAGTTTCCCTTCTCCCCTTCTTAGTTTGTGCTCCTTTCAATCCCTCCTTTGCCTTTCCTTCACATTTTCAGCCTTTGTCTTCTGTCACTTTTTTGTCCTGTTCATTTTTCCAATCAAATTATTTAATATGATCACATATGGAATAAGTCTTTCAGGAAACACAAACATAAGTTACTAACAACTCTCAAATAATACACAAAATGTATCCATTATTCTAGGAAGAAGATTAAAAAATGGCTCACAGTATTAACATCAAAGCACACAGAGTTGATTTATGAACATGCTGAATTGCAGCATCTTAGCTAATTGCTTCTGATTCTGGCTTTGACAGCTTTGCTCATGGTGAATTTTTTAAAATAAAAAGGCATAAATGTTGAAATCACTTTAAAGAGTCAGCAGAATGCATACATATACCTTTATCCATAAAGAGCAAGTCACAGCGAGGGGCAATCTTACTGTTCTGGAAATTCTGACAGGTGTGTCTGAAAGGCATTATCTTCTTAAGGACTCCTATCATCCTTTCTGAGATAAGCTGATGCATTCAATTACATTCCTGGTGTGCTGCCCTGGAGTCTTGCAATTATTTATTCTCTCACAGATGCAGCAGGCTTTCAAGCCCTTCTGTCTGTTCCCTACAGGACCCTATAGTCCAAATTGGTGAAACTAACTTTTATCTAGTCACTGGAACTAATCACTGGAGCAAAATGCTGCAATTTAGCTTCCAGGCAGAAAATAATTTATTTTTTTTATATCTGACTGAGAGATTTACACAGAAGTCTGACATACTTTACTTAGTTCATCTGACCCTCACATCTTTCAGTGTATTTGTGGAACACTCCTACAATTCTCTGTGAATATATGGAATCTGGGTTTAATGGTCAAGCATGAAAAAAGTTCTCATCACAGGCACGTTTCTCCTGAACACATCCAGATCACTTTTTTTCACTTAGTCGTGACTCATGTATTTTTCATTTTTATGCCGTGCTATTTCTGTGAATAAATCCATTTACCAAGGCTGATGTATATACAGGGTTCACCTTTTTCTTAAAGGCAATAGATATTCTTGTTAGTTGTTAACTTTCCATTTCAGACATTGCTGTTCTATCAAAGGCAATCTATTTAAATTTATTTGCCATGAAATGTACACATTACTGCTCCTGGAGAGCCAGAATTTGGCTTTTGAACACCTGAGAAGGAGCCCAGCTGTTCAAAAGTTAAATATTCTACAAGTAAGACTTAAGACTTTGTTCACATTGCAGTGTTCAGTTCAAAAGTACAACAGTACCTCAAGGATACTAAGGAATTTGTATGAGAAACTGAAACAAAAAAAAAAAGTTATAGATAATTATAATGAGATTGTTCCAGGAAAATATTGTAGATACAGAATATAGCCCAGGTGCCTCAGCAGAGGCTTGCTTCTTCTTTCTTTTTCTTAATAAATGTATTAATTTATTTGTATGTTTAATGTTAGCAGTTTTCTCCAAAAAAAATGAGGAGAGGTAAGGAATACACAACAGACAGAAAATTAAGGAGATAACTGTTTGAAAGGCAGGATTAGAGACCTCAGAAGGGCAGTAAGAAAGTCACAGATCACTGAGTCCCCTGCACAGAGTGGAAGGTAAAAGTGAATTAGGAGTGAAGACAGAAGTTAACTTAATAAGGTGGCAAGGAATCCATAAATGCTAATGGTGCTAATGGGTCTTGGCAAGAGGAGAACTTCCTCTGTGTTAGAGATAGCTGAACCTGGGGGGCAGTGGGAGCCAGGGCATCTCCTGCCATCTCAGCCCCATGTATGTGAGGCTGCTGCAGTTTCTTCTCCCTGGGTGCAGGCAGAAGAGGCGCTGAGCACCCACTCCTGACAGCTGCATGTGTGTACTCACGCTACCCACCCAGCCAGCCACACAGGTCAACACAGAGAAAGCACTGCCTTACACATCCCTCAGGTGAACATGAAGAGCAGAGGTGGCCCAGTCCTGTTCCTTCTCTCATGCTCATCAAGCCTAGAGTCTGTCTGCTAAGTGCAATATAGCACACATGATATATGGACCACTGCTGCTGTTAGCCTCCTCAGTCTCTCCAGGAGCAGCCCCTGGTGCCCCTGCCATGCTCCAGTTGTTGGCATGAGCCCATGAGGTTCATTGCTCACTCTAGCTGCTATGCACAGATCTCTCATGTTCATCAGTTAGTAGCTAGTATGGGCTAAGATTTGTTGGTGTTCACACATACTCACGTAGACCAGAGAGCACAGGCACAAGGCAGGCAGTCAAATTTAAGTAGAATAGAGGACAGACTGTGCTCATCAAACACAAGGCTCTGTCAGACCAGCTGCTGATCTTTACACTTAGTTAACTCTTTCTTACCCTTTTCTTTCTTTTTTTCCATTTTTGTTCCTCCTCAGCCCACCTTGCCCTCTCTCTTTCCCCAGCTTTTGTCCTTTCCCACCAACTCATCTTGACCGGTTTCACTCCAGGGTCAATCTTTCTCCTGTCCCTTGGAGAGCAGCTGAGTTGTCCATTTCCACTGCTTAGATTATTGGGGTTCCTCTGCCTGTCATTGTTCCTCCAGTCTTCACTGGGTTTTTGAGTTTCATATGATTAGTCTTTAATCATTTTACTGAGGAGCCTTCTGCAAAGAATAACCATGCCATGAATAACAGAATAACAGAAAGAATAAACACCAGCAGAGTTATTCATCTGGGGCCAATGAAAGAAACACTCATAAAATAAGAATAATCAGTCTTAAATAAGTAGGTATCATGACAGAATTGCCACATAAGATCAGCTAAGACAGTAAAAGAAGTATAGGAAAAGGTGAACTGCCTAAACCAGAGGCATAAAGTGGAAGCACAACATCTCAGGCTACCTCATCAATGAGGCATGACATACACTCCCAAGTCAGACTGTGTCCAGAAGGCCTCTGGCTGCACACTCATCAAAGTACACACTAATCACCTCTCTGTTCTCCCCACAGATAAATCGTCACTCTTTATGAAAGTTTCAAATGGAGTTGTGGAGAAATGTGTGTCCTATCGTACATGGGCCAGTGCAGCTGGTGTTTGAGATCAGAGGTAAGAAGACATTAACATGGGTATTTCTCATGTGCTGGAGGGCCAGGTGGGCTGCATTTAAAATGTTCATTTGACTGCACATATCCTTGAGCCAATACTTCATTTTCAGCTGTGCAAAACAGGACATATACTTTTAGTGCACATAAAATAAAGCAACATCTCTGTCATCCCTGCTGTCTGGAGTCATACAACTGCAATTCATAAGAAGATTTGAAAAGCACTTACATATGAATTTCCATCTAAAAGCAAAGGTACTACCATCTACCACCAGTTGTGTCAATATAATGACAAACACATCTAAGGGAGAGGAAGGCACTTGGCCACATGTGCTTTGGGGCAGATCCATGTGTCCCACACCAAAACCAGTACCTGAGTTTGTGACAGACAATACTCCAGGGCGATGGAACTGCACCCTCCCTGCTGTTCAGAGAATCACAGAATATGCTAAGTTGGAAGGGACTCACGAGGATCATCGAGTCCAACCCTTAGCCTTGTACAAGACCATCCCCAAGAGTCACACCATGTGCCTGAGAGTATCATCCAAATGCTTCTTGAACTCTCTCAGGCTTGGTACTGTGACTACTTCCCTAGGGAGCCTGTTCTAGTGCCCAACCACCCTCAGAGTGAAGAACCTTTTTCTAATATCCAACCTAAACCTCCCCTGACACAATTTTAAGCCATTCCCTTGGGTTCTGTCACTGGTTGCCACAGAGAGACCAGTGCCTGCCCCTCCTCTTCCCCTCAGAAGAAAGTTGTAGACTGCAATGAGGTCTCCCCTCAGACTCCTCTTCTCCAGGCTGAACACACCAAGTGACTTCAGCCGCTCCTCCTACGGCTTCCCCTCAAGGCCCTTTGCCATCTTCATTACCCTCCTTTGGACACTCTCTAAGAGCTTAATATCTTATATTACAGTGCCCGAAACTGCACACAATATTCAAGGTGAGGCCATACCAGTGCAGAGTAGAGTGGGTGTTAAATTGGTACTCTCTTACATGCTTTTAGCTATAGCTTAATTTCAGCTTTAGTTAAATAATACTTACTCACATGATTCCTAGATCTGCTTGGGGCATAAACACTGGTCAAGGTCAACTTCCCAAATAACACTGATCTCTCCTCTGTGGTGACCAGTGACAGGACCCGAGGAAATGGCCTGAAGTTGTGACAGAGGAGGTTTAGGTTGGATATTAGAAAAAGGTTCTTCATCCAGCAGGTGATTGGGCACTGGAACAGGCTCCCCAGGGCAGTGGTCACAGCACCAATCCTGAGAGAGTTCAAGAAGCATTTGGATGACACTTTCAGGCACATGGTGTGACTCTTGGGGATGGTCTTGTACAAGGCTAAGGGTTGGACTTGATAATTGTTGTGGATCCCTTCCAATTCATCATATTCTGTGATTTTGTGACTCTGTGACATTTTGATGTGATCACCCAGTTTGGGAGATAACAGTTTAGAGGACACAGACAAGGTTCATTTAGCACCATTTGCCTTCACACTGAGAACAGTCATTTAACATACTGCTTTAAGTCTACACAGGGCTATTGTGGATGGCCATAGATCCAGTGTGGGATACAGGTGCTACACCAAACTGCTATTCTTGAAAATCCAACTGAGTTACCAGGAATTGTACTATTTCTGCAGCATTCCTGATGAGATAGGGAGCTACACTGCATAAAGAAATACTTGGAGAAACTGGGACTAAAGCAAACATTTCACCAAAAGGAGGAAAAAACCCAGTTTTTTATTATGTTCTTTTCTGAGCATAAAGAGAGGTCAGCAAAAACTAGGATCAAGAGTAATGTACATTAAAGAAGAACACTTGTGATTCACAGCATCTTTCAGCACCTTTTCAAGGGACATGTAGCCTAAAATAATAGGTATTCAGAGTAGGATTTCCACAACACTGCTTTGGAAACAATGCACATTATCTTTTCAAGGGACTTTGAACTCATGAACATATTCACTAAACTTCCAAATATAACAAATATAGCAAAATGTTTCATCTTTTCCTCTAATTTAATCCGTTGGCATTTTAAAGTGCAGCTACAGTGGTATTTATGATTATCTCAAAGAAAGAACTGGATTTTCATGATACTTAATGCCACACAAAATAGCTGCAGAAATCATACCATTTTCACTACAGATACTAAAGATATGATTAAGGAACAAAATGTCTGGTTTTAATCAAAGAGCAGAAAAAACCAAAGAGATGTATTCAGTGTTTTCTTTTTTTTTTTTAATTTCAGTGTTTACTTTAAACACGATGATTTTAATTTGAAAATAAAAAATGTTATTTCAGAGGTAGAGATTCTGTTAAAATAAATTTGGAAGTGCTTAAAGTCAGTTTGTCATGTTGTACCCAGAAGGTAGAAAAGTGTAAAAACTCTTTCTCTAGATGACCTTTTTTATATGGTCAGAACTCCTCAGACAATGTATCGCTGCTTCAGTAGCTGTGAGAACCATCTTAAAGTTCTAGGGCTTTTTCGTGATGGTGAGAGGGTGGAGGAAGGTGTTTTCTTATGTTATATTGGACACTGCCTGCCTGAACTGTAGCACACCTCTTGGTTGCCTTTTAAAAAAATGAATTCATGCCCCAGGTAACTTCTAAGTTGGAAGATGGACAGAAAATACAATGTGTCACAGTTTGAGATTACCCCCCCTGAGAGTCGGGGGCTCAGAGGTGGTTGGGTGCCAGGGCAGTGTCTTCTGGAGGGCCAATCACCGTCCATGTTGTTCGCTTCTGCCAAAAAATCATATATCAACAACCAGACTGGAAAAGAAGGTAGTAGTAGTAGTTGTTGTTGTTGGAGGAGAATGGCCACGTTGTGAAAGCCACGAGCTGAGGGGCCCGGAGCCCCACTGGGGGCTGGGGCCCCGGGGCTACAGGGACTTGGAACAGTGTTAGACTGGGCTAAGTATCTGTAGCAGAGAAGCTGGGAGGTTTTTTCCCTCCACTGTGGACAGCAGGAGCAGCGACAACAGGACAGCAGTGAACAGAGGCTATGGCTGAAAGCCAAGAGATAAGAACTAAAGAAGCAGCAAAGCCGGCATGCAGCCAAGGAGGAGAAACACAGAGTTGTCTGAAGAGAAAGAGAATCAGCACAGAGAAGAACTAATTTTTATGGACAGAGGTTGGGGTAAGAACTGAAAACCAAAACCCCAAACTCCTTTTGAGATCTCTCCTAAAGTGGAGGGGGTGGACTCCTATTGGATGAAAGTCCTAAAATGCAGCATGCACTGCAGAGAGAGAAAGAGCTGAGAAGTGCAGGCTTCCCTGAGTCCCACTGGGGGCTGGGCTCCTCCCATCTAGGGGGCTACAGGGAAAAGAAGTGTAGTTGTTGTAGAAGTTGTTGTTGTTGTTGAAGAGTGGCCATGTTCTAAAGCCACGAGGGGAAGGGACAGGAGCCCGGCTGGGGGCTCTGCCCCCACCCCCAGCCGGGGGGCTACAGGCACTTGGAACAGTGTTAGACTGGACTAAGTATCTGTAGCTGAGAAGCTGGGAGTTTTTCTCCACCGTGAGCAGCAGCAGGAGCAGCGGCAGAAACAGCACTGAATGGAGGCTATGGCAGAGAGCCAGAAGAGATAAGAACAAGCAGCAAAGACAGGCATGCAGCAACACAGAGAGAACTCCTGCAAGGAGAGAGAGAAAAAAAGAGAGAGAGCCAGCAGCAGAGAGAGAACTAAGCCCTACAAGGACAGAGCTTGGGGTAAGAACTAAAACCAAAACCCCAAACTCCTTTGAGATCCCTCTTAAAGTGGAGGGGGTGGACTCCTACTGAATGGAAGTCCTAAAATGCAGCATGCACTGCAGAGAGAGAGAGAGCTGAGAAGCTCAGGCTTCCCGGAGCTGGACGGGGACGGCCGAAGGAATGTGGAGAAGAGCTTTGCCACCCCCGCTGCTGCCAAGCTAAGCTAGCAGCCTGAGATCAGAGCACGGGAGCTCTAAGGGAATTTGAATCCCCTGAGGATAAGGACCGTCATGAAGGCTTCTGCACTTTGTTGATATGACGTGGTGAAGCGACCTTTGTCCTGGTGAAAGCAGCCCACAGAAGAGAAAAACCCTTGCTTGGAGTCGAAGGGCTGAGAGGGGCTTGGAGGCCTCCCTCGTGTGTATTTGGTAAAAGTGATCCAGCTACAGCTGCTGCATGGAAGGAGAGAAACTGCTGCCCTAGAGAGACTGCTGCTCTGAGAGTGGAAAGGATCTCTTCCTTCTTCCCTCCTGGACTTTTATTTGGAGGAAGAAGAGATTTGATCCATTGTAAATACTGCTTTATCATGGTAGAGGTAGTTGAGATTGTGTGTGTAATGTATTATAATATTCATTTGTACAGTCATTGTAATATAATCCCTTCCCCCCATTTTGAGTCTCGTGTTTTTGTCTGGAAAACCCATCTCACACTGGGTTGAGATGAGGGAGGGGGGCTTGGACTAGGGAATTGGATTTTGGGGCTCTCAAACCATTACACAATGTTACTTGGCCCTGCCGCATTGGAGCAGTGGAGTAAATTTCATGCACTAGAAAAGCCAGATCACAGGGCAGCTACTTCGTGTACCGTATTGTAGATGTCAGTACATCCCTAAATGTCTTGAAGAGAGAGGCAAAGACTGCTTAGTAGTTAAAACCTGCAGCTTACATTCTTAGTTCAAACTGTTGTCTCCTATAAAGAGCCTGTCTTGAGAAGCGGGAGGCTTGGGCTGGTCACAATAACCAATTGCCCAATTCTCGGAAGCCTACCATCTTACTGCATAGCCTACCCCACTCAAACAGGTACTGGCTGGGGCACAGAACAGGGTGAGTAGGCATCCTCAGAAGTGCTAGGTGGCAGGAAGAGGTGCTCAGTGACCACTTGTGGACTAGTAAAGCTTTCTCGGTGTCTACAGTGCAACATGCTGGTCACTTGCAGCACTTGGATCTGCCTTATGACAGTATGGTGTGGCAGAGGCAACATCACCACAGAGGTGGCCCAGCAAGCATGTTCAAGGGGCCCTAAGAAAACTGAAATGAGGCAAGAACATAGTATGTTTTAAAATAGTATCACCTAGATTAACAGCAAAATCAGAGTGCCACCATCATATAAACAGCAAGTTGGGGGGAAATTTTCCCAGAAACTTTTTTTTTGCATTGCCCTCCTTTCAGAAAAGAGGGAACAGAGGCTGGATGTCAGAGTATTTTGAGCAAAATAAAATTATTAAGATGTTCCAGTCTGCTCTCAGAAAAAAATAAACAGGTGTGCACCCCTTGTGCTTGGGATAAAGTCAAATGCTTTCACTGCCTTGTCCCAAAATTAGATTGATATTTAAACACCATTCAAGCAGCTTCCTTAGCTATTGTAACGCAGCATTTACATTTGGCAGAGCTCTTGCTTACTCCTGTCAGCAAGGGACCCAGCCCTTCTCATTTACACTGAACCTGACAGCAGAGTCTCAGAGATGAGTATAACAGATTTAGGCACTGAATTAAGCTCTGCTCCACACCTGGTTTTGTTTTCTTGTCTGAAAGGTGAACTCTGAACTGTTGAGGATTTGTATAGGATGTAAAAGTTCTCATGATAAATGAGCGGCTCAGAGACTTTAGGGTTTTCATGACTATCTTGATTATGATTTGCACCATTCTCTAGCTGGAAGACTTACAGTGGTAATGAAGATTTCATTGAAAGACGAAAACAAAACAAGAAGATACTTTGTTGAATTTGATTTTAACTGGAAGAAAAAAAACCTATAATCTAGTCTTGTTAATTTGTCACAAATACTGTCAACCTTCTGTCCTCCAAAGACAATGCTCTTCAAAAAAAGTCTTAAATTTTTTTTTAAAGTTTCTATTTATAAGAAAAGACTGAAGACATATGCCACGTAGATGAATTAAATTAGAGGACAATATTAGATATAATTAATAAAATTTCTCCTTCTTTCTTAAACACACCCTTTTGCTGAAGGCAAACCATTTCTTCTTTACATAAAACTCCAGATCTTAACCAACAAGCATACTGAATTACCACAATGGGAGAACTTCAGTGTTAAAATGGTAGCATATAGAAAATACCATTTTCAGTAAGCTAAATGACACTGTAAAATAATTTTAGCAAGATTGTAATGTGATTTTACTGTGCCTTATAAGGCATTTTTATTAATAGACAGAATATTGATGAATTACACTTAAGGATGAATACTAGAAATTGAATCCTTCCCAGTCATGTGCACCATTCCATTTGCTGCTCTTACTTACACAGAGTGCCAACATTGCTTTCACATGCCTATATTTTGGTGTTGTGTTTTTCAGAACACTAGCCTAAAGACCACAGAACATTGTAGGCAAAAAAAAAAAATCTATTAAATATTTTGTACCCTATTACTTATTGCTTGAAATTTGTGGACAGGAGGAGGGAGGAGGAATATAGAGAATATTTGGCAGTCAGGGAGTTATGTGCCTATTGTAATTAAAATCAATATTTTTTTCAAAATGTTGGAATTATAATGACAAAAGTATAGTTTTATACAACAGTAATAATTTTAATTGCCAATATTATTATTACCGACTGGCACCCAGTACAAGAAAGACATGAACCTGTTGGAGCGGGTCCAGATGAGCGCTAAAAAAATGATCAGGGGGCTGAAACACTTCTCCTAAAGAAGAAAAGCTGAGAGAGTTGTGGTTGTTCAGCCTGGAGAAGGCTCTGGGGGCCCCTTATTGCACCTCACAATATATAAATGGAGGTTAAAGGAAAGATGGAGAGAGACTTTTTGCCAGGGCACGTGGTGATAAGACAAGGGACAATGGTTTTAAACTCCAAGAGGGTAGATTTAGATTAGATATAAGGAAGGAATTTTTTATAATGAGGGTGGCAAGGCACTGGAGATTGCCCAGACCATCTGGGGATGCTCCATCCCTGGAAGTGTGTCAGGACAGGTTGGATGGAACTTTGAGCAACCTGGTCTAGTAGAAGGCCTCCTTGACCATGGATGGGGGCTTGGAACTAGATGATCTTTAAGGTCCCTTCCAACCCAAACCATTCTATGATTCCCTAAAAAGTAGTTGCTGAAGCAGTAATGGTATCATGGGTTATCTACCATCTTATGGAAAAGCAGTAAAACATATATCCAATTCTGTTTTCCCCCTAGAAGTGAAACACATGCTGAGGTTCACTCTGACCCTTCTGAGCTTTAGTTTCAACATTTTCCCCTCAAACACTGCAAAATGTCAACAGCATATAGACAGCACATGATTAGTTCCGCCCTCAAGTACTGACTAAAGAAAGTAGTTAGGTGAGAGTGGTTGTGTTACCAAAATACAATTGCAGTTTTTCACTTCAGCTCTTCACTGGGTCTGGATAAAAATAATTTCTGGATATTTAAGATAAAACATATGCTGTCAAAATACTATCTTCAATTAATTAGATTCTTCTGGATATAATTTCAAATGTGTGTTGTAGTTTGCTACATCGGAACCCATGCCACCGCCTTGGAGGCATAGGACTTTTCTTTGGACCAAATATCCTTCCAGGTTATGTTTTAAGCTACGGGAGAAGGGGGCAGCTAGGTAATATTTTCTGCTATTGACGGGTTTTTTTGCTTCTTTCCATTTTTAGCAAAATTATTATTTGTCCTTCTTCATTAAGACTCCTCGTAATTTTTACCTTGCCTATATTGAAGGGAGGATTAATCTCATTAGAGGTCTCACCTCCTGAATAAATTGTCATTAAACCAAGACAATGTGACCCTGTGTTCAGCTAAATTCCACTTTAGGAACAAAATGCCCTATAAAATCATGCTTAGAGGCATCCTGTCCCTTGCAGTTTGTACAGAATTATTTTGTGGAAAGCTTTCACAGTGAAATTCTTCATTAAGTTTTCTCTGAACGGCCTCTTAGAATGAAACAGTAATCTCTTACAAATAATCACACTTACTTGAGATATGGCATTCTTACCTGCCTGGTCTTTTTCTTTAGAACATCACCTAGACAACCTGATAGTGCATTTCTGAGACACTGGCATATGCATATGTTTAAGAGTATCACATTTCAAACTCCTGCCTGCTATTACTGTACTTCCTTTTCAAGTCTTTCAGCTCTTCCTCCAACTTCTTTTGAAGTGCATTTGAAAGGCACTATACAGTACTTATTTACATAATAATACTGTATAATGATACTTGCATTGTACTGCATTTGGTGTCTGCTACTGCAGTGACCCATGGCTTTCATTAAGGTGACATAATGGTAGCCATTAGACTTCAAATAGATAAATCTTGAAAGTATCACGATGAGGCACAGTTGATAAATGCTAAGTGATCTTCTAATGAAGTATTTTGTGAGATAGGAGAAAACCTCAAAGACTGATGACTCTTAAGGAATAATATGACTTCTCGAGCACTTTATCATCTTAAGGAGTAATTGTGCAGCTTACTTTATAACAGTTAATTTCAAATATTCACAGATGTTTTCTACATGCTGCATAATAAATAGACACATCGGCAGTGATTAAGTGGCTTTCTTCCATTCCATAAGTTGTTGACATCAAGGACCCAAGCTCTTTGTTGCAAACTAAGAAAAGCACTGGCTAAGTTTTATTCCTTGTCATCTTGCTGAAAGAAGACCAGTTGGTATTCTACTGTGTCAGATTTGCAAGCCACTTAACAAACAGGTTATTATTTTTTATAAATCCATAATTTGTTAATGAATGTTATATACTGATGTCTAGTCTGTATAGTAATCAGTATTTCTGGGGAATTTTTTTCCCAATTCGAGAGAAAAAACAGAAGCAACTATTTCTTTTGTTCAGAATCTAGTGAGTGCATGAAACTTTATAAAATACTCTATCAGTTGCTCCAGCTTATAGAATAATTGTCACAGGTCTGGCCAACAGGGCAGCAACAGGGCAGCAATGGATTGCAACAGCTTGGAGTGACATCTAACAGTATATTCTTAGTACTGTGCACTCTGTGGTGTATTTTACATGCTGCCTGCCAGAAAGTTAATTACATTTTTTAGAAGACTCAGCTCACAGTTATCCACACTTGATCTTCAGCACTAAGATTTCAGAGCATGCTTGGAACAAAACCTGCTGTTAGCAAAGTCAGTGTCAACAGGGAGGATGGTCAGTAGTGTGCGGAGGTGCTCTCTCCTACCTTTGTCCACAGGAACATGTGAGCACTTCCCCTGTAAAATCACCTTAGCCCCAGGAACTTAAAGGGTAGTTTCTTCACTTTATGCAGCCTGTACTGGAAACATCTGAGGTGCTTGCAGGACAAAAATAATGAATAAGAGTTGCTGCATCTTTTCCACTCATGAGCACCTGAACGACTTTTAATTTGGTCCAAGTTATTGCTTTGTATAAAACTACCAGAGGGGAAAGTAATAACTGATTTATTGTTAACTGCCATATAGATCTAGCTAAAACTCTGACCTGCAGCAGTTTTTCAGCTACTTAACCTTCTTCCGTCATTGTTAAATGAGCTTCTGTTATTAACAAACTGACTCCCATACGAAGAAAGCATAGAAAAAGTTACTATTTAAATGATAACATTTTTTTTCTCTTCAGTTCTGTAAAGTTCAGATTGATGCCCCACAAGGCAAAAACACTTTGCCCCACATTGCTCATAATGATATCTGGTTGATTAAGACTCTAGAGTGACCAAACTATAATGACCAAAAAAGCAGTTTGCAGCAAAGGACAATATTTCTATAAGCAGCTTGAAGTCTAAGAATTCTATATTTCATATTTGATATGACCCAGGAAGCACATATCCTAAATTTCTCTACAGTCATTTTCCTTCTACTTATCTTAATTATTGTGCTTAAAGTTGTTGTCCAGAGGTCTATAAGCTTTCCTTAGAAAATGTATTGTATACTAACATGTCTTTAGGGTTCCCCTTGGTCATTTTCTTTACCAGCTGAAAGTTGCACAATCAAAAGTGGAATTTTCATTCTGCTCAAGTTCTGCTCTGGGTTTCTCAGGTTGTAGACTCCAGCATGAGTTTACAGTGTGCCTTTGTATGTTGTAGTAAGCAGCCTTTAGGTCCTCATATCTTCTTTAAGTGAAAAATTTACACGCCCCAAAGAAGAAGTCACAGTTCACTTCCTTTAGCACACTGAGAACTCTCTCCTTTCAGGGCCGTCAGAGGCATTTCCCCTGGATCTCAGAAATACATAGTCTTTTTTTTAGGTATTTTTCTGCCTTCCCTCCAAATTTTCCAAGTCCTTTTTTAGTGATGACAGTAGAGTTATACTCAGTATTCCAGTCCAGTATTGGTCTATGCTAACATAAAAATCATCTCACTGCTCACCTATCTAGACACCCTAGGATAATGTTAACAATTTAATTACAGACTGCACTGACTGCTTATATTAAGTTGCTAGTATTTTCAAGGTCTAAGTAGTTTTCAGAGGCAGGATTTTCTGTATCTGAATCCTTAAAATTAGACCTGTTTTTATTAAGGCATCCCTCTAGATGAAGGTGCAGGACTAAGATAGAGAAATTCTGAGGGGTTAGAGCAGGCCTCGAATTATGATTACATTGGGATGCAACCTCATACCTCTCAAAATGTAACTTAATCTAGAAAAGTTTATAGCAAGTTTTTCTCAGTTCTCCTTATTTTTTCCTGCATCCTTTTTGTCCCTACATATGTAATATATATAATTTGACAGTCAGCATTTCCCTGTAAAATTTACAATTAAAATACCTCTTTTGTACTGCCATTTAATAAGAGGCCATTCAGTCCTTCTAATTAGTCACATTCCTTTCATTCCTTTTTTTTAATTCTGAAAGTCTTTCTTCTGATTTCATGTTCAAAAATTGCTAAAAGGAAAATTTTAAAAGATTGCAGAATGCTACACTGCAGAGTGATATTGCAGATAAAGACATAGCAAACAATGGAATATGTGGGCTACTGTTTGCCTTTGTCTATAAACTGGACAAATGTTGAGTTTGCCTGTGCCTATGTGACTTAAGTTGATTTTTTTGTTAATTTTACAGATAAACATTTGTTAGGAAAACCACTGACTTGCCAATTAGTGACTATGAAGGAAATATTACAGAGTATTAAATGATGCCTTAAACCCCAATGGTTTTCTTATTTTTCTACCTTATGAGTTTTATAGGTAATAGAAGTAGATTTTAGAAACACTCCTTTCTCCCTCCTCCCCATAGTACCCCTTAGTTTATACATTCCTTAATCCTCTCACCCCATTCCATACACCCCATATCAACCCTATTCCATATCCAGTAGAAGATGTTTTGTCTCTTGTCAAGGCAAGCCTGTCTTGTTTGGGGAACGCTTGTATCTTGGCCTAAACCGCAGGACAGAGTCAAGGAACTGGGTGACTCTGCTCTCTGTACCCTGAAAGATGATGAAGGATGATGAAGAGGGGGTCCCAAAAAGCCCCCCGACCCAATTCCAGGAGGTGGGCCAGGGGGTGGACCAGAGCAAAAGCCACGGGGAGGACACACTTGGGATTGGCCAGATATTGTTATAAATGTAACATCTCGGGCACAGCCCGGCGCGCGCGTCGTGTAACATCTCTTGCCTTGGCACCATTAAATCCTTTCCTTATCTCACCCCAGCTAACGGCTCCTAGATTTTTTCCTTAGCACCAGCTGAGCAGGCATCAAAATGAAAGCAAGCTCTGAGATGTTAATGTTAGGCTTGTCTTTGAACAAGGCAAGTAATGAAAATATATTTTATGACTCTAATAACATAACAACTTAAGCAGCACAGCTTAGATGATGAATGTCAAGGATCAAAATAGATTATTTGGGAATGACAAAAATTTAGAAAATAATTTTTTTAATAGTCTGCAGAGAAGATATTGAATTTGGGGAATAATTCACCTAATCAGACTTCTAAAAATGTTTTGGCCCTTCAGATCCATCAAAATAAGTGTTAACTTAGTTAAGCAGCTTAGCTTGAGAGGCATTATTTTAGTTGTGTGGTTCTATTTTCATGTGCTTTAGAGGTTAGATCAAGCTTTACATATGGAGAACAGCTACGAGTGTCCTTTATTTACATACTGCCTCTTGGCCCAATAGAGCCATACATGATTTGCATGCTAAGTTCTATGGCTGTTCTGTGAGCACAGCTTTCAGTGAAGTCTATAAACAAAATACCCAGTGAATCAGACTCCAAACAGTCCCAAGCTCTCTTCCTTAATCAGAGAAAGACCACAAGCACAACCTCTCTACTCATATAACTTACTGATATTATACAATGGATATAGCATGCAAGGGAAAGCATAAGACTTTAGCCATGCAATCAAGAACTCTGAAATTTGGAGTGGACACTGGAAACAGCATTCTGTTCTTTCTCGTGAAAAAATCCCAGGGCTTCTGTAACTGCAAGTGGTTATGGCCTTCCTTTTAATAGCCATACTTAGAGCATAAATCTCCTCCCCAACAAGCAAATCCACTTGATATGAATAGCGATTCATATGGTGCTATTGCATGCTTTTGTACAGCCTTGCCATTCTCTCCTAGTAACTGGGCAGCAGAGATAGAAGCTTGCCACTCCCTTCTGCTGAGCAGCAGATGCTTCAGTGTTCTAATGGTGTTTGCAGAAAGCTTTCATCAGCAGATATGCAACATATATTTATTATATTCTGCAAATTTCAGCTTATAATTCGCAGCAGACTGTCTACCTCAGAGTCACATAAAGCCAAAGAGGAAAAGTATGAAATCACAACACCTGAAAGCTTAATAGAACCAGGGTTGCCGCGCTTTGGAAGCACTCATAATAGAGTCTCCAGACATACGTTTCAGACCTGTTTATTTTCTTTAAAGAAAACCATTGATTTGTTGAGAGAGAATGGGCCTATCTGTAATCATTTTAGGGACAGAATTGCAGAAAATCTCAAAGATAATATTACTCTGAATCCTAATGTGTTCTTCCGCAACAGAATATTCTATCACCACTAGGAATTTTTGTGAAATTTTACTATTATGAGCTGACCTTCTCCTGGGTATGTTCATTTTAAGGATTTAAGACAAGACAATTTATACTTCCAGAAACTGAGTGCCTGTTGAAAGTTCATATGAAAGTAGATAGAGCAATCTTAATAGCCACTTGTGATTCAGAGCCCCTCTACACCTCCTTTTGGGGCTCTCATGCATAAGTGATGATGTAGAATTACTCCTAATAATTATTTCCTAACCTGAGTGATATACTCAGATTTTCTTGTTAATTAAATTCATATAACAAACCTTAGTGATTCTTCTGAAGCTGAAGACTTGAAAATATTTCACATAATATGAGAGTTCATTCATTTTCCTAGTAATGTAAAACTGTGATTTACTTCTATACGCAATTTCCTTCTGCATTCAGCAACCTCTCTACTACATGGTACAGAAAGACTCCTAGAAACTGGGCTTATACATGCAAACTGCATCAAGATGCTCTTTACATCTGATGCCTGGTAATCCCACTTCTCCACCATCCCTAAGCTCAGACTCACTGTAGGACAGGTTAGTCCATTAAATCATTAGGATTTTTCCTTTCATTGTGCCGAAGAAATGCATACCACCCACACGGGCAAGTCAAAAGTCTAACAAAACATGGTGGTTTAAGAATCTCCCATTCTTCCCCACTTTCAGGACATAAGAGATTTTATACCACTTATCCAAGAGCCTTAATAGAGCTCTGAGTTATCCCCTTTGCCATCTTCCAGACCACAGCCCTACAGTGGTGAGTGTTTCAGTAAATCACTGCCTGTCCTGTCCAGCCTTCAGCACTACTTTTTTAACATTTGCCACAGTCCTCTCCTTCCTAAACAAGCTACACCATAAGGGACACCTTAAGGAACACCACTTGGAGAAGCAATTAACTAGATATAGATACAGCTGATCCCTGAAATGTTATCCTGCACTATGATAATGTGGCATCCACAAGTGAATCAACTATAGGCACCTACTAATGGTATTCCCTGCCCCCTCTCATTTTCTTAATTTTTTCCCTCTCTGATTTTTTTCTCTTGTTTGCAATGTTACCAGGAACTCTGTCTTATACCAGCTTGACAAGCCCTCATTCCTCCTTCTACAGTTTCTCTCAGCCTTCCTTAGGCACAGGACGACACCATCTGAATTCATGCAAGACTGACACAGGCAAAATGTTTCCAAGTAGCCATAATGGATATAGAAAGTTCATCTATCTCTCACAGCAGTGAAAAGCACCTCAAATTACAGCTTATATAAATAACACTTGTTCTTCCATTCAAAATTTCGGTTTTGGTGACTATGTTGAGCAATGCTGTAAAGGAGTAGCCTCCAGACTGGCTATCTGATTCCCACTGCCTTTTCTGGCAGCACCTTTCCCATGGCACCAAAATGCCTTACAATGGGTTTTGACTAATTCACTGCCTGCATGGGGTGTTTGGACACCTCAATATCTGTGTGCTGCTTGCTTTGTCTTTTTCAGGTCCTTCTGCTTTGGCCCTCACAGTAGATGGATCTGTCTTTGAGAGCACTTCTTAAAGCAGTTATCAAAATGTAAAATTACAAAATTCAAACATAATTGATGAGGCTACATTTCAATTTTGTCTTCTTTGTTCACCTAAATTACTAATTATTTCACTACACAGTGCACGATCAGAGCTAAAAATTACCATCTCTTTTGCCATTTGTTTCACTTTTTCTTTTTAAAAGAAAGGTATAACAATACATCATTTGTCAAAAAATAGTCTTTAGGCAACTTACATTACTGAAATAGCTTTATTGAGAACATAGCAGAGATTCTTAGTGCACAGTACAAACAGATTAATTTGGGGAAAAGAGAGTGAAAAAAAAAGTGAAATTTTAGAGAAATTAAGGAGACCGCAAAAAATGTACCTAAAAATTATTCAAATATATAATTTCTAAAGAAATCTTATTGTCAGAAGAGTGAGAACAATTTTTTTTTTTTTTTCAGAAAAAGGTCACCAATTTTGTAGAAGTCTTTAGCAAGAGCAACAAAAATCAGTGCTGAAAACTCCTTGACAGGCAACAGATTTCTGTGAAGCTGGAGAAGTGTGTTTTGTTGGATTTTTCATATGTTATTTCTTCTAAAACCAAAAAAATTTCTTTAATTTCATCACGGTCTATTCACAGTTCTGATAGAGACTCTGGATTTGAACCTGTGAGGTGTTTGGCATGCTGTTACTTCCCTTCCTGCTATACCATATAGGACTAATCCCTATTAGCCCAACTTTTAATTTCATTTTCCCTCTTAAACTGTAACTAGTGGTATTTTGAAAATGGGAATGAAAGTTAGACAAGAAAGTGAAATATTGGTGTGTTTCCATAGCAACGGCAGCTAGAGATCCTGTACCTTTCCCAGCTACATCTTCACCCAAAGAGGCAGGAATCCATGCCGTTTGATTCACACAGGTAAGTGTGAAGTGCGAATAAGCTCCAAGCAATGGAGTCCATGGGGTGTATTTGTGCCCTGCAAATTCAGGTGCACTTGCTGGTAGGACAGCTCTAAGGGAAGTTCCCTTCTCCTGGGAGGTTTTATATGAGACATGTTTTATATGCAAGACATCAAATTCTCCAGGAGTGGCACCACCACTCACATGGGGTGCCAGTGGTTTCAAGCTCAGGTGACGTTAGAGGCACTCCAATCAGCTGAAAAGAGAATACCATAACCCAGAAAAGAAATGGCTCTTGAGAAATAGAATTTAACTGGGTTTAATTGCAGTGCTAACATATGAGGCCTAAAGTTTACTGTAGAGCACAGACAGTGTGTATCCTTGCTCATCTTGCCCTCCTTATTCTAAAAATCATATTGGACCCATCACAAATCCAGGCTTTCTTTGTGAAGATTCCATTCTCAAAAAGTTGGACATGCTAATAATCAGTGTATTTCTCCAAGTGGGAAAAGGAAAGGGTTCAGATTAGTTTTGAATATTAGACCAGGAAAGAGTTGGGTCTATTATACAAAGCAACAAAGAAAGATAAACTTAATTAAAAAAAAAATGTTTAAAGTGCAACAAAGTTTGTGAAAAGAGATAACATCTTTTCTTCTACCAGCTGTTATTGTCAAAAAAAAAGAAGCTGTCAAAACCAGAAGCACTATTTCAGAAATGCACTAGAAACAGAGAACTCAAAATATAAATACAAGTTAAGAACAAATTTTCCATATTTACCATGATAATTTTAAATTATGTAAAATCTTGCACAAAATGTGACTTATATTTTAAGACTAGAAGAGGGTCCTGAGAAGGGGGAGGTGATAAAGTCACCAGCTCTAATGGAAAATAGAGAAACAGACAGTTATTATCTAGTTCATCTGTAATGACTCAGTCTTTCCTTGCATTTCTTGTTTTAATCTTTTCACCTCAGAATATAACATAAGAGAGTTCAGTGTGTTTTCAGGGAATTGGCTTGCGGGCAGAAGATAATAATATGTTTTTTCTAATTTATTTCTTATTTTACAACTATATTTTAATTCCATGCATGAACAAATTTTTTAAAAATATATAAATGCAAAATGTATTTTTTCTTTCAGCTCCTGTGTGGCCAAACAGTTTTTAAAACATCATGCTGCTTTGCACAAAATGTTATTATTTCCCCTCCAGACTGAAACATTGTTTTCCAAACACTTTTGTTCAAAGGGACAGCTTATGCAAAAGCTGTGAAAACAAATCTCATTGAGACAAATATCCTTCAAGGCATGCAAGGAATTATTACTGTTTTGTTTTGGAGGCAGAATATCCATCCATACCTGTGGAGGCCAATATTGCTTTAAATTCAGGTCCCAAGATTGCATCATAAAGGAGTTCAATAATATTTTTATTATATACAGCTACCTAAATAGGTTTAAGCAAACAAAATTTAAAGCAAAAGCATCAATTTAAATTATGTTTAAACTAGTTTTCATTAAAAAATAAGAACTTCATTTCTGTCCCTATGACACTGAATGCGTCTGTTTTCTCTGGAAATGACCAAATTCAGATCTATAACAGGTGCCCTCAGGCCCACCCAGAGCAAGCATCCTGTGGTAAACAGGAGTCTGAAATTACAGCATGACTACTCGAGCTTACCTGCTCATTTGTGTGCTCTGGCATGGGTGTTACTGTGAGTTAGCTCTCCTCTTAGCTGCAGCTGGTTAGCAAAAGCTGTGAGCGTGAACATGGGCAGTTACTCGTCACAGGTGATAACACTGTGCATTGGCACCCTGGGTTGCTACTTTAAACGTCTTCCCAGAAACTTGCAGTTCCTTTATGGCATGTAGGCCTTAATCACCCCCGGTAACATGAGTTGAAACTGTACTGGCTTCCACTGTCAAATAAAGGAAAAGACACAAAAACACCTCTGAAACATTTTGTCCTATGCACTTAAATCATGGACACTTTTCCCAGTAATACAAAACTGGATAGCCTTGTGCATCTGTATTTCATCTGTAGTCAGCATGATAATATGATTTTATCCTCCGACGTGCCTTTCACTGCCTTTTGGAAAAATCTGTGTGAACAGGACTCCTGTAGACATACAACGGGCTCTTACAATTAAGGCATGTCAAGATTCTGCCAGCACTCCTTAGACTACGCAGAGAGAAAGAAATGCTATGGCCAATCAAGAACCCTAGTTGTTGCCTTCCAACAAATTGGTTTAATTTACCTTGCACTGAAACAGGCTAGAAGTGAGCATATAGGAAAATCCACAATCAAAATACACTTTGGTCATGAAGGAGGTCGGTGGTGCCAGCTGAGCCCAAGATTCAGTCTAGGAATCTAATTCATGTGCTTTCCCTCTCATATGCAAATTTAGTCAAGGCAAAAGGATATGTTTTCAGATGAAAAAAAGCAGGCAAGTTAAGAAGGCTGATGACAGCTATACAGAAGGTTCCCAAGTGTCAGAGATCATATTCTGCACTGACAAAAGGCCAGAGACACAATCAACAGGATAAGCAATGGAGAAAACACACATCAGAGTAGACTTGACAAGTGACAAGCTATCAACAAACAAATAGAAGGTCTGCCCACCAGCTCAGCACAAAAATTTCAGTACAGTAATGAAACTTCTACAAAGCTTCAGAGAGACAGGTGACATAGTACGTGGTCTATAGTGTGTTCCAACATCTTTGAGACATTGAAAACAGTGAATTTATAGGGGACACCTACTCCAGAATTTCTCAGAGAAGGTTGTAATTCATACTCTAAGACAGGTAGAAGGTCTTTCTAGCTATTATTTGAATGCAATGGAGCACCAAATATATTAATTCATAGTAATTTTCCCTCCATATCCTAATCCGTCTCACATATGTCAAAATAGCATGAGTGATTCATGCATTATTTGTCTAGTGCCCAGTACTATGCCTGTCAAGGAATGCAGACTTGGATTTAAAAGGTGTCTAGATTTATCTAGCAAAGTAGGAAATTATTTGGATTAGTTATTAGCATCAAAGAGCCTTCCATGTTGTGCCCACAAAACATGACCCTCCAGCTCATAATTATCCCGTACTAACTTGTTATTTGTGTGTTCATGGTGTGCAGGACAGAATACAGAACAGAAAGAGTGTGATCAAATCAGGCACTTCATTATCATGTTGTTCTACTCATCTGCCCAATTATGATTCATTTTACTAGCTGGAGTAAATGGTTCAGGACTGAAATACATACTGATCTCTGTTACCTCTTTATCTTCTAGACACTGTGAGCAGATCCAGTATTTCCTTATTTAAGGTCCTCCTCATGGGGGATCTTTGACTTAGAATAGGTCTTATTTTTCTTCAGTTTCTATGTTTTTAAAAAGTAATGTGCATGGGCAAGGGGTTGGTGAAAGAAGTACTCCCTTTTAATGGTGCACAAAACTGTAAAATTGTCACTTTCCCAAAAGCAACATAAATGTGGAACAAACTTTCCCTCATTCAAAATATTCATGGGTAGAAAGTGTAGGAACTAGTTTCAGTTCCACCATATGAACCCTGCCTTATTAATTAGGAAAATGATTCTCAAAGATTTTCACTGATAAAGTGCACTTTAAGTAAAACAAATACCACTGTTTATTAACTAAAAAGTTATTAACGTTTTTTCCACTTTTGTATTGCTGATTTTTACTAATCTGGTTATGAATATTGGCCAATTCTTCACCAGAAGTTAAGAATCTAGATAATCTGAGGGTATTCTTTTTCCTCCATTTTCCATCTTTTCTTTTTGCTTGCTCCTGCAGTAAACTCAGGACCATGTATTAATGACAGTACCATCTGCTCACTGAGTTCATAGCATATTGTACCACTTAAGATTTCCTGAATCAATGCTTCTGTCTTCTATTCCCAAGGACACATACAAAAATATCAGGTTTTGGATATCCCCAGATAGCAATATATATCCCCAACATATACCAAAACAAATACTGTTCAGCTGGAACAATCCCCAAAAAGCATTGTTAGTATGGGAGAGAAGCCTCTGTTTGTTACTACATCAGCTGTTGACAGCTGAGGTCAACACATCTCTACAGCCCATGACCTCCTAAGAAATCCTACTCCTAGATACCCATCCCATTGTGCAATGGCTTCCATAAATAGCAGAAAACTGCCCACACTCTTCAAGTTATAATATCCTGGAGGTGAGAGTGAGAAAAAATTGCCTTGACTTCTGACTGAAACAATCCCCAGTGTCTCCTGACAGTCCTGGTTGACTCTGTAACTCAACAGCAGTCCAGATCCTTTGGTTAGGGAAAACTGCCCTCATGGGCAAGAGCCACACTTGATGCAGAGTATTCTTGCACACGACCAGCATCCCAAGCACAGGATGGCCGGACATGGGAAGGGATGAACTTTGATGTTATACTGGAAGAGAACAAAACAATGCAAACCTGGAAAGATCTGCCCTGACAGAGATCCTTCTCTCTGTAAGAAAAATAAGGTAAACTCAGGAAGAAAGCATGACACCAAACTTTTAGACATCAATCTAGAAGCATAATTAACATATTTTAATAAAAAAAATTATTAGTCTGTAGTCTGGTAAAAAAGGTCAAAAGGAATTGATACTTCAGTAAGGGCATGACAGACATGAAAAAAGTGTGAGTTTGTGGAAAGGAATTGGGATGCAACAGCCTTGTAAATTATGCTTAGGAAATATCTACACCATGGGACTGAGCAGCAAGCCCAGGCTGTCAGGACTAAACTCAAACACACAACCTTCTCCCTGTGCACTGGTTTCCATGGCAAGTTGACTTTTGTACAGGCCAGGAGGCATCTTGGTCCACTCAGACTAATTCCTTGTCTGGACAGACAGTGGACTAGGACATAAGGTTGCTCCAGGTTTTTATGCCAGTCCCTGCAGGAAGGACACCCTGGAGCCATCCAGAGGCACCAATGAATTCATCAGTGGGAACAAGACCTTCTTGATTGATTGGAATACCCTCCAGCTGCTCCCAGCATGCCCACATGAGCAGGAGATGAACATCATAGGTCCAGCACGAGAAAGGATGATCCAACTGCTAGCAGCAGCAAAAACAGAATAAAAACTTTGAAAAAACCAGGTTGTGAACAGGAATTTTCAACTGGTTTTGTTTGTTCTTTGTATTGACATTGTGGTGATACTTACATAAATCAGAAAAATTACTATTAGAGAAAAAAGAGCCAGAGACAAGAAAAGACCAGTATACATGGCAAAGCAGGCTCCAGCCTCATCTCAGAAAGTCTTAGAGGCCCTAACCCAGTGAACCCTGCCACTGACTACAATAGGGTTGGTTTTGGATAAGAATTCATAACAAAGGAAAGGGTTGCAGTGCTTGAACTTCACTTATGGTGCAACTCTTCATGTGCTCTAAGTACCTCGCTATTGCACAGACTTTCATACTAGAACAAAAGACAGAGATGAAAAGAGAGAACAGTTAAGAAAAGACAGTAAGAAATTAGTTGCAACCCACAGGTTCTATTAGTAAATCAAGCTTATTTGCATTTCCACCACCTATCTGATAAGGCTAGATGAATTCACCTCCAGAAGATTACCTTTATTTCACTGAGCAATAAAATATCAGCAAATACACACACACACACACACTAAATTTTCTTCCCTGTGTTACATCTTTCAAATAATTTTCTCATTTTCTAAAATCATTTCATTTGCTGCTGTGTGGCTAAGTATTACAAGTGGGGTGCTTTTTTCTAGTTTTAAATTCAATCAAAGTCTTAACTCATGGCAGCTGAGTGTAGCTATGATTAATGTCCCAAATCACTTCTGTTCAAGTTCCTACTGCATTTCACTCTGCTATACCTAAGCACTCAGCACCATCTCTGGCCAACTGTGTTAAGTACAAGCTAAAATTCAAATAAACAGAAATCCCCAGCACCAAATTCACAGGACTCAGGAGAGATTAAGTTGTCATGAAGATTTTTTAGACAAAAAGACCTTTGCTCATATGAAACAAAAGGTGCCCCTGGAAGTGAAAAAAAAAAGTATGAAGTTGGATTTACTTCTTTCTAAAGTAGTCTATAAAATTTTTATAAATTTCTGTATTATGCACTATGTTTTTCAATTTTTGGTTTTGTTCTCCTTTATCTAAGAAGCATTTAGACCCCGTGCTTCCTTTTGCACAATGGCAATGTTTTCTGCCTTAAATTAATCTCACTAATTAATAGCTGCAGAATGATGGACAAGATATGGAGAAGCTGTGAGGAAGAAATCTCTGTTGAGATAGGAATCCATATTTCCTACTTGGTCCCTTACCACAATGAACCAAAAGAGAGATCAAAAGACTCATTATTACAAAAAAAATATCAAATTTGAGTTTACATATGTGAACCAAGAAAAATGCCCTTCCCAACCTTCTTACCCTATGTTGAAGCCTGCATCTTTCCTTCATAAACTAAAGCATATGTATACTTGAAGGATAAAGATAATATGTGGAATCTAATTTGCACATCACTTTTGCTTTCAAATCTTGGGGAAAAAAAACAAGTTTAATGTATTTGGTTGCATTAATCCTTTTTCAGAGTTGGAAGTTGAACAATATATGGAAAATATGAAATTACCATAGTTGAAAAATTATTCCCCCAAGTTACATAAGCTGTAACAGGCATACACCCTCCCTTACCCAAACATACATACATACAGGGATGGAAAAACTACAGTTTTCAGTCCGTATGGGTTAGATCAAGCCTTAATCTCTGCAAGTGGTTTTGTTCACATCTCCTTTTGTTCCCATGGTCTCAAATGCATACTTAGCAAAGCCCAAGAGGAAAACAAGTTCTTCAACTGCATTTGCATGCACATAGGACAAGGACAGTGACCTCCTGCTTTAAGAGTCTATGTAAAGTGCAAGAGTATATTACAGCTACACGTTTAATTCTGATCCCTGACTAAAAATGACTCAGAAATTCACATTGAAGTAAACTTAATGCAAGTCCCCCTTTCCATTTTCATTCTGTGATCTCATATTCTACAACATTTGAATGTTCTTCTTCCCATTACATACTGATAGCCACCTCATTGGTTTAAATTGTTTATCAAAAAGAGGATTGACACATATGAGAAATTTCAGGCTTCAATTCTACAAAAGCCTAAATGGCAACTTAAAATAAAAATATTAGGATAGCCTATAATAGAAAAAGCTGCGTCAGAAAATCTATTTGCCATCTATTTAAATTTAAATATATATCATTGTTATGCTAAGTAGCTAGGCATGAAATACCAGTGAATCAATCCATTGCACTTTCTCAGGTGTCCCAAAGACATTAAAAAATAAATGTGAATTTTCTTTCTATTTTTTTATTAGTCCCTGACAAGCATGAAAAAGGCTTTACTCAAGAACCACAAGCAGAATGTCTATTCACCAGGCATAGAAAATGTCTACTCACTGAGCATTTGCTTGGATTTTTGTGCTGATTGATCTCCTGTGTTTTCTTATTCCTTGTATGTTCTCTTCCTGTTAAGGTAAGAAGCAACTGACTTTCAACAGCATAATGAGGTTGTAGAAAAGAAATTTAGACACACATCTTTGAATACTTGAGGTAAGTGGATTTAAAACTCAGTGTTCAAAAGAACTACTTGGAAATTTGACTCTAATCAGTTAGCTTTCATGCCATACTGTAACCTCAGTAGCCAGATGTCATTTAGGTCCCAGCCCTAGAAGATCATACTCTTTGCAGCTTCTGAAAGTTCAGCAAATGTTACATGAGCAGGGGCTCATTGATTTCCTTCATTTTATTCCCTCAGCTCCCTGTGTGCCATCCATCCCCCTTCTTCTGCTTCCATCTCATGCAAGGAGTTCCCCTCTTCACCCTGTTCCATAACAGCTCATCTTCAACTCTGTGGTCCTACGTTTCCATTTGCCATATTGCCATGTAAAAGGCCTCCCCATTCCTCTTTAACACTGCCTTCTTCTCTGATGCCAGGACTTCTGTGTAACCATTCCTTCACATGCCCCACTCTTTTTATATCTTCTTGCTAGGCAAAAGGTTTCTCCACGTACTTGAACCTTTCTTTTGCCTCTTCCTTTCATCTTACCATTCCTCTGAAGTTGCTCACAGACCTAGTGCACTTTCCCTGGAAGAAGCCCTACTTGGCTGAGGTGATAATACGAGGGAAAGAGGGAAAGCTAGGAAAGCCCTGTATTGCTTCATGGATGTCATTGTTACTTTTGCTCCTTGCATAAAACAAACAATAAGAAAAAAAACAACGGGAAATAAAATTTTCTTCAGTTTCTCTCCGTACCTCTTCTTTTTCCTTCTTTCGTCTCAAGAACCTAGTCTGTAATTTTCTTTCATGAGGTGCAATTTTCAAAAGTTTATGTTCCAGTCAAATGGTCCAATGCACCATGAAGTACTGTACAATCTTGGTTGACTCAATCAAGCAAGTCCTGATTTCAGTGGTGGGCCCTAGCCCAAAACTAAATATTCTCCAGTTAGCACAGCTAAGAAAATTGCCATTTTTGAAGGTGTACTCCAAAGAGAAAAAGAACTTTATTAAATAACTTGTCATTAACAGTTATTTTCCCAGCTTGAATAAAAAGAAAACAAACATGAAAGAGTTCAACTTGAGGGAGGGCGAAACTGTTGATAGAGTGTGTTGCATGTCTTCATTCAGTTGGGGTTCTGTGCATCTTTATTGCAGATATCATGATCTTAAGCTCCCGTAGGACTGGGGATGGTAGGGTAGCTACAATACCTTTCTGAAATGTGGTTCCAAATTGTATGCTAGAAAGAAGTTAGAAAAGACTTAGAAAAGAAAGCAGCAATTCAGTGGTCAACCTGAATTGCAAGCCTATATTAGGGAAAAAAGGCATGGTTATGCATGTAGAAATCTCAGAAGAATGCCTGCTTGCTTCTAAAAAGTTCAGCAGCACCTTCAAGGTCAACGAACAAGCAGGATCCTGAAGTTTGTGCCTTATCTGTGCTTTCTATATGACAATTCTCCAAAGCAATACGATGTCTCCTAACAACATAATGGAGATCTGGTTCAGTAATAACTTTACGGCAAATATGACACCCAAATCATCAGCATCACTTACAGATGGTATATCAATCCCCTAGAGTATTTCTCAATTACAAGTAATGTAGCACCTCAAGAAAATGGCATGGTACATGGTGTCCTTCTCATCAGCTTCTCAGTACAGCTTAAATAAAACAGTGCCACATATAATTTAAGAGACGAGTTAGTAAATTCTTACAGTTGGGATTCAGTGTAAGCTACTTAGCTATTATTTATTGTCATAAGTCCCGTGACAGTTTGTCCTATATCCCTTTACAGCTGGGTTCTTTTAATTAGCTTTAGATGTTTTGTAACAGTGAGCTTTCCTCTTAGAAACACATCTTTGAACGTGGAAGTGATTGTTGACGATGGGACAAACTCTACTTTCATTAAAAAATTTGTACAAGCCCAGACTAAATTTTACTTTGTATTTCAGACAGGTACAAATGCCTGCAGGTGAAATTGGTTCATGGCTATTACACAAAAAAAAAACAAAATAAAAAGAAATGTTACCTCTTATATTGCAAAAATTCAGAATTACTTTTTGGCATTCCCAGGTTTTATCTCTTCTTCCCAGTTGTTTGATACATATCAGAGCAAACACCAGAAAAACAGAATCAAAATACTTAAACTAATCCCAAAGTCATGTGTGATCCCTACCAAAGCCTCTTTACTCTGTCACAGGGGATAGAGACTCCACTGGTGTCTGACAGAGAGGACTGTGTGCCAAGAGTGAAATCTTAGTGAGATTGACCAGCTCTGCAGTTGGTATAAATCATTAAAGCTCCAGTGGATTTCATACCTTTCTAACTGAATAAAGATGGTTTACAGCTTCAGAGAGGAGACAATCTGCAGCTGTTCTTCATAACATATTTGTATAAAATCTTAACCTTAAGTCAAGAAACAATGGCAAGACACTAACTACAAGGCAGCAGAAGAAAGATTTGAAAGGATGGCGTGACAAAGCAGAGACACATATGAACAAAAGATATAAGTGTTTCAGAGCTAAAAAGCAAGTGCTACCCCCTTGACATTTATTTTCTGTCAAAATATAATAAAAGAATAGCAAAAAATGTTTCAATAATGCATGTAATTATGTCTCCAGCTGGAGACATATTTGCTTGAAGTGATAAAAATAAAGACATTCCCAGGTGCTAATGGTGACTAATCAATCTTCCATTAACAGGCAACACACCTTCAACTGAAAGAAAGGAAAAGGACATTTTCCCAAATCAGTCAGTGCATCAGTCAAGAAGTCATTCAAGAGAAATCAGGAGAGCAGAAGCATTAGATATATACCACAGGCCCTGAATTAATGTGAATTATTAGAATTAAAAAATTATTTCTATCCAAAAAGTTAATATTCCCCCAGCTCCTGCAAGAAAGGTAATACTGTCATCACATTTCTTAAAAAGCCTGATTTGAACTTCTGCATATTTTTTTTCAGTAAAGAGGGAAAAATCATGAAATTCAACATGCAGAACTGTTTCCTGGTTCTTCTCTGGAGAGAGAGAAGCAAAATTTGCATCTGTTTCCTGTCTGCCTGCTCCTTTCCAAAACACATATCTTTTCAAAACCGTAAAGACTCCAAATGGCTCAGTGGAGGGAAAATGTATTTTCATCTAAGCTGCCTGATGACATGCTGTCATCCAGATTCACACACACACATGTACACCTGCCCTTATTCTTGACAGGCCTTTACCATAGCCAGTAACTCTAAGAGGAATTCATCCAAGAACAGGTAACGGGAAAAAGAATTTCGAATACATGAATGAGTAAGTAAAAATCATGACAGACCCTGGTCCACCATTCACAGTGCATGTTGCTTTGCAAGCACTGAGGAAATGGCAAAGGCTCCACTACAGTTCTTTAGGGCAATCCCCACATCTACACCTTCCACCTTTCTCAAACCTGGAGGTGACATGATAGCTGGAGGCCCCAGAGAGAGACCATGCAAAAGTCAGTGCCAATTAAGAAGAGCTTGGCAAGTCTAGTACCTGCTGCCAGGATTACTTCTGAATAATGGCTTACTACTGGGAAGCAAGTAGTAAGCTGATCAGAGTTCTCCACCTTGCAATTCACATAAATCCTGCTCTGGAAATGCAGCAACACCACAGAGTTGGCACTGAAGGGACCTCCAGGTCAGAACAGAAGGTATTAAGTTAGCCAAAGTGCTGTTTTCATTAGGGTGAAAATAGTGACCAAAGTAGATGATCCTGAAGTTCATCTAAGTCCTGCTTTAATTATCATAATCCTTTTCTAGATGGTTTTTCTATCTCTCTCTAGAAATCCTGCACCTAAGCAGCAGACATGAAAATCTCCAGTTATATTACTGGCATTATTGTATTCTTCCTCTCCTTAACACATTTCTAACTGCTCTTCCAATGGCTCCACAGCACTAGTTTCCCCACCTATTGCAAACCCAGTGCAATGGTAGTATCAAAACATCAACCTGGCTTGTTGATCACTCAAGCAGTCCTTTTGTCCAAGAGAAAAAATACTGCTAAAGGAAAAAAAGTGCATAAAATGTAAATTTTTTTTTGTTATCAAAAAAGGTAGGTAAATAAGCAGGGTTTATAAACTCTGTAAACATCACTAATTTCTCTTGGGATATTTCATTAGTTCCATTTTTAATTCATGTACAGGTAAAGGGTCACATTTGTGAAAACTAGTTTTTATTAGCTGTGGAACTACTATGATTCACTGATCTTCTCACAATAAAAGTAATGTTCAGGGAGTCCTTTAATGGATGCAGTTCAGCAAAGCTCTTAAACAAATGTTTACATTCCAGTGATGCTATGTATAAAGCAACATCATACATTTCTTGATTTTCCAAAATGGTTATTGGAATAATTTGATAGAAAACTTTCCAACAACTATACACCCACCACACACACACACACACAAAAAGAAAAAATTAATAAAGGAATTGTTGGATTTTCTTCTTAACAGCGAATAATCACACTGGCAAATAAACTATTAAATCCTGTTTTACAACTGGAACTCCACAATGTTATTGTACATAATAGTCATAATAATAGTACAAACAACAGTCTGACCCTTGCTCTCAAAGATATGTCCTTTCACTCACAGTGATTGCTGTGGTACCCTGTCTTCACCAGGGTGAAGCTTCTTGTACCGCTGTACATCAGGAAGATGAAGGAAATGCACTTCCTCGGCAAATGCACCCGAGTACTACTCTGCCCACCCTAAATAAAGATTTTCAGTACTTCCCAGCACATGCATACCCTGGGCATCACAAGGAATGCAGACTGTACCATAACCAATTCCACCCTGCATCACACCAAGTGACGTCTTAGTGATTTCAGCTGTAGCAAATGTTCTGGGAAGTACAGAGATGGACAGAAAAGAGTGAATTGACCTTCTACATGTTTTTAGTTAATCAAAAAACATCTTGCTACATTTCTAAAAGAAAAAAAACAAACAGTTTAATGCCTTTGGGTTTCTTCACTGCATTTTTTTTGCCAGATAGCCAACTACAATAATTCAACTGTATCAATTTTTCTTAGTAAGTAATGTTTCAACATAAAAGCACAAGCAGATACAAAAAATTGTTAATCAGGGATTTTTATGTTAAACCATTCTACGCTCTTGGAAAAGGTAAAGAAATAGAAGGTAAAGAAATAGAAATACAGAATAGCATGTTTTCTCATGAAGTCAAAGGCATCAGCTTTTGTCTTTCCATGTCATCTTGCTATCAATATGCTGTTGCTAGGATGTGAACGTTTCCATGGCAATGTGTGAACTCTTAGCTTTACTAGCAGCACTATTCTCCACACACATGCCCTTTCGTTTTCTGAGACTATTTATTTTTTCATACTTCAGGAACAAATATGGAAATGAAAACAGAACAAGACAGCCAAATCCTCCATCAGACTAAAACCTACAAAGACCTGAGGACTTCTGTGTGACTCCAGGTAATGTCACTGAGAAAGGTCGTGGCTTTTGCCATAGTTTATGGGTGCTTTCTTTTACTTCAGATTTCTGACGTAGCAGAGCACGGTAGCAGGCTCAGGAAATTATCTGACACCAAAAAGGCAGCAGCTTGTGCAGAGGAAGCTGTATTTTAAGGACCAGCTTTGCTGGGTGTGGAGAATTTCGGCCCTCTGTGCAGGTGCTCGGTGGAGGCGGGGGAGCGGAGCTGGGCAGCGATTGCCACCTGTTGGGGCTGGAATGGCAACTGCAGGGCCAGGAGCCCCCTTCCCAGGGCCAGCTCTGCCCGGGCCTCCATGGCTCGCCGCCGCAGCCCGGCCCCGCCCTGCCTCCTTCCCTGGGGAGGAACCATCGGGACCTGCACCTCCTCAGCGCTCAGACGCGCTTATGCTTCAGCTTGGTTCTCAGGTGCCTGTTTTTGCTTGACAAATTGTTCAAGTAAGCAACATTAGACCGGTATTTACAAATCAGGTGAGAAAAACAAGCAGTGCCCTTACTTTCTGCCTCCTCCTCTCTGATTTTTACAGGAGGAAAAACACCTTGGAATGAAATTTGTTGGCTGAAAGTCTCCCTCCTTAGGCAAAGGAGACAACAGGGATAAGGCCATACCTCTCATTGCTGTTGCTCCTTTTGTGCTTTCTTCTTCTAGCAAAACAAAAAGAGACAGGGAAATAAATGGCAAAGGAAGAAACTGAAGTGCTCCTTCTCAGCACAACTCTACTGCTAAGAAACTCTTGGCTGGCTTGCCCTGCTATTCCTTTCAGGAGATTTGTTCATTCCATTACTGTGAGCCTGTCAGACTGGTCACCTTGGGTTCAGTTCGGATATTTTTTAAGCTAGAGGACAAAGCCAGAAGGAAAAAGAAGGTAGTAAGTGACAGAAAAATCATACAAAAAAGGTAGGAATCTGAAAGAAATTCTGATTAAGCGTGTAGGAAGTTGCAGATAAGGCAATAAAAGAAATCCTGATCTGTAGTTGCTTCTTTGCCTTCATTCATCAGATGACTTTCTAGTAAATCCAAACAAGTATAGTCCTTGAAGTGGTGGAGTTCGAGGGCAACAGAGATAATTAACCATGGTAGAAATGAGACCCAGAAACTTATAAAATACAAAGATCTTTGCTTTAGGGTGGACCAGATTGACCAAAAATGAGAGGCCCATTTATTCTGTTCTTAATTGACAGGGAAATACAATTTCAGAGCCCAATTTAAGAACTCTTTAATCCTATCCCTTCTGTCTCACCAAACTTGTGCTAGACTCTCAAATACACTCAGTATTACTTTTTTTTTTCTCCTTCGGAATAATACAAAAATATCTCTGGCCTTAATTACCTTGTCTCTTTGTTTGCCAAGTGGTTTTGACAGCTCTCCTTGACCATGGGACAACGTTTTTCTTTAAACTGCTCCATTTTCTAGACAGCCACCTTAAACACAGACGGTTTCCTACAGCAAAAAAGCATATTTATGGAACTTCATTATTAAACATTAATGATCTGTTACTGCTTTTCATCATCTGGCTGGTCCCCTGTTTTCTGCAGTCAGCTCCTCTGCTCAGCTCAGACAACCCCATCCAGTCAGAGTCTCACCAGAGTCACACAGTCTGAGGGGTAGTCAGAATCTTCAGTACCAATGAATTTATCTCCTGGCAATCACTGCCTTCCCTCACTTTGATAAATCTGCCTTTTCACTGAACACATTTTCCAGTGGCACATTGAAAGTTAAAGTGTTTTTCAGTATTTTCTTTTGAGAGGCCAATTAATCAAAAGTAGATCGGCTTCTGACCCATATACCTATTTGCAGCATTTATAACCCTAAAAATATTGTTCCTCAAGTTGCAAAATTAGTGTAGGGCCTGTAACCTCTAACTAGCAATACTGATCTTACTGGTTCACTTGACAAAATTAATTGACTTCTCATAGCTACTACCTTAATAGTTAACAAAAAGATGTCATTTTTAACATATATTACCTGAAGATGCTGCGTTGTGACAGCTGGGGGTCTAATACTACAAACTTAGTAGCTCACAATGAAGCAGTTGTTGGGAGGAGTAAGTAATATCATGCATGTTTGGCTTAGTCATGTTGCTAAAAAGCTGGATGGCGGTACTGTTACTGGCCCAATCAACCCATGAGGACACATGATAAAAGCACAACACTTTCAGAATTGTGATCAGCTATGCTAAATTCATTGAGAATGTTAAATGTATTCAGATTCTTTATACTAATTTAAAAAAAGTTATTATTTATCCACTCTCAAAAAATTTATTTTGACTGAAAAGTGGGTCAGCTTGAGACATGGCATAACTTATGCTCATATTTGACCATTTGTAGTGCAGTTTAAGGTAACTTATGTGGTAGAATATGGTCCCAAACCCATATGAACCAGTGGGAATCCTGCAATGGACTTCAGTGGGCTTTGGGATTCCCTTTACAATGGAATGAGGAGTACTGAAGGTAGGAAGAAGCACTGACAGAAGATAACACTTTTCGAAAGGCATAAAGCAAAGGCCTACATTAAGTTCCTAAGCACCATTTCCACAGGAAACTCAAAAGGAAAAACACCAGCACGTCTGCCAGCAATCCTTTCTGCCACATAAATGATTTTCAAGGGGTATTAGGTATTTTTGCACTGCAAGACAACAATGAGAAAGCCTCTCTGGATTCTGAGCCAACTTCAGATCCTAGTGTAGGAATGCTGCTGGGAAGATTGTTGGGAGAACCCAAAGCTGTCTTCCCAGGCCAGAGGTAACAAGGGAATAGCACAGTAGTTGCCCTGAACTGCTCCCATGGCTGAAGTGCTCCTATACCCAAGCTAGCTTGTTTAAAGCAAACATGATGGAGTCCTCTCCATTGGCACCCCACCTCAGGGCATAAACACATTTTGGCTTTCTATCGCAGCTGACAGTTCTCATCCTTCCTGCCTTGAATGCAGAGCTAAAACCTCTCTTTGCAAACCGGGAGAATGAGTTTACAAACTAAGTTGTGGATACAAACCTGATCTTTACCCACCATCTCCCCTAGATCCTTACCAACATTTCTTGCCTTAACATTATCTTATAGAAAGACCATCAAGCAGTGACGAGATAAAACAGTATGAGATTTAAAAATTAGTGTAGTGTAAATTAATGTAGACCAAAAAACATTAAAGTTACCAAATGCAGTCTTGTAGGTTTTGCACAATGCCCCTATGAGGAAACAAAAGGTTTCTTCCAAAGGAGGTCATTTCAGTGATGAATGAAGAAAAAGTGAAGGCCATGTCTAAACTATTGAGTGAACAGAATTGTAGCCTTTAAACCAGGTGAGAATTTGGAAAGGTTCTGAAAGGGAATATTACAGTTCCTAGCTCACCCAAACACATATTTTTACACATTATAATGTCTAGATTCACCTATCTAATAATGTATTCTCTTATTTTTTTGGACAAATTAATTACAATAGACTGTAAATCAACTTAAACTGTTGAGATATGTTTCCAACTTGAACTCTACTTAAATTTTTTTCCTGCTTATGAATCAAAAGAGCTTGAACCTATTCAAAGTACTCTTATTTGGTGACAGAATTTGATGCAAACTGAGATAGGCGTTTGTAAAAAAAAATAAAATTGAATAATACAAAGTAAATCTACACAAAATACTTATTGTACTACATGATTTTCAGCATTTACCATTAGTCTTTCTTTATTATTTTACTTTCTTCAGTCATGCTGGTTTACGCACGATAAAATCAATGTTGTCTTAATACCAAGCAACCTGATGAGCAGTTATTTGTTTTTTCTACGTTTATCGCTTATCTGTTTAATTTTCTTGATCTAGGGCTGTCATTGCATAAAAACTGTCCTTTTATCTGCATTCACTGAGTTTTATGTCTTGCGTACGCTCAAGAAAGCTTGCTTTTCAATTTTGTTACTGCTAATAAAGCTCACATTCTTTGACAGTTTTATTCTGAAAATATCTTTATTTCATCTCTGAGAAATGTAAGACAACATTTAATTTGGAGATGTGGCATATCAGGAAATCTGGATTGCAGTTTAAGTTGAACAAGAACCGGAATCTACTATGATTCAACATCTGCTAAAAGGAACAGATTTCAGCCCTGTCAGAGGTCTTCCTCATGTTTGAAAGTCACATTATCAAGGATGATGGGGAGCAAAGCAGGGGGAATAATTTCTAGGAGATTCAATCTAATATTATTTTAGCAGCACTTGAGAGGTGGTCATATGCCATCAGGTCTTGGTATGGCCCATGGGAAAAGGAAAAAGTCATGAGAGGCTTGCTGGTGGCACCAAGCATCACAAGTTTTCCCTGGGCCAGCCAGGTGGGCACATTGCTTACAAGCAGGAAGGGATAGCTCATCAGATGTGATGTAAGGAATTCCTTAAAGCAACAGGGCAGCAATGTATGGTCATAGCCTAGATACCTCCTTTACCTGTGCCAGGGTCCTGGAAAATCAGGCTGGCTTTTGATGAAGAAGAGGGACAGAGTTATTGGGGATTAAGGAAGGTGGATTCACACTCATGCTTTTATTTAATCCCCCACACAAGAAGTTTGTCTGCCCCAGACAGTGCCTCCATCCCTTCCCTGTCTCTCTTCTTGTCTGTGTTTCTCTGTGTTTTCCTCCCTATATCTCTGTCTAAGGGCAGGAGCAGCTAAGACTGAGCTCAGGTGTGTTCCCTGCTGATTTGCACTGTAACATCTTGCTTAAACCTACCCTGCAAACAAATTTACAGTTACCTAGAGTTTTGGTCTGCATGGTGCAGAATCAAATGAAATATTACTCCTGACAGAATACTCAGCTCCTCCTAAGAATATAGAGCAGATATAGACTTTTTTCTAGAGATCAGTTCCAGTCTCCTATTAGCACCAGCAGTTATACCACAGATCCCTTTCACAAACTGATCGTGCTCCAATCCTGACACTAGTTAGCATTTTAATCCCTTTACTGTTCTCAGAAAATGTTTCAAGAGCTCTGTTGTTTGGAGCAGAAACCTCCTCCCAGTATTGAGGGAATAGACAAACATTTGCCAGAAGTGTATTTTGCATATTTAGTTCTGTCTTAAGACTGGAGAAGAACTAAATATGTTCCCAAGGTTCCTTCCAGCCTTATGATTCCGTGAGGTAAATTTACTTCCTTACGTATTCAACTCTCACTCTTCACAGATCCTTATCAGTCTATTCATCTATGGCTTTCAGCGATCAGCAACTATTGCTCACTTTATGTTGGTACACTGCCTTAAATGTAGACCTTTATGATGTTTTTAGACCAAAAGTTAAGAGAAAGCACTTCATCAGTTCCAACAGTATTAACGTATTTTCTGCAGTTAACATACAGTTAATCTAGAGTAAGATTAGCAAATATTTTTTTCAAAGACTACAGTACAATACCGTATATAATAATATATCATTTCAGAGAGGCTGAAGTTTTGATTCCTTTTGATGTATCACAGGCATCAGCTTGTCTACAGTTACTTGGGTAGTAATTATTTTCCTCTCATAACACCTCAATAAAAGAACTCACTGTATAGTGTGATTTCTCACTTTGAAAGTGATCTTATCTAGATAGTATTGGCAAGTCTGGGTATGTTTTACTGTTTGTTCTGTTATTATTCTTGAAGGCAGCTCTTGCCTTTTTATCTGATTCGCTGTTGTTTACAGATTGCTTAGTGAATTTAACCTCTACGAAAAGAATATTAACGATTAATTGGCAGCCAAGATAGAATATTAGCAAATATGGCTTCATATTTTAGAATTTGAGCATTCAGATTAAAGTGAGGAGTCTCAGATTCCCACCCTGGTTTACAGACCATTCGTGTTTTCCAGTCAAAAGCTGCTTGACATAAGTGGTTTATGAAACAGGAGTCCCAAGCCATTTATCTCCCAGGTGATCAGTCTAAACATGTACCTAAAGACCAGACCTTTTTCTTTATACTTTATTTCACAGCTATCTTCAATTCCTATGTCCAACGCCACAATTGTAAAAGGAAAAAAAAAAAGGCACAATCTTTGCAGAAGGAAAATATGGATTCCTTTTTCCGGGGGAAAAAGGAAAGTGATGGCAGGAGATGCAGAACTCTGCATACATGTTGTAACGAGGGAGCTCTTGCTTAGCAAGGGGACACCTTCTTGGAAAGAAAGCAATGGACCCCGCAGTGTCACCTGGGCAATGTGCTCTGTAATTGCTCACAAGATCAAACTCCTCAATCTAGACATGTGGAGTAGCACCTTCAATGAGATCTCACATGGATTCTTTTATATTACAGTAAAATGGAAATGCCACACTGTCTGACAGAAAAGCTGCTAACAGCTCACAGATGGCAACTGGATGCTAATTGTCTCAGGTAGCTGTCAGTGGAGATAGCTGAAATGAACTTTAAGTCAGTGCCAAAATCCAACATTAAATCTTAATTCAGATGCCTACATTCCTTTCACAGATCTTGCCATGACCTAGCACTTCTATAATACATACACCTCCATACAATATTATCTCTCAGTGATGCATGGCAGCTAGCTCTAGTGGTAGGGAAGTCTCTCTTTTCCCATTTTCAATACATTGCAACCATGGAAGAAAATTGTACAGATGTTTTACAGAAATCAAGCATAAGACAACATTCTTTTGCTCTTTAATTTATGGTACATTAAACAAACTGTAAATGTTGAATTTATGACACTCAGATTGTCACAAACATCACCTTTATTTGCACCTACCTAGAATTCAGCACCTCATTCTTCTCTTACAATTATTTAGCCAAAACATGGCAAAAATTATGTCCACAGAAAGCTGATTATATTCCCAACTAGCCCTCAAAGAATCTACTAGTGGCCAATACCTACATACAGTTCAGCTAGTCTGCAGAGAGCAATTTGATCTCAAAGGGAAGTATTTGCACAGAAGAAATACAATGATTCTTTTTTTAATATTTGTTTAAACAGTGCCAGATATATGACATATATTGTTAGTTCATTTCATAAAGGGTGGGGCATGCTTCCAGTGCGTGTCTTTCATGTATGAGTGAGCAGATTACAGTGTCACCAAGTTCAGTTTAACTGAAATCTTCTCAATTTTTTTCCCATGTGGCAATTCCTTCCACTTCCTTCAGAACCAGGTCCATCCTGTTCTGAAACAAACCTTGGCCTGAAATCTTTGGAAGGACTAAACTATCAGCAGCACAAGTCTGCCTATTGAGTCTTCTTTTTCTTTTCCTTCTCATTCTTCTTTTAAATGTGTATTTCTGACTTCATATAACAAAACCTTTAGGCATCCAATGTGATAATTAAGAATTTGAGCCAAAAGCTGTCAAGAGATCCCACTTTCACCTCTAGTTTTGAACAAAATTAAACTAGAAATTATGGAGGATACTACTCGGAATGACTGAAAAGAGGAAAAAAAGATTAAACTAAAAATGACAGCAAAATTGGAAGATCATCTGTTCTATGCCCTCCTAATCAGGATAAGTTGTTGATGAATGATGGGTGGGCCACTTTCCACGTTTTCAAAAGTGTGCAGTGCTGAAGATCCCATGATGTCTCTAGGTTAAGTGTTAGGTGCCCCCAAGGAAGACACTTCAGTGCAGGGCCAGAGAATTGTTCCAGGCAGTAAGCAGTCCTGTCTTGCCTGTGACACAGCAGTCCCCAAAGCATCAGGCAGAGCAATGGGCCATTATATTGCCTCAGATCCTGAGTATGCCTCAAATAGCAGATTTACACTTTGATTACTAAGCTACTTATAGATTTGCACTTTGAAAAGAGCTCAGCTATTACAATAAAAAACATGTGCATCAAACACAAATAGCACCATTGGAATTAAACAAAACTTCCTCCCCTAATCTTTCCTCCCTGGGTTTGACTCAAGCCCACAGATCAAGAAAGGCTCAAGAATCTCACCATAGTAAATGCAAAAAAAGTTTTATATCAGTTACTCTATTTATTCAGCTCCTAAAATGATTGAGTGGTGGAGGTGAATTCCAAAAACATTCTTTTCCTCTAAAAGCTGGAAGTCTACCTGAATAAAATTCAGGCACTGAGTAATACATAGACACAATCAGTAGTTATCAAATTTAGGAGAAAGAAGAGTTAATGTAATTACAGTCTTCAAAAGAATCTCTTTGCTACAGTTGTTTCTAGCTACTTGATGATGCATTGGGTAGCATTTAAAATGCACATCATTGGTGGTTATTTGGTGGAAAAAATAAGTATTTAAAGTCAGAAGTTGGAGTCAGATTTAAAATTAACCCATTAAGGTACAATCTATATCACAGAATCATATCATAGAATGGTCTGGGTTGGAAGTGACCTCAAAGATCATCTAGTTCCAATCCCCTCTGCCATGGGCAGGGACACTTTTCACTAAACCAAGTTGCTCAGAGCTCCATCCAACCTTCCAGGGATGGAGCATTCACAACTTCTCTAGACAACCTGTTTCAATGTCTCATCACCCTCGCAGTAAAGAATTTTTTCCTAATATCTAATCTAAAGCTACACTTTTTCAGTTTGAAACCATTGTCCTGCAACTACATGCTCTTGTAAAAAGTTCCTCTCCATCTTTCTTATAGGCTCCCTTCAGGTACTGGAAGGCCACAATTAGGTGTCCTTCTTTTTTCTGAGGCTGAACAACCCCAATTCTCTCAGCCTTTCCTCAGAGGAGAGGTGCTCCATCCCTCTAACTCACTTGGTGGCCTCCTCTGAACTCACTCCAACAGGTTGATGTTCTTGCTCTGCTGGGGATATGAAGTTTAATAAGTGCAAGTGCTGCATTCTGCACCTGGGTTGGGGCAACCTCAGATGCATATACAGGCTGAGGAATGAGAGGCTGGAGAGCAGTGTTGCAGAAAGAGTTATGGGGTTTCTGGTCGATGACAAGTTGAATATGAGACAGCAGTGCCATGGCAGACAGGAGGGCCAGTCATGTCCTGGGGTGCATTGGGCATAGAATTGCCAGCTGATCAAAGGAGGTGACTGTCCCACTCTACTCTGGGCTGACGTGGCCTCACCTCAAGTCCTGTGTGCAGTTTTGGGTGCCACAATATAAATAGGAAGGCTATAAAGCTATTAGAAAGTGTCCAACAGAGGGCCAAGAAGATGGTGAAAGGTGTAGAGGGGAAGCCTTACAAGGAGCAGCTGAGGTCACTTGGTCTGTTCAGCCTGGAGAAGAGGAGACTGAGCAGAGACCTCATCTCAGTCTACAACTTCCTTGTGAGGGGAAGCAGAGGGGCAGGTGCTGACCTCTTCTCTCTGATGTCCGGTGATAGCACCTCAGGGAATGGCCTGAAGCTGTATCAGGGAAGGTTTAGATTGGATATTAGGAAAGAGGTTCTTCACTCAGAGAGTGGTCAGGCACAGGAACAGGCTCCCCAGGGAGGTGGTCACAGCACCAAGCCTGATAGAGTTCAAGAAGTGTTTGGACAACATTCTCAGTAACGTAGTGTGATTCTTGGGGTTGTGCAGGGCCAGGAGCTGGGCTTCAAAAATCCATGTGGATCCTTTCCAACTCAAGATATTCTATCATTCTATGAAAATTTTGCTTAGGATCAGAAGAAAGTTTCAAGGTTTCTGGAGCATGGGGGAAACTCAGCATTTATATGAATTCAGTCCCAGAGGAGCACTACCTTGGCAAGGGACTATTCTTTTATTATCTTAATCACTAATATAAAATGATCTTAATGTATATAAAGTAATTGGATATCATTTTAGCAAAATAAGGTACAATATATGTACATTGCATCCTTGGTGGTTAAGCTAGTTCTATTGTCTTTCTTGACAATGGAAATCCCTAGCTCACCTCTTTTTCTCATATCAGTTTTCCAATCATCTGATTTTCAACAAAACTAAAGCTATGCTGACACAAACCACTTGAAACAGTTACTCATGAATGCTGGAGTGCTACTTACATGTTATTCTGTCCCCAGTGGTTATCATGTGTTATTTCCTATATAATCTGACAGTAACTGCCACAGTTAGGCCATCTAGAAAAATTGGTTTAAATGCATAGAGAATACAGCTACATGAAGAATTGCATATTTTGGGGTTTTTAGATCTAGCCCTGATGTAATTAACCTAAAACATGCAATTTAAATAGGAAGTGAATGCGTGAATACCTCTGTGGCTGAATTGCAAATCAGGAATCATAAACTAAGGTCATAGCTTGCTTAAAATTCATAACCATGCTCACAGATTTGATTTTTTTTTCTCCAAAGCAGGGAGCAATTCAAATAACACCAAAAATTAATCCATCACTGGGTTTTTGCTCATGCAGTAAACAGCACTCTCTTCCTGAGGAGAAACCAAATTAGGTAAGATTAGCAGTACTAAGCCAGTTTTCCTTAAGCTGTGAGGTAGGAACAAAGAAAAAGGAAAAGGAAAGAAATGCAGTGATTATTTTTCTTCCTAAAAAAAAATACTTCTTCCAGCATCTGTAGGTCAATCTAAGCACTTCTAAGGCCCAAACAGTGCAAGCAAATACATAATCTTTGCATCTGCAGTGCTGCCCCAGGTATACACAGAGGTTCACAAATTCATAAGTGGCACCGAATCAGTGAATAGGGAAAGATTCTTCCCTGTTTCATTCATTACAAGAAGAATGCCCTGTAGTGCCCTGTAGTACTGAAAAAAAGCTTTTCTCTGTTGCTAGAGACAGCAAAGGATGATGTTAGTCTCGTGCAAACAAGGGACAAATGTCAAATGCTGGCAAATGCTGGCATTGCTCCAACAACAACTATGTAAGTTCAGAATTGAGTGTCATGACATCAAATTAATCAGAAAACAAATTAGAGATCAACAAGTCACTGTTAAGAATGCATACTTAGTAGATGGCAAACAGTGGCCAAAAAAAGCAGACTATCATACAAGAAGAAATATGAACTGTTGTAGAAAATATCTGCATACCTAACATTATAGTACTATATCTTTGGAAATCACTGAACTCCATCCTTAACTGTATTGCCTACTGGCAGTCATGATGCATGGGTAGAGAAAGAGACACTGACATTTGAAATTACACTAAGTACACATGGGTGTTAATGTCTTTCAGACAAGACAGGGGTAAATACAAAATGTCTACAGTTCAATTTTGTTGTTGTTTACAGCTGACAGTAGATTTTTGATGATGTGTAAGGATAAAGATAGGTGTAGGTGGTTCTCAGACAGTAGAAAATAGCATTAGCACATACATACTTGTCTGTGAAAAAAGGCAAAGTTACAAATAGGAGCAAGGGAAGGCTCACTGACAGTTCCTTATGGATATAGCTCATTATTACAGTATTTATAGAAAAGTAAGGAAAAGGAAAAGGAAAAGGAAAAGGAAAAGGAAAAGGAAAAGGAAAAGGAAAAGGAAAAGGAAACGGAAAAGGAAAAGGAAAAGGAA